>NC_080704.1:87136025-87442744 GCF_030445035.2 Dasypus novemcinctus | reverse complement strand
AGGTTACTTTTTAAAAGAAAATTTAACTTAACTTACTCATTAAAACCCACTTCAGGGAAACGGACTTTGGCCCAGTGGTTAGGGCGTCCGTCTACCATATGGGAGGTCCACGGTTCAAACCCCGGGCCTCCTTGACCCGTGTGGAGCTGGCCATGCGCAGTGCTGATGCGCGCAAGGAGTGCCGTGCCACGCAAGGGTGTCCCCCGCATGGGGGAGCCCCACGCGCAAGGAGTGCACCCGTGAGGAAAGCCGCCCAGCGTGAAAAGAAAGAGCAGCCTGCCCAGGAATGGCGCCGCCCACACTTCCCGTGCCGCTGACGACAACATAAGCGAACAAAGAAACAAGACGCAGCAAAGAGACACCAAGAACAGACAACCAGGGGAGGGGGGGAAATTAAATAAATAAATAAATCTTTAAAAAAAAAAAAAACCCATTTCAAAACCTGCAGAAGGATCGGAATTCTAGGAAATTTTTTGAACATGATAAAGAGTATATATGAAAAACCTACAGCCAACATCGTTTACAATGGTGAAATCCTAAAATCCTTCCCTCTAAAGTCAGGAACAAGACAAGGATGCCCACTATCTCCCCTTCTATTTAACATTGTCTTAGAAGTACTTGCTCGAGCACTGAGGCAAGAAGCAGATATAAAAGGCATTCAAATTGGACAGGAAGAAGTCAAAATTTCATTATTTGCAGATGACATGATCTTATACAAGAAAACCCTGAGAAGTCTACAACAAAGCTTCTAGAAGTCATAAATGAGTTTAGTAAAGTCGCAGGTTATAAGATCAATGCGCAAAAAACAGTACCATTTCTGTACACCAATAATGAGCAAGATCAGGAGGAAATCAAGAAACAAATACCATTCACAATAGTAAATTAAAAAATCAAATACCTAGGAATAAATTTAACTAAAGATGTAAAAAACTTATCCACTGAGAACTATACAAGACTGTTCAAGGAAATCAAAGAAGACCTAAATAAATGGAAGAATATTCCCTGTTCACGGATAGGAAGACTAAATATTATTAAGATGTCTATCCTACCAAAACTGATCTACACATTCAATGCAATCCCAATAAAAATCAACACAGCCTTCTTTAAGGAACTAGAAAAACTAGCTATGAAATTTATTTGGAAAGGAAAGAGGCCCCGAATAGCCAAAGACATATTGAAAAAGAAAAACGAAATTGGAGGAATCACACTACCTGACTTCGAAACATACTACAAAGCTACAGTAGTGAAAACAGCATGGTATTGGCATAAGGAGAGACACACAGACCAGTGGAATCGAATTGAAAGTTCTGATATAGAACCTCATATATATAGCCATATAATATTTGATAAAGCCACCAAACCCTCTCAAATGGGAGAGAAAGGCCTATTCAACAAATGGTGCCTGGAGAACTGGATATCCATATATAGAAGAATGAAAGAGGATTACCATCTCACACCTTATACAAAGATCAACTCAAGATGGATCAAAGAACAAAATATAAGAGCCAAGACCATAAAGACCTTGGACAGCAGGGTAGGGAAACATCTACAAAACCTTGTAATAGGAAATGGCTTCATGAACCTCACGCCAAAAGCACAAGCAGCAAAAGAACAAATAGATAAATGGGACTTCCTCAAAATTAAAGCCTTCTGCACCTCAAAGGAGTTTGTCAAGAAAGTAAAAAGGGAACCCACACAATGGGAGAAAATATTTGGCAACTATATATCTGATAAGGGACTTATAACTTGCATATATAAAGAACTCCTATATCTTGAAAATAAAAAGATAAACAACCCATTTAAAAAATGGGAAAAAGACTTAAACAGACACTTCTCCGAAGAAGAAATACAAATGGCAAGAAAGCACATGAAAAAATGTTCCAAATCTCTAGCTATCAGGGAAATGCAAATCAAAACTACAATGAGATACCATCTTACACCCATAAGATTGGCAGCTATGAAAAAAACAGAAGAATACAAGTGCTGGAGAGGATGTGAAGGAAGGGGAACACTCATCCACTGCTGGTGGGAATGCAGAAGGATCCAACCATTCTGGAGGACAGTTTGGCGGTTTCTCAAAAAACTAATCATAGATTTGCCATATGACCCAGGAATACCACTGCTGGGTATGTACCCAGTAGAACTGAAAAGAAGGACAAAAACCGATATATGTACAGCAATGTTCATAGCAGCATTGTTCACTATCGCCAAAAGTTGGAATCAACCCAAATGCCCATCAACAAATGAGTGGATCAATAAAATGTGGTATATACATACAATGGAATACTACTCGGCTGTAAGAACAAATACACTACAAACACACGTGATAACATGGATGAATCTTGAGAACCTTATGTTGAGTGAGGCAACCCAGGCATTGAAGGACAAATACTACATGACCTCAATGATATGAAATAAGCAAGCTGCCTCAGAGAGCTAGAGACTGGAAGATAGCCTTACAGGAAATCGGGGGGTGGAGGAAGGATGTGAGCCGAAGTCTGCAGGGGTGGAATCTATGATGAGCTGGCGGTAAGTGTGAGCACAAAGAAGAGATAAAACGGGGGCAAGGGGTTGCCTTGGGTGGGGCTTTGCGGGTTTGAGGGGGGCTGGGGATGGGCGGATGGGTAATACTGCCCAAAAATTGGGGGGAGGGAGGGGCAACATACGAGCATAGGAGAGTGTCATGTGTTGGTTGAGAGTAAAATGCTGAGAAAACTGTATCAAAATATAATTAGGAGGGTTACCTGGTTAGGATGCTCAGAGGGGATGGTCTGACACGGGACGGACTCCTGGGGAATGTCTGAATGCTCATTTTGCCAGGGTGGGTTGTACCATTGGGCAGAGACCCAAGTAGTGGGAGTGGGGGTGGACCCAAATCCTTGGGAGGACTAATGCCATCAAAAAAGAGGGAACTGTATCTCTCGAGAGGAAGGGTGGCTCCCAGGGCATTAGGGTAGTTGAGCAAGTCAGGCCCTGAACACTGTTGCAAGTATCTCTGGACGTGGCTCCTCAGGAAATGGAGATTGGCTGTCGCTGTGGGCCCCAAGGGGAGAGGAAATAGGATGTTGAATGGATGGAACCAAGGTAAACGTGGGGGTAAGAGAGGAGTTTCGCGAGAGTACACAAGGACGGATATAAAACATGTAATATTACACCAAAAACATATAGGGGATGACAGACTAATAATGTAAACCATAATGTAAAACATAGGATAACTAAAAATTTGGAAAATTGTATATCCTAAAGTATGGACCACAATGTAAGCACAGATGTCACTTTCTTTGAAAGCTATTGTCTCAGAGTCTGTACATCAGTTTAAGTAAATATGATATGAATAAGTTATAAGATTATCGCTGTGGAAGGGAAAAGGTTTTATGGTGGATGTGTGGGAAGACTGTATATTGTATATATAAATTACTGTGATCTAAGGCTCTTGTGAAGAGAAGCTCAATAATTAGGAAAAAAGAAAAGAAAAAGATAGCATGTAGAATTTTTCCAAATGAATACATATTCTATATCTAACCTTTAAACTCATAGCTATATTCCATTTTACTAGTAAGGGAACCTGACATTATATTGGGCTTCACTTTTCAGGAAGTTTTGGATCACAGAGTGGTTCAACAATGGCAGCGGAGGATTACTGGTATGGGATGTTATTGACAGGTGATATATGGTTGACAGGGAGTTATACAGGGCATATGTCCAGGGTGCATGGTAATGTTTGGATATACTCATAGTAGAAATAATTAAAAACAACAGCTGGGGGGTACTGGGTTACTGGCTGGGGCGGCGGGGGACTCTGTCGTGGTCCCTAAGGGAGCAGCGGCAGTCCCCCAGGTGCAATGGTAAGGACCAGGAAGGAATGAGGGTCCAACAGTGAGCCCCTGATACTAATGACTATGCTTGTGAGCCTATACGCCTCAAATAAGAACAAGGCCTAGAGCAGCACTGTGCCTAGGAGTTCCCTCCTGACAGCCTCCGTGTTACTCAAATATGGCCAGTCTCGAAGCCAAACTCAGCATGTAAATGCAATGTATTCCCCCCAGCGTGGGACATGACACCCGGGGATGAGCTCCCTGGCACCGAGGGATCATTACCAAATACCAGCTGATGATGCAACTAGAAAATGACCTTGAATTAAAGGTTCAACGTGGACCAGCAAAATATCCCTGTCTACATATAATAACAAGAGTTTAAAATGCTGTTTCACCTAAATTAAGGGGGAAATGGAAAGGACAAATGAGTTTATATGGCTATGAGTCTCTAAAAAAGAGTCTGGAGGTTCTCAGAAGGATTGCCCTTATGCACACCTGAGCAGAGTCTCAGAGACAGATAAAGTAGATACAACCCCAGGTATTGGTCCTTTTGAGGGCTAAAGAGACTCACAGGTTCTATGGTCATGGCAGATGGGGTTCACTGCCATGCCAGTTGACCCTTCTTTGGAGCTGGTGTTTCTGCGTGATGGGGCTGGACTCAGATGGGATCTTTTTTCACAAGCCTTTCATGCTACTTTACTGGAATTGTAGTTGGTGCTGGGGTTTAAGAGATATCTAGGGGATTTGAATGTCTGGACTAACAACATGATAGCCAGGCCCTGACCTCAACAGACTTCAGCTCCTACACTCTGATTTATTGGACTTACTCCACTCAGCTAACATGGAGTTGAAGAATGTCAACCACCACACCATGGAGCCTAGAGTGCCTACAACTGAAAGCAGGAGGATTGCATCCAATATCCATGTGGAATCTAATCCCCCTCTTAACATAGGTGTGCAATGGACACAACCAAGCCAAGGTCCACAGGAAGGAGTTATACAGTAAGGATCAGAGTGGACTTAATTATATTCTATTCAAGAACTATTGTGGTTAATAATCGAGAAAATGTGTCATTGATGTGGAAAAAGTGGTCATGGTGGCTGCTGGGTGCAGGGAAGGGGAAGAAGAGAAGAGATGTGGAGGCATTCTCGGGACTTGGAGTTGTCCTGGGTGGTGCCCCAGGGACAACTGCCGGATGTTGTATGTCCTCCCATGGCCCACTGGACAGAACGAGGGAAAGTGTGGGCTATGGTGTGGAACACGGGACATGGGGTGCAGCAATGCCCAGCCCAGACGCAATGGATGTGACATGATGATGGGGGAGAGTGTTACTGGGCATAGAGTGGTGGGGTGGGGGTGGTGGGGGCGAATGGGGACCTCATATTTTTTTTAATGTAATATCTTTTATAAAAATGAATAAATTTGCATAGAATTTGGAAAAAAAAAAAAAGACCAACCATAGATTATGATGGATGTAGGGTGAAATGACTGAATACCTGAAAGTAACTTCTTTGTTCCCCTTTCTTTCCCTGTTGCTAGGATACAAAGGAAAGAAGTATAAGTAAATTTGACAGTAATGAGATGCAACCCTCTCCTGGTGCCAGATTTCGTTTCTTGTGCTCAAGAAAATGCTGCTGGAGAAATGAAGTGTGAAAACCAGCTTCAACCAGTTGGCCAGACCTGCACAGAGGAAGCCCCTGGCTGTCCTCACTTAAATTTGCTTAATTAACATAGTAAAATTCCCATCCCAGGGTGGAGTTATTCACTCTTTTTTTGATTATGCAATGTATGTGCAAGATTTCCTGAACGTACTAATCATACAATTACATAACTATCTATGTATGTTCATCCATATGCATAAAAAGTTAGCCGGCCTTGGCTCCTTGTCTCTGCAGACACAATAAATGTGAGTTTTACCTAACTCTCATGTTGAAGTTTTCTTCTAGCCATCTCTGGTTATCCATAAAGGTCCTGCTTTGAGGCCCAACAATTTGATGACTCTGCCAGGACCAAAATAAATAAAAACGGTAACCAGAGAACACTTTCGATGTGGACTGCTGAGAGGGTTGTCCACACCAAGACATCCCCAACTCCAGTGGCCACTTGGGATTTCCTGAGGACTCAGGGTTTGCCCAGGGCAGAACCCCTTTCCATCCACCGATGGAACCAAGGCTCATGAGATTATGACAGAGGACAGGTTCAGTCTCCTTCCCTTGGTAGGTGAGTTTGTTCCTTTAGTCATCATTTTTGGTTTTCAGCTGACTACAAGTTAGCACTGGTTTACCCTTGCTAAGGTAGCAAAGGTTTGGTTGTAGCAGGAGAGGTTTCATGAGTTTCAGTCCTACTCACTTGTTCCCTTAAAGGAAAGCCCACTGCCTTTTGTGCCTTTGTTTTGGCTGCTATTTCTCTCTCTCTCTCCTTTTCTGCCATCATGGGGAATGAGGCATCAGTACCTGAATGCTCACTACTAGGATGCATCCTGAAAAACTGGTCTAAATTTGGTGGATCTAGGTTACAGAACCATAAATTGATAATTTTTTGTAATGAAGCATGGCCTAGATACAGATTAGATGACAGAGAAATTTGGCCAGAAAATGGATCTTTGAATTTCAATACTATATTACAATTGGCCTTGTTTTGTAACAGGCAAAAAGAATAGGCAGAAGTCCCATATGTTCAAATCTCTTTTGGGTTCTGGAAAGATAAGGAGACAAGAAAGAATTATGAGCTAATGTTGTGTGGGTCCCCTTCAGCCCTGGTTATGAAAACTGTTAAGGTCCTGGGATCTCCTCCCTTAGAACAGAGTGATGAACATGGAAACTTAACTACCACACCACCTCATTATTCTGGACCGCCTCTGCCTTCTCCCCCACCAGAGCCACTGCAAAAACCCACACTTCCCTTGGAGGCATCAGGCCCTCATTCCCTCCCACAAGGGCCTTCCCTCCAATATCCCTCCCATACTCAGAGTGGAGCTGGAGCTGTTTTACCCAGAGTAGCCCCTCAACCCAAAGGAGACTGTAGGTCAGTTTCCGCTCCAGCAAGTTCCAAACAGAATTGATGATCAAGGATGGCCCCAAGTCCTACTTTTGGTCCATACTCTGTTCACCACCTAGGACTGGTTTAATTGAAAAAATAACACTCCAGCTTACCGTGAAGACCCTGAGAAAATAACAACCCTGTTTGTTTCCATTTTTGCTACACACAACCCCATCTGAGCTGATATATAAGCCCTTATGAACATCCTCATCACCCCTAAGATGTATAGTTCTCAAGAAAGCAAAACAGGAAGCCAAGGCATTACAGCAGGAAGCACCTCAAAACCCTTTTTACACCCCCCAAAATGAGGCACTCCCTGAAACCGATCCTGATTGGAATCCTAGTGGCCAAAGCCATATGAACGACCTTGACCCTTATAAGGTCTGTATTCTTGCTGGGTTGCAGAAAGATGCTCCAAAGCAAAAATCAATTACGAACTTACAGGAGGTCCAACAAGAAATGCAGGAAAATCCCTCTGCTTTTCTTAAGCATGTTTTTATTGCTTTTCACAGGCATGCATAGACCCAGAAATGCCTGAAAATGTGTGTATGGTAATAAATTTAACCTTTATTAGCTAAAGTGCCTCTGACATTCATCAGAAATTGCAGAAGTTAGATGGAGTAGCCTGGTATGCCTATCTCACAATTGGTGGAAATAGCCTTTAAATTGTGCACAAATAGGGACCAGGCCATGAATAAAAAACAACAGAAGCAGATGGAAAGCAAGTGGAGCTGTTAGCAGTAGCAATAACACAGAGAGAGGCCAAGGCATGTGGGCAATCTTGGGCATGAAAAGCCAGGATGGCAGGTGCTTTCTGAGAGCCCAACCTTAGGAACTCAACAGTGGGCCTATTGCAAAGGTGAAGGCCACTGGAAAAAAGAGTGCCCCAAGTTAAAGGCAGGAAAACCCCAAGTGATGGTAGCTGGGGAAACCCACAGTGACTCGGAATGACAGAGCCTGGAGCTCAGAGACTGGAACTTCCCACCCAGTATCCCCATCTCAGAACAGGAGCCCTAGGTAATTGCAACAGTGGGAGAGAAGCAGGTCAAGTTTCTTGTGGATGTAGGAGCTACTGACTCAGTAGATAATGAACAGCTAGGCCCTCTTACTAAAATGGAAACTACTAATTGGAAATCAATGACATAAAAGAATGAAGCACCACAAGAAGCATGTTGAGGCCTCTACTTTCCTAACAATAAAAGTGACCCACTCATACCATTAAAAAAGAAGAAAAAAGGAAACTACTGTTTCTGAGACCATGAGAAAAACTTCACAACCACAGTTTTTAGCCTCTTTAAGGTGCCAGATCGGGAAAGATCAGGTCTGCAACCAATTCCTCTATATGCCTGAATGTCCAATTCCCCTTTTAGGAAGGGATCTTATAGCTAAATTTCAAGCAGAAATCACTTTTTAAAAAGGATACCTAAATTTGAGAGTCCCAACAAACCAAACATGGGCTCTCCAGGCTGCCCTCTTAGCCGAAGCAGGAGGAGAACATGAAGGGAACAATAACAAGTACTCCCTTCAAAGAGACTCTCAGGTAAATGTAGTGGTTTGGGCAACAGGACTCCCCAGCCATGCTGCATGTGCAAATCTGGTAAAAATACAGTTAAAACCTCACACTTAGCCACCTAGCCAGTCAGCAGTACCTGCTACCTTTTTTTTTTTTTCATTGTTGTATAACAATATTTTTCTTCTTTATTTCCTTTTAAATGTTACATTCAAAAAATATGAGGTCCCCATATACCCCCCACCCCACTCCTCCCACATCAACAACCTCTTCTATCATTGTGGAACGTTCACTGTACCTGGTGAATACATGTTGGAGCACTGCTGCACCATATGGACAGTGGTCTATACTGCAGTCTATACTCTCCTCCATTCCGCTACCTTTTAAATAAAAAATGGAGTTAACTCCAATAACTCAATGACTACTGGCTGTGGGACTGATCTGAACTTCAGATCACCATACAACATTCCAGTTCTACCTGTTCTAAAGCCTGGTACAAGTAGAGAGCATTGGTTTGTCCAGGTTTTAAGGGCTATAAATAAGATAGTTGAAGATACCCATCCAGTTGTACCAAGCCCATACACCTTGCTTACTACCCTAAATGCAGAAAATGGTTTTCAGTATTAGATTTAAAGGATGATTTCTTTTGCATTCCTCTATTCCTCTGTACAACTCTCAACAAATTTTTGCCTTTGCATGGGAAGAACCAAGTACAGGATATAAGCAACAATATACATGGACTGTGTTGCCTCAAGGGTTCAAAAATTCCCCAACCATTTTTGGTGAATAATTAACCCAGGACTTGAGAGAGTGTGTTATGTTAAATGGGCAATATCTTCAGTACTACATTTTAATTGCAAGCCCACTCAGGAGGAATGTATAAAAGAAACAATTGAGATGCTAAACAGTTTTGCAAACTTAGGATACAAGATCTCAAAAAGTAAACGCACAGTTGGTTCAGAAATCTGTCCACTATCTTGGGTTTGAATTAAAGTAAGGGACAAGGACCCTGACTATTGCTAGGGTAAAAGCTATTTTAGAAAAAAGCAGTCTAAAGAGTTGTTGCAAGCTGTGGAGATTTTTAGGCATGGTTGAATTCTGCCGAGTTTGGATTCCAAATTTTTGTTTAATAGCTAAACCCCTGGAAAAGCCAGGTTAGAAACTTCCAAATATTGTTTATGATTGGTATCTAAAGATGGATTTGATTGGCAATTGCCATAAAGAATCTGGAGCCCAATGTGCCATATATTAACAACAACAAAAAAAAAGGTGTGCCACATACTACAAAATATTTAAGAATTCATGTAGTTTGCAAGAACACTCGTTAAATAAATTAGTGATATGCAATAAAAAAAAATAGATAAATCCCTGCATGCAGCTTTGATTGGTGGGGATGCAGAGCTCCTGCAGTGGACCTCTGAATGTGACCAAGCTTTTCACCAACTAAAGAGGGAACTAGTGAGTGCCCCTACCCTGGGATTACCAGATCTCAGAAAGTCTTTTAATTTATTTGTTCATGAAAGACAAGCTGTAGCCCTTGGAGTATTAACCTAGAAATTGGGAGAAGAGCATCATCTGGTAGCATACTTCTCTAAATTGCTAGACAATACTGCAAAGGGATAGCTGGTATGTTTAAGAGCCATTGGGGGAAACGGACTTGGCCCAGTGGTTAGGGCGTCCATCTACCACAGGAGAAGTCCGCTGTTCAAACCCCGGGCCTCCTTGACCCGTGTGGAGCTGGCCCATGCGCAGGGCTGATGCGCGCAAGGAGTGCCCTGCCACGCAGGGGTGTCCCCCGCGTAGGGGAGCCCCACATGCAAGGAGTGTGCCCCGTAAGGAGAGCTGCCCATAGGGAAAGAAAGTGCAGCCTGCCCAGGAATGGTGCCGCGCACACACGGAGAACTGACGCAGCAAGATGATGCAACAAAAAGAGACACAGATTCCCGTGCCACTGACAACAACAGAAGCAGACAAAGAAGAACACACAGCAAAAATGGACACAGAGAACAGACAACTATGGGGGGAAGAGGAGAGAAATTTAAAAAAAATAAATCTTAAAAATAAAAAAGATTAAGTGCTAATTCTCATCTGAAACCATGGAGGCAAGAAGGCAGTGGTATGGCATAGTTAAGGTACTAAAAGAAAAAAAAAAACTTCCAGCCAAGAATTTTCTATCCAGGAAAGCTAGCATTCAAAAATGAGGGAAAGTTCAAAATATTCAGAGATAAACAGAAATTAAAGTCTGTCAACAAAAAATATGTCCTTCAAGAAATACTAAAAGGAGTTCTGCACGTTGAAAGGAAAAAACAGGAGAGAGAGGGCTGGAGGAGAATGTAGGAAAGAAGATTATTGGTAAGAATAACTGAAAGATAAAAAGAGGAAAACAACATATGACATCATTAATCTAAAGAAAATATGGCTAATGTAAGTAATTCCTTGACAGTAATAACACTGAATGTTAATGAATTAAACTCTCCTATCAAGAGACACAGGTTGGCAGAATGGAGAAGGAAATAGGACACATTTATATGCTGCCTACAAGAAACTCACCTTAGACCTAGGGATGCAAGGAAGTTGAAAAGGAATGGTTGGGAAATTTTTTTGCATGCATAAAATAACCAAAAATGTGTGGAAATAGCTATACTAATATCGGACAAAACAGACTTTAAATGCAAAACTATTGTAAGAGACAAAAAAGGCCATTATATATTAATAAAAGGGGTAATCTATCAGGAAGAAAGAACAATCATAAATATTTATGCACCTAACCAAGGTGCCTCAAAATACATGAGGCAACATTGAAAAAACTAAGTGGAGAATTATATGCCTCTACAATTATGGATGAATTTGTACAATTTGGATGCTTTTATGTTCTATAATTATAATGGGGGACTTTAATACACCATGATCACCATTAGACAGAACATGTCGACAGAGTATCAATAAAGAAACAGAGATCTTTAAGTAATAAATTAGACCCTTTCCTCAGCTGCCACTAAGGAGCTCAGTTCTTCTGAGGAAACTAAGGCTACATTGAGGAGAAGCCCTCACTTCATCTGGCAACAAGCACTGCACTTGGCACTCACCCGCACAACAGCCTCCATCTCCAAGCTTGCCTGCACCTATTTGGCCCTAATACTCCATGATGATGAAATCACTATCACAGACAATAAGGTCAATGCCCTCATTAAAGCAGCTGGTGTAAATGTTGAACCTTTCTGGCCCAGCTCATTTGCAAAGGCCCTGGCCAATGTCAACATTAGGAGCGTTGTCTGCAATGTAGGGGCTGATGGACCTGGACCTGCACCTACAGCAGGTGCTGTACCAGCAGGAGGTCATGTCCCCACCACCACTGCTGTCCCAGCTGAGGAGAAGAAAGTGGAAGCAAGGAAAGAAGAATCTGAAGAATCAGATGATGACAAGGGCTTTGGTGTTTTTGACTAGATCCCTCTTTTGTACAATGTTCAATAAAGAGCTGAACTCTTAAAAAATTAATAATAATACATTAGAAGATCTATACTTAATAAATATAAGCAAAACATTACACCCAAACACAGCAGGATATACATTCTTCTTGAGCACACACGGATCATTCTCCAGGATAGAGCACATGCTAGGCTGCAGAACAACTCTCAGCAAATTCAGAAAGATTGAAATTATACAAAGTAATTTCTCTGACCACAATGGAATGAAGCTGGAAATCAGTAAGGGACAGAGAAGCAAATTAGGCAGAAAGATATGTTAGTTAAACAATAAACTCTTAGACAATCAGTGGGTCAAGTTGGAAATTGGAAAAGAAATCAGTAACTATCTTGAAACAAATGAATATGATAATACAACCTATCAAAACCTATGGGATGCAGCAATAGCACTGCTGAGAGGAAAATTTATAGCCATAAATGCCTAATTAAAAAAGAAGAAAAAGCTAAAATCAAAGATCCAACTGCACACCTGGAGGAATTAGAAGTACAACAAAATAATCCCAAAGCAAGTAGAAAGAAAGAAATAACAAAGATTACAGCAGAGTTAAATGAAACTGAAAATAAAAAAGCACTTGAAAAAAATTAACAAAACCAAAAGCTGTTTTTTTTTTAAGAAGATTAATAAAATTGACAAACCCTTAGGTAAACTAACAAAGGAAAAAAAAGAGAAGATGCAAATACATAAAATCAGAAATGAGGAAGGGGATATCAACACTGACCCCACAGAAATAGAGTATCGAAAGAGGATACTTTGAAAAATTATATGCCAACAAGATGGATACTTAGATGAAATGGACAAATTCCTAGGAACACACAAGTACCTGCCTTGATGAAAGAAGAAACTAATGAACTCAACAGACCAATCACAAGTAACAAGACTGAATTAGGGAGGCAGATGTGGCTCAGGCAATTGGGTTACTGTCTACCACATAGGAGGTCCAGGGTTTCAAGCCCAGGGCCTCCTGGTAAAGACAAGTTGGCCCGTGTGGTGAGCTGGCCCACATGGAGTGCTGGCCTGCATGGAGTACTGCCCCATGCAGGAGAGCTGGCCCATGTAGGAGAGCTGGCACAGCAAGGCAACGCAACAAAAAAAGACACAGAGGAGAGATAATGAGAGACTCAGCAGATCAGGGAGCTGAGGTGGTGCAGGAGAATGATCGCCTCTCTCCCACTCTGGAAGGTCCCAGGATCAGTTCCAAGAGCTGCCTAATAAGAATACAAGCAGACACAGAAGAACACAAAGCTAATGGACACAGAAAACAGACAATGGAGGAAAGGGGGAGAAATAAAAATTTTTTTTAAAAGATTGAATTAGTCATCAAAACTCTCCCAAATAACAAGAGCCCAGGACCAGATGGCTTCACAGGTGAATTCTATCAAACTTTCTGGAAAGAACTAACACCAACCTGTTTAAACTCTTCCAAAGAATAGAAGTGGAGGGCATACTGCCAAACTCATTCTATGATGCCAACATCACCCTAATTCCAAAGCCATACAAAGACACCACGAGAAAGGAAAACTATAAATGAATCTAATTTGTGTAGAATTGGCATAAAGGTTGTTCATAAAACTTTAGAAATGAATAGAAAAGGTGAAAGCACAACATAGTGCTTATAACAGTGATAATATATGGGTATGACAGTGTTTAAAAGAGAAAGTCTAAGGTCATGTATATTAATAGAAGGAAAGCAAAAACATGTAACACGGGACTGTATAGCATAGAGAAACCTCATGTGAGACAGGAGTATGTGTAATATTGAACATTTAAGAACATGTTTCTTTGAAATAGAACAAATGTGTTATAATGTTACAAGTGATAATATCAGGATAAAATACAATCAAAGCAAACTATGGATAATAGTGTATAGCAATATATTAATAATCTTCCATTAAGGATAAAAAAAGGAAATGAAAGAAACTAGGCAAAAGATACTACATAACGTTTGACTCCATCAATACAAAATATAAATACAAATAAATTAGAGAGACAGAAACAGAATAGCAGCTATGCTTGGCAGAGGAAGGATGGAGAGATCAAGAAGTGATTATTGGGAGGGGGCAAGATAGCGGCTGAGTGAACATCCCTGTTAGGGTCTTCTGCAGGGAATCGGCTGGGCGGCGTTGGAGACTCTTTGGGACCGGATTGTTTCGGGATTTTTGCTGGTCCGGAGGTGTCTGGACATCGATTTGGAGGGAAGGTAACAGAGAGGATCCGTCTGTGAAATATACACGGAGATCCCAGCTACCTGTAGAGGATTCCCTCCTTGGGTAGGCGGAGACGAGCCATCTAGCCCCGCTCGGTGGGGCTGAGCCAGGCCGGGCCGCAGCGGCGGACGCCGGAGCCGAGCTGGGCTGCGCCGGCGGCAAGCGGGGCGGAGCCGCGCCGCGACAGCGTGCGGAGCCGGGCAGGGCCGATTCAGGCCACGGCGGCGGACGGCGGACGCCGGAGCCGGGCCTGGGCCACTGTAGCGAGCGGAGCCGGGCGCAGCCGGGCCGGGCCGCGGCGGCGCACGGAGACGGGCGGGGCCGGTCCAGGCCGCGGCGGCGGGAGGTGGACGCGGGAGCCGGCTGGGCCGCTGTAGCGAGCGGAGCTGGGCGGAGCCAGGCCAGGCCGCGGCGGAGCCGGGCCTGCGGAGGGGTTTCTGTTCTTTGTTTTTTTTTTTTTTTTTTCGGAGCATCTGCAGTACTGGGGAGTTCGTGGGCCCTGGGCGGCCTATTGGGGGTTTGTGGGAAGGGAGGTGCTTGCAGACCCATTTGGGCAGACAGACGGGGGTTTTAGGGCAAAGCGGGGGGAAGTTGTTCTTTTAGATAGTGTTGCAATTGTGACACGTGTATACCTGTATCTCTCTTCCCCCTATCCGTTCCCCACCGTTTGCCCATCCTCTTTTTCTTTCTTCCTTTCTTCTTGTCTTTCTTTTTTCTTTATTATAATTAGTTTTTTTGTTTTTTGGTTTTCTCTTTCCCTCTTGTCCCTCATCTTCCACTTATTTTATTTTAATTCAAGTATACAATAGGTGCTACAGGGAACACCTCACATTTGCTGGGGTTTTCCCATCCTCCACTGTCTCATTTCTGTGTGAACTGATTTAGGCTACCTACACTATCCCCCTTCCCCTGCATCTTGATATCCACTATCATCTACTGTCTCTCCTATATTCCACCCCCCACCTCCTGTTCTTTGATCCACAAAGTGTCTAACTCTTAATTTCTAATACCTTTGTTCTGTTTTCTGTCTGTTATCCACTCTTGAAACTATTACCTTTCTTTTCTTTTTCCCTCTCTCATGAAAACAATAGCTTTGTAGTTCATACCATATTCCTCCCATATTCAGTCATCTACTTCATAAAAGGTACTCTACCTACAGCTATAACTCTATACAATCTACACGAATCTAACCTACATCCTCCCAGATCTCATATTCTTGCTTTGTTAACATACATCACCAATACTACTTTACACTTTTCCCTTGCTTACACAATTGCCTTTCCCAAACACTAATACTTTCCTCTAAAGTGAGCTTAACCAACAACAAGTAACTAGAATAAGAAGAAAAAAGTGACAAAGAGAAGATATAACACCTATGCAAAAATAACAACTAATTAACCTCCAAGAGCAGACAAAGAAGCTAAGGAACTGATTAAATTCGTCAAAATAAAGAGATGACCAGAAAGCAACAAAAATCTACAAACCAAACCAATAATCAGGAAAACATGGCTGAATCCAATCAACAAACCAATAATCACGAAGGGGAGCAAAACTTGGCACAAGCAATGAAAGATCTCAGAACATTTATCACCGACAAATTTGATGCAGTAATGAAAGAGGTTAACAACATGAAGACATCACTTGGAGGGGAAATTGCAGACATACGCAAAAACATAACAGATATGATGGGAATGAACACCACAGTTCAAGAAATCAAAAATACACTTGCAGCAAATATCAGCAGACTAGAAGAGACAGAGCAGAGAATTAGTGGTGTGGAAGACAGTACATCAGAAATCAAACAGATAGTAGAAGGGGTTAATAAGAAGATAGAAAAAATCCAATTAGGATTTAGGTACCTGAATGACAATGCAAAACGCTCAAACATACGTATTATAGGCATTCCAGAACGTGAAGAGAAGGGAAAGGGGTCAGAAGGAGTGTTGCAGGAAATAATGGCTGAAAACTTCCCAAATCTACTGAAAGACACAGATGTACATATCCAAGAAGCACAGCGCACTCCACAAGTCATAAACCCCAACAGGCCCACCCCAAGACATATACTTGTCAAATTATCCAATGCTCAAGACAAAGAGGAAATCCTAAAAGCAGCAAGAGAAAAGAAAACCATCACATACAAGGGAAGCTCAATTAGATTAAGTGCTGATTTCTCTTCTGAAACCATGGAGGCAAGAAGACAGTGGTATGATATCGCCAAGGTACTAAAGGGGAAAAAAATTTCCAACCAAGAATACTCTACCCAGCTAAACTAGCATTCAAACATGATGGAGAGTTCAAAATATTCGCAGACAAACAGAAACTGAAAGAGTATACCAACAAGAAACCTCCCCTTCAAGAAATTCTAAAGGGAGTTCTGCAGGAAGAAAGGAAAAAACAGGAAAGGCAAAGTTGGAGGAGAGTATAAGACCAACAACAACAACAAAAAAGACAAAAAAAAATATACAAACAAAATATGACAAACACAAATCCAATCAAAATATGGCTAACACAAATAATTCCTTGATATTAATAACACTGAATGTCAACGGATTAAACTCACCTATCAAAAGATTCAGACTGGGACATTGGATAAGGAAATATGACCCATCCATATGCTGTCTACAAGAGACACATCTTAGACCCAGAGACGCATGGAGATTGAAAGTGAATGGCTGGAAAACAATCATACAAGCTAACAATAACCAAAAAAAGGCAGGAGTAGCTATATTAATATCAGACAAAATAGACTTTAAATGTGAAACAATTGTGAGAGACAAAGAAGGATACTACATTTTAGTCAAAGGGAAAATCTGTCAAGAAGATCGAACAATCATAAATATCTATGCCCCTAACAAGGGTGCCTCTAAATACGTCAGGCAAACGCTGGAAAAACTAAGTGAAAGAATAGATACATCTACAATTATAGTGGGGGATTTTAATACACCACTATCAACTCTGGACAGAACATCTCAAAAGACAATCACCAAAGAAACAAAACATCTGAATAGTATATTAGAGAAGCTCGATCTAATAGACATATATAGATCGCTACACCCAAACACAGCAGGATATACATTTTTCTCAAGCGCACATGGATCATTCTCCAAGATAGATCATATGCTAGGCCACAAAGAAAGGCTGAACGAATTCAGAAAGATTGAAATCATACAAAACATTATCTCTGACCACAGTGGAGTCAAGCAGGAGATTTGCAAGGGACAGAAGCCCAGATTTCACACCACGATTTGGAAATTAAACAGCACACTCTTAGAAAAACAGTGGGTCAAAGAGGAAATCTCAAAAGAAATCAATGACTATCTTGAAACAAATGATAATGATAACACAATATACCAAAATTTATGCGATGCAGCAAAAGCAGTACTGAGAGGGAAGTTTATAGCCATAAATTCATATATCAAAAAAGAAGAAAGAGCAAAAATTGAAGACCTAACTGCACATTTGAAGGAATTAGAAAAACAACAACAAAGTAACCCAACAGGAAGAAGAAGGAAGGAAATAACAAAGATAAGAGCAGAACTAAATGAAATAGAAAATTAGAAAGCACTTGAAAAGATAAACAAGACCAAGAGCTGGTTTTTTGAGAAGATTAACAAAACTGACAAACCTTTAGCAACACTAACAAAGAAAAAAAGAGAGAAGATGCAAATACACAAAATAAGAAATGAGAAAGGCGATATCACCACTGACCCCACAGAAATAAAGACTATCATAAGAGGATATTTTGAAAAACTATATTCCAACAAAAATGACAATCTAGAGGAAATGGACAAATTCCTAGAAACACATAAGCAGCCCATATTGACAAAAGAAGAAATTGATGATCTTAACAAACCAATCACAAGCAGAGAGATAGAATCAGTTATTAAAAATCTCCCAACTAAGAAGAGCCCAGGGCCAGATGGCTTCACAGGTGAATTCTACAAAACATTCCGGAAAGAACTGACACCAATCCTGCTGAAACTATTCCAAAAAATCGAAACAGAAAGAACATTACCCAACTCCTTCTATGATGCCAACATTACCCTAGTACCAAAGCCAAACAAAGACATCACAAGAAAGGAAAATTACAGACCAATTTCTCTAATAAACCTAGACGCAAAAATACTTAACAAAATACTTGCTAATCGTATTCAACAACACATTAAACGTATTATACACCACGACCAAGTGGGATTCATCCCAGGTATGCAAGGATGGTTTAACATAAGAAAATCAATCAACGTAATACACCATATAAACAGATTGAAGGAAAAAAATCACATGATTATATCTATTGAAGCAGAAAAAGCATTTGACAAAATACAGCACACTTTCTTGATAAAACACTCCAAAAGATTGGAATACAAGGGAATTTTGTGAACATGATAAAGAGTATATATGAAAAACCTAAAGCCAATATTGTTTACAATGGAGAAATCCTAGACTCCTTCCCTCTAAACTCAGGAACAAGACAAGGATGCCCACTGTCTCCGCTCCTATTTAACATTGTCTTAGAAGTACTTGCTCGAGCACTGAGGCAAGAACCAGAAATAAAAGGCATTCAAATTGGAAAGGAAGAAGTCAAAATTTCATTATTTGCAGATGACATGATCCTATACATAGAAAACCCTGAGAGATCTACAACGAAGATTCTAGAACTCATAAATGAGTTTAGTAAAGTCGCAGGTTATAAGATCAATGCGCAAAAATCAGTAGCATTTCTGTACACCAATAATGAGCAAGATCAGGAGGAAATCAAGAAACAAATACCATTCACAATAGTAAATTAAAAAATCAAATACTTAGGAATAAATTTAACTAAAGAGGTAAAGAACTTATACACCGAGAACTATACAAGATTGTTCAAGGAAATCAAAGAAGACCTAAATAAATGGAAGACTATTCCTTGTTCATGGATAGGAAGACTGAATATTATTAAGATGTCTATCCTACCAAAACTGATCTACACATTCAATGCAATCCCAATAAAAATCAACGCAGCCTTCTTTAAGGAACTAGAAAAACTAACTATGAAATTTATTTGGAAAGGAAAGAGACCCCGAATAGCCAAAGACATACTGAAAAAGAAAAACGAAATTGGAGGAATCACACTACCTGACTTCAAAACATACTATAAAGCTACGGTAGTAAAAACAGCATGGTATTGGCATAAGGAAAGACACATAGACCAATGGAATCGAATTGAAAGCTCTGATATAGAACCTCACATATACAACCACATAATATTCGATAAAGCCACCAAACCCTCTCAACTGGGAGAGAGTGGCCTATTCAACAAATGGTGTCTGGAGAACTGGATAGCCATATGTAGAAGAATGAAAGAGGATTACCATCTCACACCTTATACAAAGATCAACTCAAGATGGATCAAAGACCTAAATATAAGAGCCAAGACCATAAAAACCTTAGAAAGCAGTGTAGGGAAACATCTGCAGGACCTTGTAATAGGAAATGGATTTATGAATATCTCACCAAAAGCACGAGCAGCAAAAGAACTAATAGATAAATGGGACTTCCTCAAAATTAAAGCCTTCTGCACCTCAAAGGAGTTTGTCAAGAAAGTAAAAAGGGAGCCCACACAGTGGGAGAAAATATTTGGCAATCATATATCTGATAAGAAACTTATAACTTGCATATATAAAGAACTCCTATATCTTGAAAATAAAAAGATAAACAACCCATTTAAAAAATGGGAAAAAGACTTAAACAGACACTTCTCCGAAGAAGAAATACAAATGGCAAGAAAGCACATGAAAAAATGTTCCAAATCTCTAGCTATCAGGGAAATGCAAATCAAAACTACAATGAGATACCATCTTACACTCATAAGATTGGCAGCTATGAAAAAAACAGAAGAATACAAGTGCTGGAGAGGATGTGAAGGAAGGGGAACACTCATCCACTGCTGGTGGGAATGCAGAAGGATCCAACCATTCTGGAGGACAGTATGGCGGTTTCTCAAAAAACTAGCCATAGATTTGCCATATGACCGAGTAATACCACTGCTGGGTATATACCCAGCAGAACTGAAAACAAGGACACAAACCGATATATGTACACCAATGTTCATAGCAGCATTGTTCACTATTGCCAAAAGTTGGAATCAACCCAAATGCCCATCAACAGATGAGTGGATCAATAAAATGTGGTATATACACACAATGGAATACTACTCGGCTGTAAGAACAAACACACTACAAACACATGTGATAACATGGATGAATCTTGAGAACCTTATGTTGAGTGAAGCAACCCAGACATTGAAGGACAAATACTACATGACCTCAATGATATGAAATAAACAAGCTGCCCTAGATAGCAAGAGACTGAACGATAGGCTTACAGGAAATCGGAGGGTGGAGGAAGGATATGAGCCGATGTCTGCAGGGGTGGAATTTAAGACGAGATGGTGGTAAGTATGAACACAAAGAAGAGATAAAAGGGGGGCAAGGGGGTGCCTTTGGTTGGGGCTTTGCGGGTTTGAGGGTGGCTGGGGAGGGACGGATGGGTAACGTTGCCCAAAAGTGGGGGGAGGGAGGGGTAGCATACGAACACAGGAGAGGGTCAGGTGTTGGTGGAGAGTAAAATGCCGAGAAAATCATATCAAAATATAATAAAGAGGGTTACCTGTTTAGAATGCTCGGAGGGGAGGGTCTGATGCAGGACGGGCTCCTGGGGAATGTCTAAATGCTCATTCTGCCAGAGTGGGTGACACCATCGGGTAGAAACCCAAGTAGTGAGAGTGGGGGTGGACCCACATCCTGGGGAGGACTAATGCCATCCAATAGAGGGAACTGTATCCCTCGAGAGAAAGGGTGGCTCCCAGGGCATTGGGGCAGTTGAGCAAGTTAGGCCCTGAACACTATTCCATCTATCTCTGGAAGTGGCTCCTCAGGAAACGGAGGTTGGCTGTCACTGTGGGCACCAAGGTGGAAGGGAAAATGGACGTTAAATGTGTGGAACCAAAGTAAATGGGGGGTAAGAGAGGAGTTTCTTGAGAGTACACAAGGATGGATACAAAACATGCAATATTACACCATAACATATAGGAGATGACAGACTGATAATGTAAACCATAATGTAAAACATAGGATAACTAAAAATGTAAAGAACTGTGTATCCTAAAGTATTCACCATAATGTAAGCACAGATGTCACCTTGTTAGAAAGCTAATGTCTCAGACTCTGTACATCACTTTAAGTAAATATGATATGAATAGGGCGTAAGAGTATCACTGTGGAAGGGAAAAGGTTTTGTGGTGGATGTGTGGGAGTGCTGTATATTATATATGTACATTGCTGTGGTCTAGGACTCCTGTGAAGAAAAGCTGAATAATTAGGGGGGGAAAAAAAAAAGAAAAAGATAGGATGTGGAATTTTTTCAAGTCAACATTCTTTATCTAAGCTCTTTATCTAACTTTATCCAAGTTCTTTATCTATCCTTTAAACCCATCGCTATATGCCATTCCCTAGTAAGGGACCATGACATTATATTGGGCTTCAAATTTCGGGGAGTTCTGGATCACAGAGTGTTTCAACAATGGCAATGGAGGGATACTGATATGGGATACCAATGACAGGTGATATATGGCTGACAGGGAGCTGTACAGAACATATGTTCAGGGTGCATGGTAATGTTTGGATATACTCATAGTGGCAACAATTAAAAACCACAGCAGGGGGGGTACTGGGTTCCTGGCCAGTGGTGCTCTGTCGTGGTCCCTAGGGGAGCAGCGACAGTCTCCCAGGTACAGTGGCGGGGACCGGGAGGGAGTGAGGGTTCAACAGTGAGCCCCTGATGCTAATGACTATGCTTCTGAGCTGATAAACCTAAAATAAGAACAAGGCCTAGAGCAACATTGTGCCTGGGAATTTCCTCCTGTCAGCCTTCATGTTACTCAAATGTGGCCAGTCTCGAAGCCAAACTCAGCATGTAAATGCAATGCCTTCCCCCCAGCGTGGGACATGACACCCGGGGATGAGCCTCCCTGGCAATGAGGGACCACTATCAACTACCAACTGATGATGCAACTGGAAAATGACCTTATATGGAAGGTTCAATGCGGATCAGCAGAATATCCATGTCTACATAAAATACCATGACTTTAAAATGCTGTTTGACCTAAAGTAAGGGGGAAATGGAAAGGAGAAATGAGTTTATATGGCTACGAGTTTCTAAAAAAGAGTCTGGAGGCTGGCAGAAGGATTGCCCTCATGCACAACTGAGCAGAGTCAGAGAGACAGATAAAGCAGATACAACCCCCAGATATTGGTTCCTTTGAGGGCTAAAGAGACCCATGGGAGTTATGGTCATGGCCGATGGGGTTAACTACCAGGGCAGATGGCCCCTCTTTGGAAATGGTGTTTATGTGTGATGAATCTGGACTCAGATGGGATCTCCCTTCATAAGACTTTCATGCTAATGTGCTGGAGGTGCAGTTAATGTTGGGGTTTAAGATATATTTAGGGGATTTGAATCTCTGGACTGACAATGTGATAGCCAGGTCCTGAGCCTCAACAGACTCCAGCACCTACAATCTAATCTATTGGACTTACCACACTCAGCTAAGATGGAGTTGAAGAAGGACAACCACCACACCATGGAGCCTAGAGTGATTACAACTGAAAATGGGAGGACTGCATCCAGCATCCATGTGGAATCTGAGCCTCCTCTTGACATAGAGGTGCAATGGACACAACCAATCCAATGTCCACATAGAAGAGGTGGCATTGGATGGGGAAAAGTGGACATGGTGGACGATGGGTATGGGGAAAGGCAGGAAGAGATGAGAGGTGGAGGCGTCTTTGGGACATGGAGCTGCCCTGGATGGTGCTTCAGAGGTAATCACCGGACATTGTAAATCCTCACAGGGCCCACTGGATGGAATGGAGGAGAGTATGGGCCATGATGTGAACCATTGTCTATGAGGTGCAGAGGTGCCCAAAGATGTACTTACCAAATCCAATGGATGTGTCATGATGATGGGAACGAGTGTTGTTGGGGGGGGAGTGGGGGGGTGGGGGGGGTTGAATGGGACCTCACATATATATTTTTAATGTAATATTATTACTAAGTCAATAAAAAAAAAAGAAGTGATTATTAAGCGGTAGAGATTTTTTCTCTTTTTTTGTTTTTATTATTATTATTAATATTGGAATAGTGAAAATGCTCTAATAGTAAGTGAAGAGATAAATGCACCACTATGTGATCATACCAAATACCACTGATTGCAAACTTGGAAGAACTGTATGATTTATGAATATGTATCAATAAAACAGATTTTTTTAAAATGGCAGCAAATAGGGAAGGGAGAAGTAAAACTGTCACTTACTGATGATATGACCCAATGTCTAGAAAATTCCAAAAAATCCACAACAAAGTTACTTGATAGATGAGAACAGCAAAATGGCAGGATGCAAGATTAGTATGCAAGAAATAGTAGCACTTCTATACACTAATGGTGAGCAACCTTTGGAAGAAATCTTTTAAAAAATTCCGTTTTAATAGCAACTAAAGGAATCAAATATTTAGGAATAAACTTAACCAATGATAAGGATGGAAAGCTACAAAACCCTGCTAAAAGAAACCAAAGAAGACCTAAATAAATGCAAGGATATTCCAGGTTCATGGTTGGAAGCCTAAATATAGTCAAGGTGTTAATACTACTCAGATTTAATGCGATCCCAATAAAAATCCCAACAGCCTTTTTTGCAGAAATGGAAAAGCCAATTATCAAATTTATGTGGAAGGGTAAGTGGTCCCAAATAGCCAAAAAGTCTTTTTAAAAAGCAAAAGTTGGAGCACTATCACTTCCTGACGTTAAAGTATATTACTTAGCTACAGAGATTAAAAAAAAAAAAAACAGAACAGCATGTTACTGGCATAAACATAGACAGACTGGCCAACAGAACCCAAGTGATAACTCAGAAATAGACCCTCACATCTACAGTCAAGTGATTTTTGACACGGCAGTCCAGCCCACCCAGCTGGGCCAGAACAGTCTATTCAACAAATGATATTAGGAAAACTAGATATCTGTATCCACAATAAAGAAAGAGGACCCCATCTTATACGTTATACAAATATAAATCTCAAAATGGATCATGGACCTAAATACGAAAGGTACAACCATAAAACCCCTAGAAGAAAATATAGGGAAACATCTTCAAAATCTTGTTAGCATGTGTATGATTGTTTTGTAAGTTCACAACTTCGGTAATAAAAGTATATTTTTAAAAATAATATGGTGGGTTGGGGGAAAATACATCAAATGTAGGATATGGACTATATATAGTTAGCAATAATATTTTGACAATGCTCTTACATAGTTTGTAACTAATGTTTCACAATATTGCAAAGTGTTCATGGTGGTGTAATGTACAGAACCCCTATATGATGTCATGCATGTTGATTTTCTAAGTTCACAACTTTTATTATATACTTATTGTTTCTGTATGTTCATGTATGAATGATATACTTCAATAAAATAAAAACACCTAGGAAAACAAAAACAAAAAAAATATTATGATCTGGGAGCAGGTGCAGCTCAGTGCTTGAGCACCTGCTTCCCATGTACAACGTCCTGGGTTCAATCCCTGGTACCTCCTAAAAAATATATATTATAATTATGAAAGTTGAATAATTGCTATGTGTAGTGAGTAACAAAACTCACGATGTACAGCATACTGGAATAATGAAAATGCTCTAATAATGATTCAAGTGAGAAATGCACAACTATGTGATTATACCAAATACCATTGATTGTACCTTTTGGATGACTTTATCCTCTATTAATATGTATCAATAAAATTAATTTGTGTAAAAATAAATAAATAAATTTTAATTGTTCTTCTCATTTGGCCATTCCTAAAAGATTAGGACATAATACTTAAGACATATTAGTAAGGTCAATAAAGAACAGAACAAACAAATTAAGGAAAGGTAAAGTGCTTTACTGGCCATTTTTGTGCCCTCCTCCTGGGATAGCCACAGCCTCTCTATAAATGAGTTGTCCTATGATAACAATATAAATACTTCGGATTCCACAGCAATGCATAGTTTTTTAAACTTTTGTATACGTGAATCTCACAATAAGAGCCTGTGACATGAGTAGTAGCAGGACTGGGGAATGAATAATGGGCTAGAGTAGACTTACTGTTATTTTACTATAGACTTATAGTTATTCTACCAATGGAAGAACTTTTATCATTGATGTGGAGGCAGCAGCACCTGGAGGTTCTGAGGGGAGGGAGAGGGGAAAAATAGGTATAATATGGGGGCATTCCTGGGACATTGGAATTGTTCTGAATGATGCTGTAATGACAGATTCAGGCCATTATATATCTTGTCATAACTTACAATATTGTGCAGGAGAGTGTCAACTACAAGGTAAACTATCATCCACGCTTAGTGGCAATGCTCCAAGATGTGTTCATCAATTGCAAAAAATGTACCATACTAATAAAGGATGTCGTTAATGTAGGAAGTGTGGGAGGGGTAGGGAGTGGGGCATATGGGGATTCCCTATGTTTTTTATATATCTTTTATGTAATCTAAGTATCTTTTTAAAAAATTATTTTAATTTTTTTTAACTAAAAATTTTTTTTTAAGTTGAGTAATAGTCTCCTTTTACAATTAAGAAATCTAAAGCTCAAACTTACTCAAGTTCATATAGCCAAAGGAGTCTTAAGTACAGGGCTAACAATAGCCTCAATAGGGCAATGTTTGCAAAAGGCATAAAGTAAAACTAGTCAAAGGTGGGTGGTGGGGAGAACACCTGGAAAATATTGATACCCTGCAATGAACACAGGTGTGGACATGTGCCCCAGAAATTAAGAAATATTCCCTAAATTACTATGTGTCTTTCTACCAGAGGCTGAGCCACTGCTAACGTCAGTAATAGACTGAGGTTTCCTTCATGTTTTAGTATGTTTATGGTATTTTTTAGTATAAGTGAAACTTTTCTTGCCTCAGACAAAGCAGCTATCACTGTTATTCTAGGAAGGTAGAAAGGACCAGGATTCAACTATTTGATATTGCAAATGTATCAGCTACTTCTAAATCACTATATGGGTTAAATATGGTATTGGTGCAGAAGCCTAACTTAGATTCTGAAAAGACTGTTTGCAATTAGAATGCTTTTTCCTCTTCAAAACAAGCATTGTCAACCATGTCTAATATAAATCAAGGACTTCCTATAATACCGCAGCTTTCTTCATAAGAAAAATCCACCTTACAATTTTAAGTTCTAAGACAAAACAGTGCTCCAAACCACTGATGCAAAAACATTAAATACCTATGGAAATTAAAAACAACTCTCAGTATTTAACCATTATATAGAGTGCAAGTTGAAAAAGCATTTATTTTTAATTTGCTACACTGATTAAGAGCAAGTAAACTACAAAATAAATGATAAAAGTTGGATGAGGCTGAAAACAACAACTTATTCTGTCCACACTTTTCAAGTGTGCCAATTTTACAAAATCCTTCACTAGAAGTCCCCTCCAATTGAGAGGTAGAATTGGTTTGCCACCCCAGGGTCCTCAGGACGGAGAAATAAAATATGGACTAGAGTGGACTTACTGGTATTCTACAATAGAATTATTGTGACTCTAGCAATGGAAAAACTTTTATCATTGATGTGAAGACAGAGACCATGGGAGTTCCTGAAGGCAGGGAGAGAGAAAAGGAAGTGTGATACGGGGGCATTTTCAGGACTTGGAGTCATCCTGAATGATACTTCAGGGACAGATGCAGGATATTATATATCCTGCCATAACCCACTGAATGGACTGGCAGAGAGTGTAAACTACAATGTACTCTATAATCCATGCTGTGTGGCAGGGCTCCAAAATGTATTCATCAAATGCAATGAATGTACCACACTAATGAAAGAAGTTGTTGAGGCGAGAAAAGTGGGGGGTGTGGGGAGTAGGGCATATGGGAACATCCTATATTTTCAAAGTAACATTTTATATATATATATATATAAATTAAATATATATATATTTTTAATCCTTCACTAAAAGGATAATGATGTTACTTACCCTACCAGCTATTAAAATGTCTTTTAATGTTATAATTATTTAAAAGTCTTATGTTGATGCCTGAAGAGACAGATGGATCTTTGCAATAGAACAGAAAGTCCCATAAGCCAGCATTTAAACATATATAAGAATTTTGTACATAAAAGAGCAGCATTTCAAATCAATGAAGAAATCAATAAGTGCTGTTAGGTTAACTGGGTAACCATTTGAAGGGAACATTTTTTAGATCTCATCTTAGACCTTAAACTCAATGGGAATTAATTTTGGTGTAAGACTGAAACGCACTATAAAAGAGAAAATTATAAGAGGATGTGACAGTGAATATTAATTAACAACAACAAAACACTTGGAGTGGGGAAGGCCTTTTACATACATAAGCCAAAAGCAGAAATCATAAAAGAAAAGGTTGATAAAATTTAACTATATAAAAATTTAAAATTTCATGAGGCAAAAAAACACCATATAAACAAAAGGCAAAAACATATAAGCAAGGGGTTTCTTTATGGAGTGATGAAAATGTTATGGAATTAGAGAGTGATAACAGTTGTACAATTCTGTGAATATACTAAAAACCACTGAATTGTACACTTTAAATTGGTAATATTTATGGTATGTAAGCCCTATCTCAATAGAAAAATATATATGCAATATGTCAGACAATTTAAAAAATAAATCCGCAATGCTAATAAACACATGAAAAGATATTCAACCTCACCAATAATTTTTAAAATGTAAGATTATTTTAAAACTAAGATACATTATTTTCCCCTTACTAAATTGGTAAAATGTGTCACTGCTACGTGGTTTAAAACAGAGCAGAAGTGGAAACAACCTAAATTTTCAACAGGGCATTAGGTAAACCTCAGTACATTCACACTGTAATAGATAGGTGTTATATTTTTGATTACCTAGTATGCAAATACACATCCTATACTAATGAAATCCCTTGCTATAAGTGTCTTGGTAATAAGCAGCAGGATCCCTCCTCCTACTTCTAAAGCCATAGTGTACAGTGGGGAGGAGGGCTGGATATTCCCTTTCCCTGTTCCTTTAAAGCTGACATGCTGCTAGTGATTCTAGAATTGATTAATCAGATGCTCCTACCTAGGATTTTGAATCCTGAGAAAGTGACACAAATATACAAGGGTATATTTAGGAACAGATGGCTGTGAGACTTTGAATGAGTTATTGTACCCCTTAAACCTCAGTTTTTGCATATATAAATGGGACCAATAAACTGCTCCTAACAAGTTTCTTGTGAGAATCAAAATGGATGTACCATTTCAAAAGTACCCCAGAAGTCGTCAACACTAGAACTGCCCAATAGAACTTTCGGCAATGATGGAAAAGCTCCATATCTGTGCCATGCAATATGGTAGCCATCAGCTACATGAGACAATTGAACACTCGAGATGTGATGAGTGCAAATGAGGAAATGAATTTTTTTTCATTTAAAAAAATTTTATTCAAGTGTAACATTCATGCATGAACATACATGGGTGATAGGTGTGTAGTGGGAGTTGGGAACTTGCAGAATGGGCTACCATGTCATCGTGCAGGGCTCCATTGCATTGTTCTACCACCAACACCTTGCATTATTACAAAGCATTTGTTGCAAGCTGTGGAGGAGCATTGTCAATATATTTCTACTAACTATAGAAAATTCTTACATTTGGTTTATTTTTCCCCCAAGGAAATGAATTTTAAATTGAATTTTAATTTACTTAAATTTAAAGAGCCACATGTGGATATGGCTAGTAGCTACTGAATTGAGTGGTACAGGTTTAGACAATGTGGCAATTTTGATCATGGTTGTAGTAGATTAAATTATGCAGTACCTAAAAAAAGAACCACATATCCAGGAATAAATTTACCCAAGGATATAAAGTACTTGTACACAGAAAAATTAAAATATTGCTAAAAGAAATAAGAAACCTCATAAGTGGAACGACATTCTGTGTTCACAGACTGGAATAGTAAATACTTTTAAGATATAAATTCTACCCAAACTGAAATACACATTCAATGCAATCTCAAAAAAAAGACACTTCTTTGCAGAAATGGAAAAGCCAATCATCAAATTTATATGGAAGGGTAAGGCATCATGAAGAGCCAAAATTATACTGAAAAGGGAAAGCCAAGTTAGAAGACTCACACTCATTAATTTTAAAACTTATTACAAAGCTACAGTAATAAAAATGGCATGGAACTGGCACAAGAAGAAACAGACCAATGGAATCAAATTGATAGTTCAGAAATAAACCCTCACATCTAGGAGATAAACAAATGATCAAAAGCACATGAAAAGATGCTGAATATAATTAGCCATCAGGTGGTCGCTTCAGCAGCACATATACTAAAATTGGAACGATACAGAGAAGATTAGCATGGCCCCTGCACAAGGATGACACGCAAATTTGTGAAGTGTTCCATATTTTTATTTTTTTAAAAATGAATAAATAAAACTAAATTTTAAAAAAAAGAAACATAGCTATTAAAAAAAAATAATTAGCCATCAGGGAAATGCAAATCAAAACCACCATGATATGACTTTTCACACCCACTTGAATAGCTACGATTAAATAACAGAAAATAACAAATGTTAGAGAGGATGTGAAGGAATAGAACACTCATACATTGTTGGTGGGAATTTAAAATGGTACGGTTGCTGTGCAAAACCACTGTGTGGTTCCTCACAAAGTTAAATGCAGAATTACCATATTACCTGGCAATTCCACTTCTAATTATATATCCAAAAGCAGTGAAAGCAGGGACTCAAACAGATATTTGTACACCTATGTTCAGAGCAGCATTATCCACAACTGCAAAAGATGGAAGCAACCCAAGTGTCCATCAACAAATGAATGGCTGAAAGAAATGTATTATAAACACATAATGGCACATTATTTAGTCATAAAAAAGAATGAATTTCTGATTCACGTGACAGCATGGATGAGCCCTGAAGACATTATTTTTAGATAAATAAGCCAGACACAAAAGGACAAATACTGAATGAACTCACTGCTATGAAATCATCAGAATAAGAAAATTCATAATCAGAAATTAGAAAACAAGTTACCAGAGGCCAGGGTGGGGGTAGAAACTGGGGAGTTAATGCTTACTTGGTAAAGGGTTTCTATCTGAGGTGATGGAAAAGTTTTAGCAATGGATGGTGGTGATGGTAGCACAACACCGTGAATGTAATTAACATCACCTGAATTATATATTTGAATGTGGTTAAAAGGAGAAATTTTATGTTGTATATATGCTATAATAACATTTTTTACAAAACCATAGGACTTCACAACACAGGTTATGAACCCTAAAGTAAACTACAGACTATAATTAATAGTATAATTATAAAAATACTACTTCATCAATTGTAATAAAACCACCACACAAATGTAAAGTTTTAATAATAGGGAAAACTGCATGTGCATGATTTTTTGGTAAACCTACAACTTATTAATTAAGAAAAAAAAGGAACAAGACAAGGATTTCACTGTCACCACTGCAATTCGAATTGTACTAGAAGTTTGAGACAGAGCAATTAGGCAAGAAAAAGAAATAGAAGGCATCTAAATTGGAAAGTAAGAAGTGAAACTCTCCCTATTTGTAGATGGCATGTTCCTATATGCAGAAAATCTAGAAAATAACAAAGCTACTATAACTAATAATTGAATTCAGTAAATTGGCAGGGTACAAGATCAACATGCAGAAATCTATAGTGTTTCTACACACTAGTAATGAACAATCTGAAGAAGTCAAGAAATTCCATTTACAATAGCAACTCAAAGAATCAAATACCTAGGAATAACCAAGGAAGGTACACAGAAAACTATAAAACATGGCTAAAAGAAATAAAAAAAGACCTAAAAAAAATGGAAGGACATTTGTGCTAATGGACTGGACAACTAAATATTGTTAAGAGATAATTCTACCCAAAGTGATACACAATTCAATGCAATCCCAATCCATATCCCAACAACCTTCTTTACAGAAATGGAAAAGTCAATCATCAAATTTATATGGAAGGTAAAAGACTATGAATATACAAAGCCTTCTTAAAAAATAAGAATAAAGTTGGAGGACTCACACATGCCTATCTTAAAACATATTACAATGCTATGTAATCAAAAAAGCATGGTACTGCTACAAGAACAGACATACAGACCAATGGAATTGAACAGAGAGTTCAGAAATAGACCCACGTGTTTATGGCCAACTGATTTTTTTTACAAGGGTGACAAGTTCATTCAATTAGAAAAGAATAGTCTCTTCAACTAATGGAACTGGGGAAACTGGATGTCCACATACAAAGGAATGAGGGTGGACCCTTACACCATATAAAACAATCAACTCAAAATGGATTTTTTAAAAAACCAAATATAAGAACCAGAGCTATAAAACTACAAGAAGAAAACATAAGGAAGTATATCCAGGACCCTGTGTTAGGCAATGATTTCTTAGACTTTACAACTGAAACACAAGCAACAGAAGAGAAAAAGAATGATAAACGGGACCTCATAAAATTACAAACTTTTGTGCAAAGGACTTTATCATGAAAGTAAAAAGACAACCTACTCAATGGGAGAAAATATTTGGAAACCACTAACCCCATAATGGTTTAATATCCAGAAAATAAAAAGAAATCCTCCAACTCAACCATAAAAAACAAACAACCCAATTTAAAAATGGGCAAGAGACCTCAACAGACTTTTCTCCAAAGAAGATATACAAATAACCAAAAAGAACATAAAAAGATGCTCAACATCATTAGCTATTCGGGAAATGTAAATCAAAACCATGATGAGGGAAACGGATTTGGCTCAACTGATAAGAGTGTCTGCCTAAAATATAGGACGTCCAGGGTTCAAACCCAGGGCTTCCTGGCCCATGTGGTGAGCTGGCCCATGTGCAGTACTGATGAGCGCAAAGAGTGCTGTGCCACGCAGGGATGTCCCCCGCATAGAAAGCCCCATGCACAAGGAGTGTACCCCACATAGAGAGCCACCCCACATGAAAAAAGCACAGCCTGCCCAGGAGTGGCACCGCACACACGGAGAGCTGACACAGAAAGATGACACAACAAAAAGAGACACAGATTCCCAGTGCTGCTGACAAAATTGCAAGTGGACACAGAAGAACACACAGTGAATGGACACAGAGAGCAGACAATGGGGGGGAGGGTGTAGGGGAGAGAAATAAATTAAAAAGAAATCTTAAAAAAAACCACCATAAGATACCATTTTACACCCACTAGAAAGACTACAATTCAAAAAGAAAACATAAAATTACACATATTGGAGAGGATGTGGGGAAATCGGAAAACTCATTCACTGTTGGTAGGAATGTAAAATGGTACAGCGCTTTGGAAGACATTTTGGTGGTTCCCCAGAAAGTTAAGTACAGAATTCCCATATGACCCAGCAATCCCACTTGTAGATATATACCCAATAGAAATGAAAGCAGAGATTCAAACAGATATTTGCACACCAATGTTGATAGTAGCACTATTCAGAATTTCCAAAAGATGGAAGCAACCTAAGAGTCCATCTACCAATAAAAAGATAAACAAAATATGGTACATACATACACACAATGGAGCATTATTCAGCCATAAAAAAGGAATGAAATTCTGATACATGTGACAACATGGATAAACTAGAAAACATCGTGTTGAGTAAAATAAGCCAGCACAAAAGGACAAATATTGTAGGATCTCACTGATATGACATATTTAAAATAAGCAAATTCATAGAGTCAGAAACTAGTATACAGGTTACCAGGGTCTGGTAATGAGGTAGGAAAGGGAGTGTTTCATTTGGGTTGATGGAAAAGTTTTGGTAATGGATGATGATGATGGTAGTACAATATTGTAAACTTGCTTAACAGCACTGAATTATATATTTGAATGTGATTAAAAGGGGGAGATTTTAGGTTGTATATGCATTAGTAGAATAAAAATGTAAAAACAAACATAGGATTGTACAACACAAACAGTGAACTCCATTGTAAACCATGGAATTTAGTTAGTAATACAATTATCAAAATGTTCCCTCATGAATTGTAACAAATGTACCATTCCACAGGAAGGTGTTAATAATATGGTGGTATATTGGAACTCTGTATTTTATGCATGTTTTTTCTGTAAATTTACAACTTTTCTAATAAATATGTATATATTTAAAAAGGAGTAGACCAACATTTGCTAAGGATGTAGAGAAATTGCAACATTTATACATTGCTGGTGGGAATGTAAAATGGTACAGCAAAATCATCTGGTAGTTCCTCAAAAAGTTAAACATAGAGTGAGCATGTAACCAAGCAACTCCACTCCTAGGTATATATGCAAGCTAATTCAAAACATTCATCCACATAAAATTTTTACCTGACTTTAGCCTCATAGCAGCATTCTTTATAATAGCCAAAAAATGGAAACAAACCAAACTGATGAAAAGATAAACAAAATGTTTTATACACATACCAGGGAATGTAATTCAGGCATATAAGTATTGATTTGTGGATGATCCTTGAAAACACTGTGTTCAATGAAAGAATGGAGACACAAAAGATCAATATGATTTATTTTATGTACAATGTCCAGAATAGAAAAATCCATAAAAACAGAAATACTAGTGGTTTCCAGAGGTTAGAGAGAGGGGGAAATGGGCAGCGATTGCTAATGGTTACAGGGATCCTTTTAGAAGGATGAAAAATAAATTAGATAGTGGTGATGGTTGCACAATTTTGAGAATACACTGAATGGTACACTATAAAGGAAGAATTTTACAGTATGTGAATCATATTTCAATAAGCAAGTTATAACAGATGTGTACATAAGTCTTATAGTAAAATGTTAACTGTAGAACTTATGTGATAGGTATAAGTGTGCTTAATGTACAATTTTTTCAAATTTTATGTTTTAAAATAAAAAAACAATGTTTAATTCATACCGCCAGGAAATGAATATTAAATTTCATTCTCCAGAAAAGTTTTATCAAATCATGTTGCCAACACAGGATGAGACTGCCTTTTATACAGTGCACATCAAATCAAGTATTCATTTCAATCTTTATCAATATGGTAGGTAAAAAATTTTTATTTTGTATTTCTTAGATTACTAAAGAGGTTAACAATGTTTTCATATATTTCTTAACCACTTCTGTTTTTTTCTTATGAATTTCCTGCACCAATCCTTTGACAATTTTCCTGTAAGTGGGAGGAGAGTATTCTAATTGAAAACAAAAGCATTTTGAAAATTCTTTACACACACTGACAATAAACATGAAAAGACCTACCTGAGACACCTACTGTTCAGAATGACAAATATCAGAGAAAAAGAGAAGATTCTGAAAGCAGCAACAGAAGCAAAGCATTACATATACAAGGGAAGCTCAATAAGATTAAGTGTTGACCTCTCATCAGAAACCATGGAGGCGAAAGAAGTAGAATGATGTATTTAAGGTATTGAAAGAGAAAAACTGTCAGCCAAGAATTCTGTATCCAGCAAAACTGTCCTTCAAAAATAAAGGTGAGTTTAAAGACTTCACAGACAAACAAAAAATGAGAGCCTATGCTACCAAAAGACCAGAATTATACTAGATATAAAAGGAGTGCTGCAGTCTGAAAGGAAAAATAAGGGCAAGAGACTTGGAAAAGAGTATAGAAATGAAGATTATTAGGAAGAGTAAATTAAAGGGTAATAAGTCAGACAATATTAGGATATGACAACAGAAAGCAAAAGGACAAAATGGACGAAGTAAGTAATGTCCTTACAGTAATAGCACTGAATGTTAGTGGCTTGAACTCCCCCCAATCAAAATACAGACTGATAGAATGAATTTTTTAAAATGAGCCATTTATATGTTGTCTACAAGAGACTCACCTCAGATGTCAGACACAACCAGGCTGTAAGTGAAAGATTAGAAAAAGATATTCCATGCAAACGGTGACCAAAAAAGAACTAGAGTAGCAATACTAATATCACACAAAATATATTTTAAATGCAAAACCACTATAAGGGATGAAAAGGTCATTATATATTAATAAAGGGGGCAATTAACAAAGAAGAAATGGTTCTGGCATAAAGACAGATTGACCAATGGAACTGAATCAAGAACTCAGAAATAGACCCTAGCATCTATGCTCAACTTTTTTTTTTAATTAAAGAAGTTGTAGGTTTACAGAAAAAATCAGAATATGGAGTCCCCATATACACACCCCCATTACTAACGCCTGGTATTTGTTAAAATTGATGAAAGAAGATTATTATAATTGTACTATTAACTATAGTCCATGATTTACATTAGGGTTCTATTTGTGTTGTACAGTCCTTAGTTCTTGTAAAGTGCTTTTTGAAAAGGCTGTCAAGCCCTTCCAGCTGGGCCAGAACACTCTATCAACAAATGGTGCTGGGAGAACTGGACATCCATAGCCAAAAGAAAGAAAAGGGACCCCTATCCCACACCTTATATAGAACTTAACTTAAAATGGATCAAGGATCTAAATATAAAAGCAACAACCATAAAACTCCTGAAAGAAAATGTAAGAAAAAATCTTCAAGATCTTGTGGTAGGTAGTAGTTCTTATATTAAAAAAAAAAAGATTTATTTTATTCATTCATTCATTTCTCCCCACCTTGTTGATTGATTTTCACTTGCTGAGTCTGTTTGTCTTCCTTGTTTCTTTAGGAGGCACTGGGAGCCAAACCTGGGATCTCCTATGTGGGAGGGAGGTGTCTAATCGCTTGAGCCACCACCACTCCCTGCTTTGTTGTGTCTCTCATTCTGTTTTTTCTACCCACATCTCTTGTTGCATCATCTTGTTGTGTCAGCTCACTGTCTTCTCCAGGAGGCACCAGGAACCTCTGCTCCCTGCTTTGCTGTCTCTCCCATTATGTTCTTTTCTTGTTGTGTCAGCTTGCTGCACCTGCCCATTATGCCAGCTTGCTGTCTTCTCTAGGAGGCACTGGGATCTGAACCAGTGACTTCCCATGTGGTATGCAGGAGCCCAGTTGCCTGAGCCGCATCTACTTCCCACATTAGTTCCTTAGACACTAACCCAAAGCATGAGCAACAAAAGAAAAAAATAAATAAATGGAACCTCCTCAAAATTAAACACTTTTGTACCTAAAAGGACTTCATCAAAAGGGTAAAAAGGCAACCACATGAATGGGAGAAAATATTTGGAAATCACACATTCAACAAAGGTCTAATATCCATGATAAAGAGATACTAAAATTCAACAGTAAAAAGACAAATAACCCAAATAAAAAATGGGTAAAAGACCTGAATAGACATTTTTCTAAAGAAGAAATACAAACAGCAAAAAAAAACACATGAAAAAATGTTCAACATCCCTGGCTATTAGGGAAATGCAAATCGAAGCTACAATGAGATATCATTTTGCACCTACTAAAATAGGCACTATTTTTAAAAAAACAGAAAACTACAAGTGTTGGAGAGGATATGAAGAGATGGGAATGCTTATTCCCTGTTCGTGGGAATGTAGAATGGTACAGCCACTGTGTAAGTCTGTTTCACAGTTCCTAATGAAGTTAGACATAGATCTGCCATGTGACCCAACAATACTTCTTCTAGGTATACACCCAGAAGATCTAAGAGCAGATAGGCAGACATCTGCACAACTATGTTCAGAGCAGCATTATTTACAATTGCCAAAAGAAGCAAACAATCGAGGTGTCGATCAGCCAACAAATGGATAAACACACTGTGGTATATACACACACTGGAATATTAAGTAACCTGTAAGAAGAAATAAAAGTTGTGAAGAATATAACAACATGGGTGGGCCTGAAGGGCATTAAGTTGAGTGAAGCAAGCCAGACACAAAAGGACAAATACTGCACGATTTTACTATTGTGAATTAAACGTAATGAGCAAGCTTATGGAGTTAATAGCTAGAATATAAGTCACCCGAGAATAGAAATGCGGTTAAGACAATGGAAAGCTGAGGTTTAATCTGTGCAGACTCGGTAAAAAGTTGTTTAGAAATGTATAGAAATGATTTTTTAAAATGTATAGAAATGGTGAAAGCACATCACAGGACTTGTAATTAGTAGCACTAACATATGGGGTATGATAGTAGGGATTTTTGGTTTTTTTTTCTTTTTTTTAAAGCAATGAAAATGCTCTATTATTGATTCAAGTGATGAATGCACAACTCTCTGATTATGTCAAATGCCACTGATGATAAATTTTATGGTTTATGAAAAAAAGAACAGTAACAGGGTGGATATGGGGTAAAATATACCAAATGTAAGATATGAACTATAGTTCTTAGTAGTACTTTGACAATGGTCTTTCATAATTTGTTACAAATGTTTCACAACAATGCAAAGTATTGGTGGTGGGGTGATGTATGAGAGCCCTGTATGATAATGCATGGTTTTTTTATAATTCACAAATTTTACTATGTTCTTATTGCTTATGTATGTTCATGTATGAATGAAATACTTCAATAAATTTTAAATGAAAAAAAGATGCATTCCCCATTCTTTGTCTCTGTCTCTGTCTCTCTCTTCATAAATATATGTCTATGTCTCTCTTTCCTTCACCCATCTCACTCTCCATTTCTATCTTTCTTTAGACTATAAGTTCTAAGTTCCTATACATATTACATGCATTAATTTCTCAGTGATTTCTCTATGCTTCTACAGCATATCCTCTATGACTTCATTCCAATCGAGACTTTGTCATCTCATCTTATGAGACTAAGCTGCAATGTTTACTGACCTTTTACACTGGGGTCAAATTCTCTCATAAAAATTATCCCTCTCCATTTTAAGAATTTTTATTTATCATTCATACATGAACATAAATAGAATAAAAGTTGTGAAATTAAAAAACAACATGCATATCATCAAACAGGACTCTCATACATCACCCTACCACCAACACCCTGCCTGCATTGTTGCAAGACATTTGCTGCAAACTATGAAATAGCGTCATCAAAATATTACTACTAACTATAGCCCAAATCTTATAAATGGTGTATTTTCCCCCAACCCACTCGACTTTTTTTCTTCTTCTTTAATATGTTTTTAAAATATTTTAAAAAGATACTTAGATTACATAAATGTTACATTAAAAATATAGGATCTTCCTATATGCCCACTCCCTACCCCTCCCATACTTTCATACATTAACAACATCCTTCATTAGTGGGGTACATCTGTTAAAATTGAAGAACACATATTTGAGCACTGCCAACGGTATTGGTCAGCCAAAGTGGTGCTAATGCAAAATATCAGAAACTGGTTAGTTTTTATAAAGGGTATTTATTTGGGGTAGGAGCTTACAGATACCAGGCCATAAAGCATAAGTAACTTCCCTCACCAAAGTCTATTTTCTCGTGTTGGGGCAAGATGCCTGTGGACATCTGCAATGGTTCAGGCTTCCTGGGATCCTCCCTTCCAGGGTCTTGCTTCTCTCTGGGTTCAGGGTTCCTCTCTTTCTGGGGCTCCAGGTTAGGACATCAGCATCAAACTCCAACATCAAAACTCTAACATCAAAAACCCTTAACTCTGTCCTTTGCCATGCCTTTTATCTGTGAGTTCCCACCCAAATAAATACCTTTATAAAAACCAACCCATTTCTGGTATTTTGCCCCAGCACCCCTTTGGCTGACTAATCCAGAATTTGGAACCAAGAGTCGGGTAGTGTTTTTGTAATTACCGAAATACTGTAATGGTTTTATAAATGGGTAAAGGGTATTTTTTGGAGGAATTGTGAGATGCTTGATGGAAAACGCCTAGATTGCTTTGAAGAAACTGTTGATAGCAATATGGATGCTAAAGAGATTTTTTATGATGCCTTAGAAATAAATGATGAAATTATTATTGGAAACTGGAGGAAAGGTGATCCGTGTTTTCATGTTGCAGAGAACTTAGCAAGATTAACTCCTGGTGTTTTATGGAAGGCAGAATTTGAAAATGGCAAGCCTAGGCATTTAGCTGAAGAAATTTCCACAGTAAACCCAGAGAATTTCCCAGCTCGTCTTTGGACAGCCAACGTCTCCCAGAACTCGTCAAAAACCTTCACTGGACTTTCAGGGGAGACCCTGGTTGCAGCCTGCCTGTGGAATCTGGACTTCTGCATCCCCACGGTCACATGAGAGACTCATAAAATCACATAATATTGACAGATATCTCTTGTTGATTCTGTTTCCCTAGAGAACCCTAATACACCAACTAAGTGTGAATTATAGTTGACATTATGCTTTAAACTCATTCCTGCACAATTTTGTAAGTAATATATAACGACCTGTATATGTCATTGCAACATCATTCAGAACAATTCCAATGTTGTGAAAAGGCCAGCATATTACACTTATTTTTCCCTCTCCCTCCCCCAGAACTTCCAGTGGCCACTGCCTCCACATCAATGATGTTCTTCCACTGCTAGAATAAAAATAAGTCTGTAGTAGAATAACAGTTTTACTCTAGCCCATCATTCATTCCCCAATCCTGAGGATTCTGGGATGGTGATGCCATCTCAACCTCCTCTAATTGAGAGGGGGCTTAGATCCCATGGGCAGATTGATGGGCCTATCTTGCTTGCAGTTGTAGACTCTCTCAGTTCCTTGGGAGGCTCGTTGTCCTTCATTATCTCCTTGTTTGTTGTCCTGGGTAAGTCCAATGAGCTAGAGAGTAGGTGTCGCAGCTCCGTTGAGATTCAGGGCCCAGTTGGAGGATCCCAAAATTTAAATCCCAAAGATTTAAGTCTCTTGGACGTATACCTATCAACTCTAGTACTAACGATACGTTCAAAGAGAAGGAGCAGAAGAGCCATGTTTAGGGAAACCACAATTGAATCCAACTCTGTCACACTGGGTGGCGTAAACTCCAAAGTAGGGTCCAATGGCATGGCACCAAACTCCTGTGCTGTCAGCCCTATCTATAGTGTCTAGACATCTCTAGAGCCCTCAGGAGCCCTGCTATTTGAGGCAATAATTACTGTGGCAGTCAATGAGATCCTGCTGAGACATGTATGAGCATAACTTCTGGAATGATCTCCCAACTCACTTTGAAATCTCTTAGCCATATAAACTCTTGTCTCTACCTTTTCCCCGTTTCAGCGAAGATCTTTCTCCCGTTGCTTTGCTAGCTGATGCTTAGTAGTATTCCCTCGATAGCAGGGAGGCTCATCTCAGGGAGTCATGTCCCACATGGTGTGGGGGGGGGGGGAGGCAATGCTACATATATGCTGAGTTTGGCTTAGAGAGAGGCCACAAGGAGAGAGCAACAAGGAGGCTCTCTGGAGATAACTCTTAGGCAACATATAATAGTAGGCTAAGTTTCCATTTCAAAAGAAAAGTTTCATTAAGTACAATCATCAGTATCAAGGGCCCGTAAATGGTCCATGTTTCTTCAGTACTCACTGCCCCTATACTCAGGGGATTCTTGCTGTCCCATTAGGGGATGGACAGAGAATGGGAATCCCCAGGATTGGAATTTTACATACTTGCCGTTATTATGTGGCTCTCCACCCACTGTGACAATGCCCCATAAACACCTGAATACGTTTATATGCCTTATAAGTATGCCACATCTCTCCATTTTTTTGTCTTTGTTTTTAAATTTTAAAGCCCTTAGAGACTTGGTTTTATTATATATTATGATGTGTATGATATAAAATCATTTGAACATATTAACAAGTTAAAATTATTCCTGGATTTTCCATCCCAGCAAGCACCATTGGCTGTCCATAGGAACAGCTATTCTTGAGCCTTTCTGGAAGGATGCAAAGCCCATTTTCTTAAAACAAATGAGCATTCTAAAAGAACTGGGAAACCTGACCATAATGGCTCTGTAGCAGTTTGATATGGTTATGAATTCCAAAAACAGATGATAATGGATTATTCTTGTACTCTGATCTGTACCTGGGCATGATTGAGTTATGATTAGGGTGTTGAGTCCCCACCCTTTGGTGGGTGGGGACTCACAGACAACAGGCATAGCAAAGAACAGAGTTGAGGGTTTCTGATGCTGGAGTTTTGATGTTGGAGTTTGATGCTGAAGTCTTAAGCTGGAGCCCCAGGAAAAGAGACAGAGCCATTCGCCTGATAGTCTACAGCTGACCTTGTAGAGGAAACAGAGAAGCTGAGGCTAGAAACCCAGAAAGCTTGAACCCTCACAGATGTCAGCAGCCATCTTGCTCCAACATGCAGAAATAGACTTTGGTGAGGAAAGTAACATATGCTTTATGGCCTGATAACTGTAAGCTCCTACCCCAAATAAAAACCCTTTATAACACCCAGCATATTTCTGGTATTTTGCATCAGCACCCCTTTGGCTTACTAATATAGGCACCAAGAAACCTCTTATATATTAGAAGTAACTTTCTTTCTGGTTCAAGATGTTAGTGACCCAATTTTCAGCAGAAATTATCTTCAAATCAGTTTCATTTAGGTTTTTAAGTGTGAAGTGTGATAATGCAGTCAGTGAGCCTTTAAAGAATGATGAGCTGCTAAACTTACTTATAATGGAAGTAGATACTGCCATGGCAAAGAAACAACCTGGAGTTTTTAATAGGATGGTTACTAATGAATAGGATCTGAAGATATTCCTTCTGTCCAAAGGTACTAGCAAAGAAATGATTGCTAGCATCAAATCAAGACATCCATGAGCTATAACACACATACCTGAAAGTCTTTCAGAATGATAGGATCTGTGGAGTAATATTGTATCATCAGGCCTTGACATTGTACATGTTTTGAAACGTTCTCCAGAATCCTTTATTCAATCCATAACAACCTAAAGTTCCTCTACTCAGTTGGACTGACCTGCAAATGCCTTTGTCAATTATTGACCAATGCCCCACACACCTTCTCTAATAGTCTTTTTTTTCCCTCCTCTAATAGTCCTGATCTGAATAAACAGATGACTGAACTTTTGCAAAAAGTCTTTCCTTAGATCATAATGATCCTGCAGATTTTGTCAAGAAGATAATTTTTTAAAATCCTTGCATCTTAATTCAGTGCAACAAATGGGTGAAAGCTAACATTGATTTTTACTGTCAACTTTCAACTTTAACAGTGAGAAGCTGCTTACTCTGAAATGTGTTCCAGGAGCTGACATCCTAGATTTTTCCAATGACTATGCCAAAAGAAACTACACAAATATAAAAGAGAAGCTGCTTTCTCTTGGTAGTACTGAAAATGAGGTAGAGAAGTTTGTCTTAAGCTATCCAGATATGTTGCTCTTGGCAGGGAAAATATTCAATGATAAAGTAGACTGCCTCATAGAAAACATTTCACAAATAATTGAAAATCTGTATATTCTGAGTTCAAGCATAAATTCTTTAAAAAGTAAACTCTGTGGAATGGATATGGCTCAAGCAGTTGAGCACCTGCCTTCCACATGGGAGGTCCCAATGCAGTTCCCGGTGCCTCCTAAAGAAAACAAACAATGAGCAGAAAAACAAGCAAAAAACAATGAGCAGACAACAAGCAAAAAGAAAAGCGGTCAACAAGCAAACAACAAGCAAAAACAAATGAGCAGGGAGCAAATGTGGCTCAAACAGTTGACTGCCCACCTCCCACATGGGAGGTCCTGGGTTTGGTTCCTGGTGCCTCCTAAAGAAAAAAAAATGTTGACACAAAGACTTGGTAGGTGTCAGCTATAATTTGAGTATGCATCCAACATCACTCTTCTATCTTGGAGTAAAATAGATATGCCCCTAAATTAAGGAAGTTAAGAGGAAAGAATATTCTGGGGAATTAAAAAATGTCTTAAGTACAGGACCCCTGTAGGATGATATGCATGTTTGTTTTATAAGTCCACAACTTTTACTACACATTTATTGTTTATATATGCTCATGTATGAATGATATACTTAAAATTTTTTCTTTAAAAAAATGTCTTATAATGTAGTGAAATCTTGCCATTGTTGAATTTGGGCCTTTCAAAAGGATAGGTTCTATTATTAACTCTATATACATATATAATAATCCTTTGGACATTCTATTTTAGAGGTTCAAAAAGCTTATAGTCAGTATGCTCAAGTATAGTCTTCTTAGTAACTTTAATCTAGTTTGAATTAATGTAGCATTCCATTCTATAGTATGTCTGTTAACCACTGTGGGAATAGTAGTTCCTGATTGTCAAGGCAGAAGGTGTAGGAAGACAGAAAGCTTTTGTGGTTTCTGTTCAGATTAAAATAATAGATCCATCTGGGGTGATTCTATTTTCTCTCATGGCTCTGAGTGGCAACCTCTCCTTCCTGTTATTTCCAGGTATCTAACTATGATTCATCTTCAGAACAGAATGCCAGTAAAATTCTGAAGGAGGAATTTTTCATCTTAAATTCTATATTCAACTTACAAATTACTGTCTTCTTTGTTTTGCTTATTTTTTTAGGGGTATTATTTTTTATCAATTTTATTGAAGCGTATTTATAAACCATACAATCCATCTACAGTGTACAATCAATGGTATCTGGTATAATCACATAGATATGCATCCATCACTTCAAGCACTATTAGAGTATTTTCATTACTCCAAAAAATAAAACAACAATGACAGACGAATCAACCAAAAACACTCTACCCCTTAGAAGTCACCTCTCAGTCTCTCTATCCTCCTGCCAAACATATCTGCAAACCTATTCCATGTCTTTAATTTATTTGTATTTACCTTTTATATAGATGAAATCAAACAAAATGTAGTACTTTTTCTCTAGATTCTTTCACTTAGCATACTTTATCTTTTATTATCTTTTTTAAAAAGATTCATAGATCACACAAAATGTTACATTAAAAAATATGAGGTTCCAATATACCCCACTCCCCACCACCCCACACACTCCTCCCATATCAACAACCTCTTTCATCATTGTGGCACATTCATTAATTTGATGAATACACTTTGGAGCACTGCTACGCAGCATGGATTATCATTTACATTGTAGTTTACACTCTCTGCCAGTCCATTCTGTGGGTTATGGCAGGATATATAATGTCTTGCATCTGTCCCTGCAATATCATTCAGGACAACGCCAAGGCCCAAAAATGCCCCCATATCACACCTCTTCTTCCCTCTCCCTGCCCTCAGCAACGCCCATGGCCAGTGTCTCCACATCAATGATACAGTTTCTTCCATTTTAGCATACATTTTTTTGTACCAGTGAGGGAACGTTACTAATATAATTTTATACCCTACTGTCCATAGTTTTCTTTGGTTGTGTATTATTATGGGTATATTCTGATTTCTTTCAAGACAAGGACAACTGTGGTAAGAATGATGTTCCCCCAAAGACGTCAAAACCCTAATACCCAGAGCCTATGAGTATGTTCTATTACATGGTAAAAGGGACTTGGCAGATGTGATTAAATTAAGGACCTTGAGATGGGGAGATTACCCTGAATTATCTGAGTGGGCCCAAGGTAAATGTAAGGGTCCTTAAACATAGAAGAGGGAGACAAAATAGAAAGGAGTTAACCTGCATGGCTGGCTTTGAAAATGGAGGAAAGGGCCCCAAGCCAAGGAATGCAGGTAGTATCTAGAAGCAAGAAAAGGTAAGGAAATGGATTCTCCCTAAAAGCTTCAGAAAGGAACATAACATTGGTAATACCTTGATTTTAGCTCAGTGAGACCCAGGGATCTATAGAATCGTAAAATAATAAATTTGTGTTGTTTTAAGCCACTTAGTTTGTAACAATTTGCATTATCAGTAAATAGATAACCAATATAGCAACAAAATAGATGATTAGTTGCATTGTAGGTAAAGAAGTTATAAAATGCAATCTTTTTGATATTATGTCTGTATTTCTTCCTTTTATAAGAATAATTACATTTTTCATCTACCTACCTTTCTAAAATGGCTAATAGAAGTACAGACAAAAAAACTAAATGAAAATATAAACTATAAAAACTATGAAAGAATATTTTTGGCTAACAAGTATAGTTTAAAGAAATGCTGGTAGTAATTTGTTTCTGTATATTTATATTTTCTTAGCATTTCATGTAATATAAATAAAGAATGAGCAATCAGGAAGCACTGATTTAAAAAATGACAAATCAGATGATGTCTGTATCTTGAAGACATTCAAAATCTGCCTCTGATATAAAATGAAAGTGAAAGGGCAAATTATATGAACTTAATTACTTTTAATTGTTTTCCAGAGGCATTTGTTTTCCTTATGTAGGTTTCAAATTAAATAACATAACGGTATTCAACATTTTAAACCTTATGTTCTATCAATGATACCTCAAAGAAATTGATTCCTACCACTGACAGGAAAAAAAACACCTAATACCCAAGATGTTTTCAGTAATACTCATTATAATGATTTCCAGTAAACTATTTAACGACAAGCATGGCATAGTTTAAAAAACACGGGCTTAAGAAAGACCTGTCTTTAGAGTGATATATCTGATACATGCACATAACTGCAACTTTGTGTAAATATTTTAATTTCACCAAACTTGTTTCCTTATCTGTAAGATTAAAATTTGATCCTGCAGGGGAGCCGATGTGGCTCAGTGGTTGAGTGCCAGCTTCCTGCATACGTGGTCCAGTATTCAATTTCCAGCCCCAGTACCTCAAAACAAAATTTTTTTTAATTGACTTTGCAGAGTTGAAAAGTATCAAATGATACGAGTTCTCTAAGGTTTCTTACACATGGTAATTTTAATAAACGATACTATTAAGCTATGTTTATTAAATGATAGCTGTAATAAAAGTTACAGTGGTAGTACTTTTCAAAACAGCTCTACTGATATATAATTCACATACCATACAATTTACACATTTAAGTTAAATAATCCAATATCTTTTAGTATAGTCACAGGGCTGTGCAACCATTACCATAGTCTAATTTTAGAACATTCTCATACCCTCTGAAAGAAACTCTGTCAATTATCAGTCAATCCCCATTACTACCTCCTACGTGCTAACCCTAAGAAACCATTAATCCAGTTTCTGTCTAAATTTGCCTATTCTGGACATTTCATGTAAATGAGATCATATAATATGTGTCCTTTTGTAACAGGCTTCCTTCACTTGGTTTTCAAGGGTCATCCATGTTGTAGCATGTTTCGGTACTTTGTTTCTTTTTATTGCAAAGCAATATTCTTCTCCGTGGATATAGCAATATTACTGAGAATAAACACAAATGAAAGTATTAATTCCTTTAAAACTTATTCCAGGGATTTGTCTCACAATTTAGGAGAAGAATATAACTATACTTATAGATTTTTTTTTTTAAAGATTTATTTATTTATTTAATTTCTCCCCCCCCTCCCCTGGTTGTCTGTTCTTGGTGTCTGTTTGCTGCGTCTCTCTTGTCCGCTTCTGTTGTCGTCAGCGGCACGGGAAGTGTGGGCGGCGCCATTCCTGGGCAGGCTGCACTTTCTTTTCACGCTGGGCGGCTTTCCTCACGGGCGCACTCCTTGCGCGCATCAGCACTGCTGCATGGCCAGCTCCACACGGGTCAAGGAGGCCCCGGGTTTGAACCGCGGACCTCCCATATGGTAGACGGACGCCCTAACCACTGGGCCAAAGTCCGTTTCCCTAGATTTTTTAAAAGCTTGTTAATGATGTGATCGTTGTTAAACCTGGGTAATGAGTATATGTATGTTAATGATATTTTCTTTCTATTTTTGCAGATGTTTGAAATTTTCCATAAAAAAGTTATTTGAAAAGGGAATCTTCACAAAGTTGATTGTCATTTCACATCAATTTAGATAATTTCTAAATAACTCAATCATTTCTTCCATTATATATAGTAGCTTACATATTTCTCTTCTCAATTAGATTTTTCAAATATATTTGCTTTGAGGATAAAGAATCTTGCTCTATTATAAAGTGTTACGAATATGAAGATACATGGAAAAATACAACTAATGTAAAGTGCAGATTATAGTTATAAGTACTATTGTAATATTTTCCAGCAATAGAAAAGAAGGTACTTTATCAATGCTAAGGGTCAATAATGAGGATGTATAAAGGGGTATGGGATTTTTCCTTCTGGAGTAATGAAAACCTTCTGAAATGGGCTAAGCTGAAGACAGCACAACTCTGTGATGAAACTGATAGCCACCAAGGGTACACTATGGGTAGACTGTACAAGGCAGGGGACTGTATAACACAGTGAACCCCAAGGTGAATGATGGACTGTGATTAACAGTACAAATATGAGAATGTTCTCTCAGGAACTAAAACAAATATATAATAGTAATACACGGTATTAGTAATAGGATGGTTTATGGGAAGAAATACACCAAATATAAGCTATGGACTAGAGATAGAAGTAATAGAATGACGATGTCATTTCATCAATTTTAACAACTGTGTCACAACAATGTAAGATATTGGTGGTACAGGAATCCTGTATGGTGTATATAATTATTTTGTAAACTCAGAACTTCTCGAACAAAAATATAATAATACCCACTAGTCACAGGAAAAAAAAATGAACATAGTTAATTAGAGAGGCACTGTTAACATTTTGGCATGTTTACAACTAATTTCTTGTATTGCATGTATATTGTATATTTGCATGGACTAGATATGTGTGTATATTGTGTGTACACACAAATTTGTACTCTGCTTTTCTAAATAAACTTAAATTGTTTGTTTAAAAAAAATGAAAAGTCAACATACTAATTGGGAGAAAATTTTTGGAAATTACATATCTCATAAGGGTATGATCTCCATGTTATATAAAGAGGCCATACATCTCAATGATAAAAAGACAAGCAACCCGTTTTAAAAATGGGCAAAAGACTTGAACAGAAATTTTTCAAAAGAAGAAATAAAAATGGCCAAAAACCACATGAAAAGATGCTCAACATCTAAAAGATGGTAGCTTTTATGGAGCTACAGATCATAACTGCAAGATAACATTTCACATCTGAAAGAATGGACATTATTAAAAAGCAGAAAACTCTAAGAGCTGAAGAGGACATGGAGAAATAGGGACACTCCTTCCCTGTTGTTAGGAATGTAGAATAATAGTGCAGCCTCTGTGGAAGACAGTTTGGCAATACCCCAAGAAGTTGAATATAGAATTGCTGTATGATCCAGCAATACCATTTACAAGGAATATATTCAGAAGAACAGAAAGCAAAGATGTGAACTGACACTTGCACACCTATGTTCTTAGCAGCATTATTGACAACTGCTAAAATATGGAACCAGTCCAAGTGTCTAATGAATGGATAAACAAAATGTGGTATATACATACAATGTAATACTATTCAGCTGTAAGAAGAAATGAAACAGGGATGCATATGACAACATGGATGAACTTTGAAAATATTATGTTTAGTGAAATAAGCCAGATAGAAAAGAACAAGTATTGTATGGTCACACCAATATGAACTAAATACAATAAATAAACTCATGGAGGCAAATTGTAGAGTATAGGTCACTAGGAAATAGAATGAGGGCTGAGAAATGGGAGCTGATGTTCAATGTATGTAGAATTTTAATAAGGTTTATTATAAAAGTGTGGAAAGGATGGCATCACATTATACTGAATATAACTAACACTGCTCATACATAAATGAGAATGGGCCTGAAAGGGGTAGTTTGTGGACATAAATTTCAATTGAACAGAAACTAGAGAGTAATCTAGGGTATGTATAACAGTGATTATGGTGATGGATAAATAAGGGTTATAAGGTTAATTGTATAAATACATCAATGTTCTTTTACAAAGTGTTAAGTGTATGGTGATACACAACTAATGTAACTTAAGGACAACAGTTAATGGTAATATTGAGTGAAATAAGCAAGGCACAAAAGGGCAAATATTGCATGATTCATTTATTTGAAATACCTAGAATATAAAAATACACAGAGAGAATAAACTATAGGTTACTAGGGGTTGTGTAGGTGGGAATGAGGAATTATTGCTTGAGGAGAACAGAGTATCTGTTTGGTGTGATGAAAAAGTTTTGGTAATAAATAGCGGTGGTGGTAGGACAAGGTTGTACATGTAATTAATATTACTGAATTGTACACATGACATGTACAATTGTGGTTTAAATGGGAAATTTTGAGTAGTATATATTTTAGCACAACAAAAATTTTTAAAGCCCCTTTTTTGACATGATGGGTATGCAGTCATAATACAAAATAAATAAAATGCCATGGTACTGTATAGGCATAACACTAAAAGCACTGTCAGGTTCTAACTGCATCACTTAGATTTTTAGTGTGCCAAGCAACAGTGTGAAGTAGTAAGAACACCATGTATGGTATTTGTCACAACTACTTCACAGTGCTGTTTTATTGCAAAGCAGTCATAAACAATATATAAACTAGTGAATGTATTATTCAGTAAAGTTTTCTTTTTAAGGAAAAAATCTGAATTTCATATAATTTTCATGTGTTAGAAAATATTATTCTTCTTTTGATGTTTTCAATCATATAAAAATGTAAAATCCATTCTTCACTTCTAAGCATATGAAAATAAGTGGTGAGCTAGATTTGGCCAGCAGGACACCATTTTCCAAACCATGCAATATACACATGAATATACCTAAGATAACTATAGACACTTCATGCAGTCTTTTTTTTTTTTAGTGTGGTACAACTGTTACAACTGATGAACAAATACTAAAGCACTGCTACTAACCATGGTCTATAGTTTACATTATGGTTTACCATTTGCACAGCATAATTTTATAGTTTTTGAGAAAATGTATAATGGCTTGTATCTGTCCATTGCAATATCATGCAGAACAATTCCAATGTCCCAACAATGTCCCATGTTACACCTATTCTTCCCTCTCCATCCCCTCAGAACCTCGGGTAGCCCCTGTCTTTATATCAATACAAGTTCTTCCATTACTAGAATAATAATAAGTCTACTTTGATCCATAGTTACATTCCCTCCTTATGTTTGTTTGTTCCTCAATCGTGAGGATTTGGGGATGGTGATGCCCACTCGGCTTCCTATTGAGTGGGGGCATAGAACACATGGGGCAGATGGATTCAACTGTCCTGCTTGCAGTTGTAGATACTCTGTTTTTTGGGATGGGCATTGTCCATCATCATCCTTTTGCTGGATGTCCTGGGTAAGTACAATGGATTGGAGAGTAGGAGTTGGCTGCAACTCTGCTCTGATTCAGGGCTCAACCGGATATGAACAGACAGAAGATTCATGTCTCTGGGACATATATTTAACAGGTATAATGCTAACTATAGGTTTAAATAAAAGGGGCAGGCAGTGGACTTGGCCCAGTGGTGAGGGCGTCTATCTACAACATGGGAGGTCTGCGGTTCAAACCCCGGGCCTCCTTGACCCGTGTGCAGCTGACCCATGCACAGTGCTGATGTGCGCAAGGAGTGCTGTGACACACAGGGGTGTCCCCCGCATAGGAGAGCCCCATGCACAAGGAGTGCGCCCTGTAAGGAGAGCCGCCCAGTGCGAAAGAAAGTGCAGCCTGCCCAAGAATGGTGCCGCACACACAGAGAGCTGACACAACAAGATGACGCAACAAAAAGAAACACAGATTCCCGTGCTGCTGACAACAACAGAAGCAGACAAAGAAGACACAGCAAATAGACACAGAGAACAGATAACCAGGGTGGGGGGGAAGGGGAGAGAAATAAATAAATAAATAAATCTTTTTTTAAAAGGGGGGGCAGAAGAACAATGTGTAGGATAATTATAAATGAATCTAATGCTGATACACTGGGGAGACAGGTTATCATATATTCCAAGCTAAGGCCCACCCATGGGGTGCCAATATCCTGGGGCTGTCTGCCCTGCCTATGATGTCCTCATGCAGTCTTCAGAAGGCTATTTTATAGCCTGAATTAAATCTTCATCTACAGAATGTAAAGAATGTTGTTGATGCTCAAGGAATGTTAATAATAATGTAGTCTTCCTTAGGCACATATACCAAAAATCTTCTACACTATTTTACATAAATTTTTAACTACAATAATAATAGCCACCATGCTCTAAAAGAGAAAGAAAACCCACTAAAATTTTCTGAGAACATATATTTGAGTATGAGATAAAAAAATAGAAATTATAAACATATATTTATAAAACATGAATCTATAACTAGAATAAATAAAAGATTCTATCTTCAGGTGTTTTTAAGTTGGAAATTATATTTTTCTTAATATTCTTTTAAAAGATAAATTAATGGGCCAAAGAAATATTATGTAGCTTTTGCATTAAAATTAGAATATTTTATTGCCAAATGTGTCAGTGTGGCTGCTTCAATCCCAGTGTTAAAAGTAATTTCCTAGAAGAATTTTAAACTATAACATTTGACCTCACTATTTTCCAAAGAGTTACTTACTTTAATGTGATGTACACCATTCACTTTTCCAATCTGCTGCTCAATGGTTTGGACACAGGAACTACACGTCATCCCCTTGATAGCGATGGTGAAAGAATTCACACCCATACATGCATCCATTTTTATTTCTTTTTTACATTCCTGTTAGAAATAATAAAAACATTAATTGCAGCCTCTGAAATAATCCTTCCCCTACTTCTTCACCACCTCCCCAAATAAAAGTCAACTGAAAATAGTAATAAAATTTAGCCAAAGAGGAGGGGCAAGATGGTGGCAGAGTAGGGAGTACTAAGAGTCAGCTTGTCCTACAGTGCACTTAGTAATCAGCCAGAGCTAGCTAAATCACCTGTTTTGGGGGCCCAAAAGACCAGAGGAAGGGCATCCCTCAACATCCTTGGAAGAACTGAAGGAGGAAACTGCCCATCTGCAGTGAAGATTCATGAATAGAGTACTCCACACTGCAAAGGCCAGTGCTCATCCCCCAGTGGCAGGGCATGACACCTCAGAAGCTAGTCTGTGGTTAGAGTTGCAAACTCCATTTCCCATAAACAGGGGAGGAAAAGGCGGTCAGGCACCAATTTCAGCTACTGATTAGCAAATTCGACTGGCTCAAGTATGATCCTAAGAACAGCTAAAGTTTGAATCTGTCCAAGTCAGAAAAAGGCCAGTAGCCTCCATTTTAACTCTGCCCCCTGCATGAAGGGAAAGGGGGCTGATCGAAAATCACATTGATGGTAGGGCCTGGCTTCTCCCCACCCAGGTCAGATTGCGGCTCTAGCCTGGGCTCCAGACCCAACTCTGGCAGGGAGGAAGCTGGGAGGAACTGCACCAGCCTCTCCAGGCAACTGGAAAGTAGTTTTTGGCCCACATGGACTAGATTGTTGGGCACCTATGTGGCTACATCCCTGACCCCAATAGGAAGGGAGGAGAGTGGGGATTACCCAGCCTCTCCGAAGAATGGCAGTCACCTTCGGCCCATACAGACAAGATTGTTGGGCATATTTGTTGCTCCACCATGTCCTGGCAGGGAAAGAGAAGGGATAGTGCTTCCTGCTTCCACAAACTCTTGGGGCAACTGCTGTTGCTTTCAGCCCGCACAGACCAGACTGTTGGACACACCTGTGACTTCATCCCTACTATCAGAGGGATAGCATTCCGCCAGCCTCTGCGGGCAACTGCAGTCACTTATGGCCTGCATGGACCAGATTAATGGGCGCCCCTGTGGTTACATCCCTGCCCCCAATAGGACAGAAGGAAAGTGATGCTTCCCAAGTCTCTCTGAGTAACTGCCACTGCTTTGGCCCACAAAGAAAAGATTCTTGGGCATACCTGTAGCTCCATCCCTACTCCTGATGGCAGGATAAGGGATAGTGCTTCCTCAGCCTCTCCAGACAACTGAAGGCACTTTTGGTCTGCACAGACTAGACTGTTAGGCACACCTGTGGTAACATTTCATACCTTACAGAATGGCCATTATTTTTAAAAAAAACAAAAACAGAAAACTACTAGTGCTGGAGAGGAAATGGAGAAATGGGAACACCCCTATACCGTGGTGGGAATGTAAAATGATGCAGCCTCTGTGGAACACAGTTTGGCAGGTCTTTAGAAAGTTAAGGTAAATATAGAAATATCATGTGATCTGGCAATCCCACTACTAGAACTATATTAAGAAAAACTGAAAGCTGTAACAGAATTAGACTCATTTATAGGTTCTCTACACATGGTTCTTCTGCCCCTTTTATTTGAACCTATAATTAGCAACATACCTGACAAATATATGTCCCAGAGACTTAAATTTTTGGTCTGTCCATGTGCCAGTTGAGCCCTGAATTTCAGCAGAGTTCCAGCATCTACTCTCTCAGTTCACTGGGCTCAACCAGGACAATTAACAAGGAGATGATAATGGACGAGACCCATCCCAAGGAACAGAAAGTATCTGCAACTGCAAGCAAGCTGCTCCATCCATCTGCCCCAAAAGATCTAAGCCCCCTCTCAATTAGAAGCAGAGTAGGCATCAGCATCCCTAAAATCCTCAAGATTGGAGAATAAACAATGGACTAAAGTAGGCTTATTATTATTCTACTAATGACATTATTATTCTAGCAACTGAACAACTTGTATCATTGATGTAAAGGCAGCGGCCACCAGAGGTTCCAAGGGATGGGAGAGGGAAGAATATGAGTACTGTGTGGGCATTTCTGGGACACTGGATTTGTCCTGTATAACACTGCAGTGACGGATACAGGCCATTGTATATTTTGTCATAACTTACAAAATTGTGCAGGATAGAGTGTAAACTATAATGTAAACTGTAGTCCATGGTTAATAGCCATGCTTCAATATAAGTTCATCAATTGTAACAAATGTACCACACTAATGAGGGATGTTGTTAATGGGGGGAAAGAGTGGGAGGGGGAGGGAGGGGGTATATGGGAATCCCCTATATTTTTTATGTAACATTTATGTAATCTAAAGCTTCTTTAAAAATAAAAAAATAATGTAAAATATTTTTTAAAGTGAATAACTGAAAGCAAGGATGTGAAGAGACATTTATACTCCAATGTTCACAGTGGCATTGTTCACAATTGCTAAAAGTTGGAAACAACCCAAGTGTCCACCAATCGTTGAATGGATAAACAAATGTGGTAATATACATGCAGATGGAATACTATTCAGATATAAGAAAAAATGAACTTGGGATGCATATGACAATGTGGATGAACCTTAAGGGCATTATGTTGAGTGAAATAAGCAAGACACAAAAGGACAAATATAGTATGGTCTCGCTAATACAAACTAAATACGATGAAAAATTCATGGTGTTAAACTATAAAGTACAGGTTACTAGGAAATAGAATGTGGGTTGAGAAGGAGCAGATGATGAATATATGTAGAATGTTTAATAAGAGGGATTGTAAATGTGGGGATATGGTTAGAGTTGATGGTAATATATTAAAGTAGTATAACCAACACTGCTGGTTTATAAATGTGATTGTGGCTGAAAGGGGTAGTCTAAGAAGGTGTATGTCAATTGGAAGAAAGTTAGAGGATAATATAGGGATTGTATAGCATCATGATTTCAATGGTAGATGATGATTGTGATTAAAAGTATAAATACAAGAATGTTCCTCTATCACAAGGTGTTAAAAATAAGGAGATACATGGGAAAAATATAACTTATATAACGTATAGACTATAGTTAATACTTACATTAACAGCAATGGCAAAGAAAGGTACTATATCAATATTATGGGTCAAAAACAGGGGGGATAAAGGGGTATGGGATTTTTCCTTTGGAATTAACGAAAACCTTCTGAAATGCATTAAGCTGATTATAGCACAACTCTGTGAAGAAACTGAGGCACTGAGTGTACACTTTGAATGGACTGTACAAGGTGGGGGACCATATAACACAGTGAACCCCAAGGTGAATGATGGACTGTGGTTAACAATATAAATATAAGAAAGTTCTCTCATGAACTATAACAAATATACTGTACTACTACATGGTGTTAATAGGATGGTTTGTGGGAAAAACACGCCAAATATAAGCTATGGGCTATAGACAGCAGTAATATTATGACAATGTTCTTTCATCATTTCCAATTAATGTGTCACAACAATTTATGGTGTTGGTGGTGGGGCAATGTATGTGAATCCTATATAGAATGCACAGTTGTTTTGTAACTTGCAACTGCTCAAATTTAAAAAAGATATATGTAAAAAAAGAAGAGAGGAAAAATCCCTGCACAGTTCCTGCTCATTTGCCATAGCAAGACCTTCCTCACAGTTTGGTTGAAGCTCCAAAAAATATCTATTTTATCACCAGATATATAACCAAGAAACAGACATCCCACGGAGTAAATTCCAGAGTCAATATTATAAATATTAAATTACACAATGTGCAATAAAATATTAGAAGACAAAGAAACAGCATAGAATAGCTCATCCAAAGGAAGAGGATAAAAATATAGAAAACATCAATGAAGACTAGAATGTGGACATTCTACACAAAACATTTAATAAAATGGTTTAAAAATGCTTAAGGAGATGAAGTACAGAGAAAGAACTACAGGACATCAGGAAAACAATTAATGAACAACATGAGAGTCTAAGTAATGAGACAAATTTTAAAAAGAAACCAAAGAGAACTACTGGAAATGAAGAACACAGTAATGGAAATTTTCAAATGCTCAGGAGGGTTTAAGAGAAGATAAGAGCTGGCAAAAGAAAGAATCAGTTAACTTGAAGACAATGCACTTGAAATGAGAGAGGCTGAAGAGAAGAAAGAAAAAAGAAATATTGAAAGTGAAAATAGCCTAAGGTAGCTATGCAACATGATGAAGCACACCAGTATACACACTATAGGAGTCCCAGAAAGAGAAGAGAGAAAGGGGCTGTTTTAATTTTTGAAAGGGCTGCTAATGCAATAAACCAAAAATGCATTGGCTATTATAATGCAAATTTTATTAGAGCAAAATCTTACTATTCTGAGGCTACAAAAATGTACAAAATAAGGCATCAGAGATGCTTTCGAACCAAAGATCAGCTGCTACCAGATTACTGTGACCCGCTACATGGGCAGGCAAGACTGTGGGATTGCCAGTCTCTCTCTACCTTCTCTGCAGGTTCAGCTGTGGTGATCAGGCATCTCTCCCTGGGCCTAGTCTACGTGAGCCTACCAGGGCTCCTCTGTCTTTATGCAACTCTAGTTGAAACTGGAGTCCTCTCTGTCACATACCAGGGTCAAAATGGCAGAGCTTGCTTCACTGGATCTCTTCTCTCTATGTGTGTGTTCTCAATTTATATAAGACACAACAAGGGAAGCGGATTTGGCTCAACTGATAGAGTGTTTGCCTACCACATAGGAGATCCAGGGTTCAAACCCAGGGCCTCTTGACCCATGTGGTGAGCATGCTCACGTGCAGTGCTATTGCACGCAAGGAGTGCTGTGCCACACAGGGCTGTCCCCCGTGTAGGGGAGCCCCACGTGCAAGGAGTGAGCTCTGTAAGGAGAGAGGCCCCGCATGAAAAATATGCAGCCTGCCCAGGAGTGGCGCCGCACACACGGAGAGCTGACTCAGCAAAATGACACAACAAAGAAAGACACAGATTCCCAGTGCTGCTGACAAGAATACAAGTGGACACAGAAAAACACAGCGAATGGACACAGAGAGCAAACAACTTGGGGGCAGGGGAGTGAAATAAATTTTAAAAAAATAAATCTTAAAAAAAACAGACACAGAGGGCGGAAACCCACTCTAGGCCACATATCACCGATGCAATCCAATCAAAAGCCCTAACGCACCTCCCAGGAACCTGGTGGCCTAGAAAACTTGGAACTCTCGTCTTTCCCAGAAAAACAGCAAGAGGACAGGCAGAAACAGCCTGAGAAAAAAATCTTCTAGAGTTTAAGACACCAGGGGAAGGCTGGAGAGAGGGGAAAAGAATGGCGTTGGCAAAACTATAACTTAAAAGCCACAGCTGCTACTGCTGGCAACTTCCCCCACCCTACAGACACTTTTGAATTCTCAGACCTCAGGGTTGGCAGCAACAGACAAAGGGCACCCCAGGACTCCACCTCCCCAGGAAACGGGAGAGAGCAAGACACAGCCTAAGGCTGAATCAGCTTTCCAACCCCAATTTGGTCTGCTGTGTCAGCCCTCCTAGGTCCAGTGGAACTGCGCCTTGATAGCCAACAAGGGAGTAAAGAGATCTAACTCTCTCAATTTCCTTTTCTACTGAGGGGGAATGGTTATTGAGGATGTACATTGAGGATGTAGAGGGGAGTATAATTATTTCCTACCGAGGAAGACAGAGGGGGCTGCCAGCAAAAGTTGAAGACTGCCCCTGAGAAAGTCTGAAATACGAGATTCTTAGCTTCCAGGCAGGAAAAACACTCATACTGATCTAGTTTCTTCTCCAACAAACACACTCTGACCAGGCATTGAACTGAGAAGACTACCAAAGACCACCATCTGCTGACAGGCCAAGGAAATAGGCATGAGGAAATTAAAAGTAAATAAGAAAGACAGGCTTTTAGCGCCCTTTACACTCTCTCTCCTCAAGGCCCTAAGAAGCGGGTCTGCCACAGGGTATAGGGTCATGGCAGATGGATTTGGAGCTCTGTGCCAGGTCAGAGGGCTCTACTTTGGAATTTGTGCCCCTAAGTGTGATGGAGCTGGACTCAAATGTGACCCTTCTTTTTTTTGTTGTTGTTGTGTTGTTTTTTTTAAAGATTTATTTATTTATTTAATTCCCCCCCTCCCCCGGTTGTCTGTTCTCTGTGTCTATTTGCTGCGTCTTGTTTCTTTCTCCATTTCTGTTGTCATCAGCGGCACGGGAAGTGTGGGCGGCGCCATTCCGGGGCAGGCTGCACTTTCTTTCGCGCTGGGCGACTCTCCTTACGGGGCGCACTCCTTGCACGTGGGGCTCCCCTACGCGGGGGACACGCCTGGGTGGCACGGCACTCCTTGCGCGCATCAGCACTGCGCATGGGCCAGCTGCACACAGGTCAAGGAGGCCCGGGGTTTGAACTGTGGACCTCCCATGTGGTAGATGGACGCCCTAACCACTGGGCCAACTCCGTTTCCCTAAATGTGACCTTTTTACACATGCCTCTTCTGTCCCTTTTACTGAACTTGTGGTTGGCGCTAGGGATGGTATACACTCAAGGGACTTGAATCTCTGGACTGCCCATATGCCAGCTGGGCCCTGAGCCTTAGCAGAGTTGCAACTCCTACTCTCTGGTTCGTTGGACTTACCCAGGTCAGCTAACAGGGAGGTGAAGATAGTCAACCACCACACCAGGGAACCAAGAGTGCAGGAGAATTGCATCCATCATTCATGTGGAATCTAAGCCCCCTCTTGATATAGAGGTGGAGTGGACATCACCATCCCAGGATCCACAGAATGGAGGAATAAAATATGGATTACAGTGGACTTACTGATATTCTACTATAAAACTATTGCAACTATTAATAGTAGAAATTGCAGCTTTTTTTTTTAAAGATTTATTTATTTATTTAATTCCCCCCTTCCCCCGGTTGTCTGTTCTCTGTGTCTATTTGCTGCGTCTTGTTTCTTTGTCCGCTTCTGTTGTCGTCAGCGGCACGGGAAGTGTGGGCGGTGCCATTCCTGGGCAGGTTGCACTTTCTTTCGCGCTGGGCGGCTCTCCTTACGGGGCGCACTCCTTGCGCGTGCGGCTCCCCTACGCTGGGGACACCCCTGCGTGGCAGGGCACTCCTTACGCGCATCAGCCCTGCGCATGGGCCAGCTCCACAAGGGTTAAGGAGGCCCGGGGTTTGAACCGCGGACCTCTCATGTGGTAGACGGATGCCCTAACCACTGGGCCAAGTCCGTTTCCCGAAATTGTAGCACTGAGGAGGAGAAAGTGGCCTCAGTAGTTACTGAGGGCAGGGAGAGGGAAGAAGAAATGTGATGTCGGGCCATTTTAGGGACTTTGAGTTGTCCTAAATAATATTCCAGGGTCAGATGCTGGACTTTATATATCCTGCCATAACCCAGTGAATGTACAGGGGGAGAATGTGAACTACTATCCATGTGAGAAAAAAAAAGCCACTAAATAATTTGCAGTAAAAAAAAAAATAAAAGCGGGTCTGCAACCCATTACTGCGTCCAGGCACAGATTTGAACAAATAACAAGGACAATCCAACACCCAGAACAGGTTATATCAAGAATCAAAGAACAGCAATAACATACAGCCTCCCACCACTAAATCCCTACGAAAGAGAGAGAAATTAAGCATTTCAGTAAACTTACCATGCTAATCAGATACTTAGAAATCAGCAAAAAATTACAAGCCATACTAAGAAAATGGAAGAAATGGCCCAAGGAAAAGAACATCAAAGCTCCAGAAGAGATGCAGATTTGAGATAACTAATCAATGAGATGCACACAAATTTCCAAAATCAAATTAATGAGTCGAAAAACAACATGGCTAAAAAGATAAAGGACATCAACAAGATACCTAGCAAGCACAAGGAAGAATATGTAAACCTGAATTGAAAAGTAACACAGCTCATGGGAATGACAGACACAATAGGTGAGATAAAAAACACATTAGAGGGACGCAGGTGTGTCTCAAGCCACTGAGCTCCTGCCTCCCACATGAGAGGTGCTGGGTTCGGTTCCTAGGACCTCCTGAAAAATCAAAAACAACAAGCAAAACAAACAAACAAAAAAACAACTAAAGGAAGCCAATGTGGGTCAGTGGTTGAGTGCTGGCTATACATATATGAGGTCCTAGGTTCAATACATTTTAACTCTGTCCCTAGCATAAGGGGAAGCAGGACTGATGGAAAATCACATTGCCAGTAATGACCAGCTCCTTTCCACCCTGATCGGATTGCAGCTCTAGCATAAGCCCCAGCACCACCTCTGGCAGGGAGAAAGATGAAGGGAACTGAAGCAGCCTCTCCAAGAAACTGCAGGCCATACCACAGAGGCCAGTTCTTATAATACTAAGAACAATTAAAGTTTCAACATGTCCAAGTTGGAAAAAGGCAAGTAGCTGCCACTTTAACTTTGCCCTTGGCATGAAGGGAAGCGGGACTGACTGAAAATCAGTCCTTACTGAAAATCAGTCCTTACCAGTTTCTTTTCACTCAGATGCAATTGCAGCCCTAGCGTAGGCTCCTGCCCCACCTTTGGCAGGGAAGAACATGACAGGACTGTACCAGCCTCCCCAGGAAACTGCAGGAACTGTTGGTCGACACAGACTGATCATAAGGGAATAAAGTTCTGGAAATCAACAAGAGTCGGAAAAAGGTAAAATTCACAACTATATGGAAATTAAACACATGCTCTTAAATAATCAGTGTGCCAAAGAAGAAATTTTCATAGAAATCAATAAATATCTTGAGATGAATGAAAATTGGATCAAAACAGAACTACAGAATGCAGTGAAGGCAGTGTTCAGAGGGAAATTCATAGCCCTCAACACTTATGTTTAAAAAAGAAGAAAGAGCAAAAATCAAAGGCCTACCTATAAAGCTGGAAGAAAAAGAAGAAAGAAAAAAACAGCAAACTAATCACAAAGCAAGAAGGAATGAAATAACAAAAATTTTAGAGCAGAAATAAATGAAATTGAGAACCAAAAAACAATAGAGATAATTAACAAAACCAAAAGTTAGCTCTTCAAGAAGACTAACAAAATCACCAAACCCTTAGCTATACTGACAAAGAAAAAAAGAGAGAAGATGCAAATGAATGAAATAAAAAAAAGGGGACATTACTACTGACACCACAGAAATAAAAGACATGTGATTCTAGCAATGAAAGATTCTACCATTGATGTACAGACAGTGGCTACTGGAGGTGCTGAAGGCAGGGAGAAGGAAAAAGAGGTGTAATATGGGGGCATTTTGGGGACTTGAAGTTGTACTGAATGACACTGCAATGAAAGCTACAGGCCATTGTATGTCCTGTAATAACCTACAGAATTGAGTGGGAGAAAGTGTAAACCACAATGTAAACAACGATCCATGCTTAGTGTCAATGCTCCAAATGTGTTCATCAATTGCAATGAATGTACCACACTTTGAAAGAAGTTGTTAATACAGGGAAAGGTGGAAGGTGTGGGGAGTGCAGGATACAGCAACCCCTTATATTTTTTGTGTAACATTTTGTGTAATCTAAGTATCTTTTTAAAAAATAAAAAACATATTTAAAATAAAAAAATAAGACACTATGAACAATTGTGCACCAAAAACTAGACAACACAGACAAAATGGAAAAATTCCTGGTAATATAGGAACAACCTACACTGACCCTAGAAGAAATAGAAGACTTCAACAAACCAATCAAAAGTAAAGAGAGAGAAGCAGACTTGGCCCAGTGGTTAGGGCATCCATCTACCACATGGGAGGTCCTCGGTTCAAACCCCGAGCCTCCTTGACCTGTGTGGAGCTGGCCCAGGTGCAGTGCTGATGCACGCAAGGAGTGCCCTGCCACGCAGGGGTGTAGCCCTGTAGCGGAGCCTCACGCACAAGGAGTGCACCCCATAAGGAGAGCCGCCCAGCGTGAAAGAAAGTGCAGCCTGCCCAGGAATGGCGCCACCCACACGGAAAGCTGACAGAACAAGATGATGCAACAAAAAGAAACACAGATTCCCATGCCACGGACAACAACAGAAGCGGACAAAGAAGAACACACAGCAAATAGACACAGAGAACAGACAACCTGGGGTGGGGGGGAGAAATAAATAAATCTTCAAAAAAAAAAAAGTGAAGAGATTAAAACAGTCATCAAACAACTCCTCAAAATGAAAGGCCCAGGACCAGAAGGGTTCATCGGTGAGTTCTACCTAGCATTCCAAGAAGATTTAATGTCGATCTTATTCAAGCTTTTCCAAAAAATTGAACCAAACAAGAAGCAACACTATCAAACTCATTCTACAAAACCAATATCATCCTAATACCAAAGCCAGGTAAAGATATTACAAAAAAAAAAAAAAAATTAGAGACCCATTTTCCTAATGAATGCGGATGCAAAATGCTAAACAAAAACTTTTTAATTGAATCCAACAACACATTAAAGGAATTATTCATCACAGTCAAGTGGGTTTTACACCAGGCATGCAAAAAGGTGGTTAATAACAAGAAAATCAATCAGTATAATACACAACATTAAAAAAAATCAAAGAAAATTGGGAGCAGTTGTTGCTCAAGTGGTTGATAACCTGCTTCCCACATGGGAGGTTCCAGGTTCAATCCCTGGTGCCTTCTAAAAAAAACAACAACAACAAAGAACAAGCAAACAAACAAAAAAAAAAACAAGTAAGGGGAGCCGACGTGGCTCAGAGGTTGAGCACCAGCTTCCATCATATGAGGTATGGGTTCAATCCTTGGTCAAAAAAAAATCCAAGAAGAAAAAATTACACGATCCTATCGATTGACGCAGAAAAGCCATATGACAAAAGACACCATCCTCTCTTGACAAAAATACTACAAAAGATAGGAACTGAAAGAAACTTTCTTCCTGAGGGCCACAGAGACACTCAGATAATACAGTCATGGCAGACGGCTCTGGAGTTTGGTGCCTTGCCAGTGGGCCCTACTTTGGAATTTGAGCTCCTGAGTATGAGGGAGCTGGACTTGACACATGCCTCTTCTGTCCCTTTTATTGAACCTGTGGTTGGCACTGGGGTGGTGGATGCCCAAGAGACATGAATCTTTGGGTTATCCATGTGTCAGCTGGGCCCTGAGCCTCAGTGGTATTACAGCACCTACTCTTGAGTTTGTTGGACTTACCCAGGTCAACTGACAGGGAGGTGAGGATGGACAACCACCACACCAAGGAACCAAGAGGGCCTACAGCTAGAGGCACAAGAGTCTGATCCACCACCCACGTGGGATCAAAGGGTGGAGTTGGCATCCCGATCCCTGGATTCACAGGATGGAGGAATAAAATATGGATTAGAGCAGAGTTACTGGTATTCTCCTATAAAATTATTGTTAACTCTAGCAATGGACAAAAATATATCATTGATGTAGAGACAGTTGCAACAGGAGCTGCTGAAGGCAAGAAGAAGGAAAAGGAAGTGTGATATGGGGGTATTTTTGAGACTTGGAGTTGTCCTGAATGATATTGCAGGGACAGATGCAGGACATTATATATCCTGCCACAACCCACTGAATGGACTGGGGGAGAGTGTAAACTACAATGTAAACTATAATCCATGCAGTGCAGCAGTGCTCCAAACTGTATTTATCAAATGCAATGAATGTACCAAACTAATGAAACAAGCTGATGTGGGAAAAATGGGTGTGTGGAGGAGTGGAGTATATGGGAACCTCTTATATTCTAATGCAATATTTTGTGTGATCTATGTATAAATTAAAAATATATTATTATAAAAAAAAGAAACACTTTCTCAACAATGATAAGGGCCATATATGAAAAACCCACAACTAACATTGTACTCAATGGTGAAAGACTGAAAGCTCTCCAACTGTGGTCAGGGGCAAAATAAGAATGCCCACTGTCACCAATGCTGTTCAATATAGTGCAAGTGAATCTACCTAAAGAAAGCAGGCAGGAAAAAGAGATAAAAGACATCCAAATTGGAAAGGAAGAAATAAAATTTTCGAATGTCCTGAAAAATCTACAACAAAGAAGCTAACACTAATAAAAAATTTTAGTAGAGTGTCACAACATAAGATGAACAAGCAAAAATCAAGTGTTTCTATACACTAGTAATGTGCAATCTGACGAGGAAGTCAAGAAAAAAATTCCACATACATTAGCGACTAAATAAACAAATATTTAGGAATAAACTTAACCAAGGATGTAAAGCAAGTGTATTCAGAAAACTACAATGCATTGCTTAAGAAAATAAAAAATAATAACAATAATTAGAACATTCCATGCTCATGGATTGGAAAACTAAATATCATTAAGATGTCAATTCTACCCAAATTGCTATACAGATTCAAGGTAATCCTGATAAAAATTCTAACAGTATTTTTTTAAAAGGGAAAACACAATTATCAAATTTATTTGGAAGGGTAAGGGGCCCTGAATAGCAAGAATCCTCTTAAAAAGGAAAAGCGAAGCTGGAGGTCTCTCAGTTCCAAACTTTAAAACATCTTACCAAACTACAGTGGTAAAAACATCATGGTACTGGCATAAAAATAGACACACAGACAAATGGAACAAAACTGACAGATCAGAATCAGACTCTCACATATATGGTCAAGTGACTTTTGACAAGGCTGTCAAACCCATTCCCTGGGACAGAACAGTCTTTTCAACAAATGGTAGTATGAGAACTGGATAGCCATAACAAAAAGAAAGAAAAAGGACCTGTAGCTCAAACCTTATATGAAAAATAACTAAAAATAGATCAAAGACCTAAATATAAAAGCAAGAACCATAAAGCTCCTAGAAGAAAATGTGGAAAAACATATCTAAAATCTGGCAGTAGGTGATAGATTCTTAAAACATACACTGAAAGCACGAGCCACAAAAGAAAACACGGATAAATGGAACCTCCACAAACTTAAATACTTTTGTGATTCCAAGGGCTTCATCTAGAAGGTGAAAAGGCAGCCCACTCAATGGGAGAAAACATTTGGAAACTACATATCTGATAAGGGTTTGATTTCTGAACAATAAAAGAGCAAGCAGTCCAATTAAAAAATGGGCAAAAGACTTAAAGACATTTCTCTAGAGAGGAAATAGAAATGGCCAAAAAGCACAAGAAAAAAACGTTCTATTTCACTAGCTATTAGGGAAATGCAAATGAAAAGGACGATGAGATATCATCTCACACTGCCTAAAATGGTCATTATTTAAAAAATGGAAAATAATAAGTGCTGGAGAGGATGTTAAGACATAGAAATACTCCTTCACAGTTGGTAGGATTGTAAAATGTGGCAGACTCTGTGGAAGACAGTTTGACAGTTCCTCAGGAAGCCATATACACAACTGCCAAATGATCTACCAATTCCTCTACTAGAAATATATCCAGAAGAACTGAAAACTGTGACACAAACAGACAGCTGCATAACAATATTCACAGTGGCATTATTCACAATTGCCTAAAGATGGGAGCAACTCAAGTGTGCAACAAACATTGACTGGATAAACAAAATGTGTTATATACATATGATGGAATACTATACTGCAAGAAAAAGGAATGAAATTGGGGCATATATGGTAACATGGATGAATCTTGAAGACATTATGCAAAGTGAAGTAAGCCAGACACAAAAGGACAAATACTGCATGGTCTCAATATAAAATAAACATGAAAAATAAACACATGAATTTAAAACCTAGAGTACAGGGAAGTGGACTTGGCCCAGTGGTTAGGGCATCCGTCTACCATACGGGAGGTCCGCGGTTCAAACCCCGGGCCTCCTTGACCCGTGTGGAGCTGGCCCATGTGCAGTGCTGATGTGCGCAAGGAGTGCCGTGCCATGCAGGCGTGTCCCCCATGTAGGGGAGCCCCACACGCAAGGAGTACACCCCGTAATGAGAACCACCCCACATGAAAGAAAGTGCAGCCTGCCCAGGAATGGCGCTGCACACACGGAGAGCTGACATAACAAGATGACGCAACAAAAAGAAACACAGATTCCCGTGCCGCTGACAACAACAGAATCAGAGAAAGAAGACGCAGCAAATAGACACAGAGAACAAACAACAAGGGCGGGGTGGGGGGGGAGAGAAATAAACAAATAAATAAATCTTAAAAAAATATAAAACCTAGAGTACAAGTTATTAGGTAGGAGATAAGGAGAGGGCTGACAAGGACTATGACACATGATATATGTAAAAGTTTTAATTAGCATTACCATAAAAGTGTGGAAATAGAGAGTTGATGGTAACATATTATAGTGATTAGCAGCTGGTTTATAAATGGAAATGTAGCTGGAAATGGTAGCCTAGGGATGTAAATGTCAACTGAAAGAAAGCTAGAGAATTATCTATGGACTGAACAACATAGTGAACCCAGAGGTGGATGAGAATTGTGGTTGATGGTTTAGATGCAAGGGTGTTCTTTTATGAGCTAGAGCGGATGTACATCACTACTGCAGGGTGGTGGGAATATGGAAAAGCACAGAAAAAATACAATTGCTGTGAACAATGTTCTGTGGTTAACAGCAATACTGTAATATTCCTGTGTGAATGCCAAAGATGTACTGTGTTGATAATGGCAGGTATGGAAAAAGTATGCCAATTGTATGCTATGGACCATGGTTGGTGGTAATAGTCTGATGATATTATCCCCTAATCTGTAAGAAATGTTCCACAATGGTGTGTTGTGTTGGTGAAGGGATGCTATAAGGAATTCTACACATCTGTATGATAATATTGTAAGTTCACAACTTCTGTAATAAAAATACATTTAAAAAAATACCAAATAAACACACATTAGAGGCACACAACAGCACATTAAAAATGAAGAATAAGTGATAGAGAAGACAAATAGCTGAAACTGAAGAGAGAAACAGAGAAAAAAAAGGAAAACACTTACCTGTTTAGAATGCTCGGAGGGGAGGGTCTGATGCAGGACGGGCTCCTGGGGAATGTCTAAATGCTCATTCTGCCAGAGTGGGTGACACCATGGGGTAGAATCCCAAGTAGTGAGAGTGGGGGTGGACCCACATCCTGGGGAGGACTAATGCCACCAAATAGAGGGAACTCTATCCCTCAAGAGAAAGGGTGGCTCCCAGGGCATTGGGGCAGATGAGCAAGTTAGGCCCTAAACACTATTCCATCTATCTCTGGAAGTGGCTCCTCAGGAAACAGAGGTTGACTGTCACTGTGGGCACCAAGGTGGAAGGGAAAATGGACGTTAAATGTGTGGAACCAAAGTAAATGGGGGGCAAGGGAGGAGTTTCTTGAGAGTACACAAGGATGGATATAAAACATGTAATATTACACCATAACATATAGGAGACGACAGACTGATAATGTAAACCATAATGTAAAACATAGGAGAACTAAAAATGTAAAGAACTGTGTATCCTAAAGTATGCACCATAATGTAAGCACAGATATTACCATGTTAGAAAGCTAATATCTCAGACTCTGTACATCACCTTAAGTAAATATGATGTGAATAGGGTGTAAGAGTATCGCTGTGGAAGGAAAAAGGTGTTGTGGTGGATGTATGGGAGTGCTGTATATTATATATATGCATTGCTATGGTCTAGGACTCCTACGAAGAAAGGCTGAATAATTAGGGGGGGGGGGGAAAAAAGGATAGGATGTGGAATTTTTTCAAGTCAACATTCTTTATCTAAGTTCTTTATCTAACTTTATCCAAGTTCTTTATCTATCCTTTAAACCCATCGCTATATGCCATTCCCTAGTAAGGGACCATGACATTATATTGGGCTTCAAATTTCGGGGAGTTCTGGATCACAGAGTGTTTCAACAATGGCAATGGAGGGATACTGGTATGGGATACCAATGACAGGTGATATATGGCTGACAGGGAGCTGTACAGAACATATGTCCAGGGTGCATGGTAATGATTGGATATACTCATAGTGGCAACAATTAAAAACCCAGCAGGGGGGGTACTGGCTTCCTGGCCAGTGGTGCTCTGTCGTGGTCCCTAGGGGAGCAGCGACAGTCTCCCAGGTACAGTGGCGGGGACCGGGAGGGAGTGAGGGTTCAACAGTGAGCCCCTGATGCTAATGACTATGCTTCTGAGCTGATAAACCTAAAATAAGAACAAGGCCTAGAGCAACATTGTGCCTGGGAATTTCCTCCTGTCAGCCTTCATGTTACTCAAATGTGGCCAGGCTCGAAGCCAAACTCAGCATGTAAATGCAATGCCTTCCCTCCAGCGTGGGACATGACACCCGGGGATGAGCCTCCCTGGCAACGAGGGACCACTATCAAATACCAACTGATGATGCAACTGGAAAAGGACCTATATGGAAGGTTCAATGCGGATCAGCAGAATATCCATGTCTACATAAAACAACATAACTTTAAAATGCTGTTTGACCTAAAGTAAGGGGGAAATGGAAAGGAGAAATGAGTTTATATGGCTACGAGTTTCTAAAAAAGAGTCTGGAGGCTGGCAGAAGGATTGCCCTCATGCACAACTGAGCAGAGTCAGAGAGACAGATAAAGCAGATACAACCCCCAGATATTGGTTCCTATGAAGGCTAAAGAGACCCATGAGAGTTATGGTCATGGCCGATGGGGTTTACTACCAGGGCAGATGGCCCCTCTCTGGAAATGGTGTTTATGTGTGATGAATCTGGACTCAGATGGGATCTCCCTTCATAAGACTTTCATACTAATCTGCTGGAGGTGCAGTTAACGTTGGGGTTTAAGATATAGTTAGGGGATTTGAATCTCTGGACTGATAATGTGATAGCCAGGTCCTGAGCCTCAACAGACTCCAGCACCTACAATCTGATTTATTGGACTTACCACACTCAGCTAAGATGGAGTTGAAGAAGGACAATCACCACACCATGGAGCCTAGAGTGATTACAACTGAAAATGGGAGGATGGCAGCCAGCATCCATGTGGAATCTGAGCCTCCTCTTGACATAGAGGTGCAATGGACACAACCAATCCAATGTCCACATAGAAGAGGTGGCATTGGATTGGGAAAAGTGGACATGGTGGACGATGGGTATGGGGAAGGGCAGGAAGAGATGAGAGGTGGGGGCGTATTTGGGACGTGGAACTGCCCTGGATGGCGCCTCGGGGGTGATCACCGGACATCGTGGATCCTCACAGGGCCCACTGGATGGAATGGAGGAGAGTATGGGCCATGATGTGGACCATTGTATATGAGGTGCAGAGGTGCCCAAAGATGTACTTACCAAATCCAATGGATGTGTCATGATGATGGGAACGAGTGTTGTTGGGGGGGGAGAGGGGGGGTGGGGGGGTGGGGTTGAATGGGACCTCACATATATATTTTTAATGTAATATTATTACAAAGTCAATAAAAAATAAAAAAATTAAAAAAATAAAAAATAAAAAATAAAATAAAATACTTTCAAATACTATCCCAAAATCAAAGATACTTTAAAAGAAGTAAAAAAATGTACTGAAAATACTTTATAAATATATAGGGATACAATGTAAATTAAATAAAGGAAACCTGTGTGCATAAATATGTATCTGAAATTTAACACAAACCTTTCATGTAAGAGATATGTAAAGCAATAATATGAAAAATAAGTTGAACAAGATTAATAAATATATTTTGTCGCAAAACAAAAACAAAAAAAAAAAAAAAAAAAGGGGGGAAATGGAAATTACAAATGAGTTTATATGGCTAGGAGTCTCCAAAAAAGAGTCAGGAGGTCATCAGAGGGGTCGCGCTTACGCACACCTCAGCAGCATCCCAGAGACAGCCAAAGTAGATAAAACCCCAGATACTGGTTCTCCTGAGGGCTACAGAGACCCATAGGTTCCATGGTCATGGCAGGTGGCTCTGGAGTTCGGTGCCATGTCAGTTGGCCCTACTTTGGAGTTTGTGTTCCTGAGTGTGATGGAGTTGGACTCAGATGTGATCTTTCTACACATGCCTCCTCTGTCACTTTTACTGGACCTGTGGTTGGCGCTGGGGTTGGTGTACATTCAGGAGTCCTGAATCTCTGGACTGTCCATGTGACAATCAGGCCCTGAGGCTCAGCAGACTTGCAACTCCTACCCTCTGGTTTATTGGACTTATCCTGGCCAGCTAAGAGGGAGGTAAAGAAGGTCAGCCACCACAACAGGGAGTCAATAGTGCCTACAACTGCAAGCAGGAGAATTGCAACCATCATCCATGTGGAATCTAAGTCCCCTCTCGATATAGAGGTAGAGTGGACATAACCATCCCAGGGTCCACAGGATGGAGGAAGAGAGTATGGATTAGAGTGGACTTACTGATATCCTACTATGGAACTATTGTGATTAGTAATGGAAGAAATTGTAGCATTGATATGGAGAAAGTGGCCACGGTAGCTATTGAGGGTAGGGAGAGGAAAGAAGAGATATGATGTGGGGGCATTGTCAGGACTTGCAGTTGTCCTGGGTGGTACTGCAGGGACATTGTATGTCCTGCCATGGCCCACTGGTGGACTGGGGGATAGCCTAAACTACAGTGTAAACCACTATCCATATGGTGCAGCAGTGCTCCAAAATGTTTTCACCAAATGCAATGAATGTGCCACAATGATGAAAGAGGTTATTGATGTGGGAGGAGTGGGGTGACGGGGGTGGGAGGTATATGAGGACCTCTTATATTTTTTGAATGTAACATTCAAAAAAAGAGAGAGAGGAAAAAAAAAAATCTCCCAACAAAGTAGATCCAGGACCAGATGGCTTCACAGTTCAATTCTACCAAGCATTTTAAGAAAAATTAATACCAGTCCTGTCTAACTCTTACAAAAAATTGAAAAGGAGGGAAAATTACCCAACACATTTTATTAAGCCAATATCATCCTAATGCCAAAGTCATATTAAACACACTACAAGAAAAGAAAATTATAGACCAATGCCTCCAATGAACACAGATACAAAACTTCTCAACAAAAAAACTTGCAAATAGAGTCCAACAGCTTACCAAAAGACTTATACATCATGACGAAGTTGGACTTATTCCTGGTATGCAAGACTGGTTCAACATAAGAAGCTCAATTAGCTTAACACACCACATTGACAAATTAAAGGGGAAAAAAACATGAACATCTCAATTAATTCAGAAAAGACATTTAACAAAAGCAAGCATCCTTTCTTAAAAAAAAAAAAAAGCACTTTGAAAGATAGGAATAGAAGAAAGATTCCTCAATATGATAAAAGGCATATATGAAAAAGTCATGGCCAACAATGTACTCAATGAGGAAAGGTTGAAAGCTTTCCCTCTAAGATTGGGAACAAGACAAGGATGTCCAATGCCACCACTGTTATTCAACATTGTTCTACAAAATCTAGTGAAAGTAATTAGAAAAGAAAAATAAATAAAAGGCAGCTAGATAGGAAAAGAGGAAGTAAAATTCTATTTGCAGATGACATGATCCTATATTTAGAAAGTTCTGAAATGTCTACGGCAAAGTTACTTGAGCTAAGAAACGAATTCAGCAATGTGACAATATACAAGATCAACATGCAAAAATAAGAAATGTATCTATACACTAGTACTGAAGAATCTGATGAGGAAATCAGGGAAAATATACCATTTACAACAGCAACAAATAGATCCAAATACCCAGGAATCAATTTAGCCAAAGAAGTATAGGACAAGTATGCAGAAAATTACAAAACAATGCTAAAAGAAATTTTAAAAAGACCTAAACAAATGGAAAGACATTCTGTGTCCATGGTTTGGAAGACAAAATATCGTGAAGATGTCAATCCTACACAAACTGAATTATAGATTCAATGAAATACCAATCAAAATTCCAACAGCCTACTTTACAGAAACAGAAAAGGCAATTACCTTTATTTTGAAGGGAAACTGCAACCAAAGAGCAAAAAGTATTCCAAGTAAGAAGAGGAACATGGGAGGAATTTCACTGCCTAGGCATGAAATATATTAGACACAGTGTTCAAAACACCATGGTACTGACGTCAAGATAGATGCATCAATTGGTGAAATAAAATTGATAATCCAAAAATAAACCTTCTCCTTATGGCCAACTGGTTTTCAACAAACCTACCAAAGCCGTGTTAATGGGACAAAACAATCTCTTCAACAAATGGCGCTGGGAGAACGGGATATCCATAACCAAAAGAATGAAAGACAATCCCTATCTCACTCTCTATACATGAATCAACTCAAAATGGATCAAAGGCCTAAATGAAAAAGCCAGGACCATAGAATTACTAGAGGAAAATGTAGAAAAACACCTTAAAGATCTTGTGCGAGGTGGTAGTTTCTTGGACATTACATCCAAAGCACAAGCAACAAAAGAAAAAATGGATAAATGGGACCTCCTAAAATTATACACTTTTGCACCTCACAGGACTTTGTCAAAAGGGTGAAAAGGCAACTCATTCAATGGTAGAAAATATTTGGAAATCACATAACTGACAAGGGTTTAATATCCATGATGTATAAAGAGATGCTACAACTCAACAATAAAAAGACAAACACCAGATTTTAAAATGGGCAAAAGATTTAAAGACATTTGTCCAAAAAAGAAATATAAATGGAAAAAAAAGTCATGAAAAAAGTTCAACTTCATTAGTGATTAGGGAAATGCAAATCAAAGCTACAATGAGATATCATTTCATACCTATTAGAATGGCCACAATTAAAAAGACAGAAATACAAATGTTGGAGAGGATGTGGAGTGTTAGAATCAATTATTCACTGTTGGCAGGAATGTAGAATGGTACAGCCTCTGTGGAGGATTGTTTGGCAGTTCCTAAAAAAGTTGAATATATATTTGCCAGGTACTATATTTGCCAGCAGTACTACTTTTGAGTATATACCCAGAAGAACTGAGAGCAGTGACACAAACAGACATCTGCACACAGATGTTCATAGTGGTGTTATTTATGATTGCCAAAAGCTGGACACAACCCAGCTGTCCATCAACCGATGAATGGATAAACAAACTGTGGTATATACATACAATGGAATATTATGCAGCTGTAAGAAGAAATGAAGATGTAAAGCACAGGAAAACATAGATGAACCTAGAGGACATTATTTTGAATGAAGCAAGCGAGACACAAAAGGACAAATACAGTATGATTGTGCTACTATGAACTAAATATATTGTAGTCTGATGGAGTTAATACCTTGAATATGGGTGTAGCAGTGTGATATGGTTAAGAATTCCAAAAATAGATACTGGATTATGTTTGTAATCTGGTCTATTACTGGGTATGATTGAGTTATGATAAGGGCTTTGACTGGGCCACATCATTAGGGCTTTGAGTCCCCACCTCTTGGTGGATGGGGACTCGCAGATAAAAGGCATGGCAAAGGACAGAGTTGGAGTTTTGATGCAAGACTTTTAATGTTGGAGTTTTGATGTCTGAGTTTGATGCTGAAGCTGGAGCCCCAGGGGGAGAGAGACAGAGCCATTCACCCGATAGTCTACAGCTGACTTTATGGACAGAGACAAAGCTTTGAGAGCCTCATAGACTATAGCTGACCTTGTGGAGAAAACAGAAGCTGAGCCCAGAAGAACCCAGGAAGCCTGAACCCAAAAATAGACTTTGGTGAGGGAAGTAACTTATGCTTTAATGCCTGGCATCTGTAAGCTCCTACCCCACGTAAATACCCTTTAGAAAAAACAGCCAATTTCTGGTATTTTGCATCCACACCCATTTGACTGACTAATACAATGGGTCACCAAAAAATAGATTGAGGTTAGAGAATGGAAAGCTGAGGGTTAACTTATGCAGAATTGGTAAAAAGGATGTGTGCTAATCTTTGGAAATGAATAGAAAAGGTGAAAGCCCAACATGATGTTTGTAACTAGCAGTGATATGACGGTGGTTTAAAGGGAAAGTGTAAGGCCACATATATTGCTAAAAGAAAAGCTAAAAAATATAACATGGAACTGTATAGCATTGTAAAACCACATAAGAAATATGAATATGGATAAAACTGCATATAAGAATGTTTCTCTTTGAAACTGAACAAATGTATTTTAATACTACAAGATGTTAATATCAAACAAAAAAAACATTATGCTAAGTAAAAGAAACCAGAAGCAAAATAATACAAACTATATGATTCTATTTAGAAAGAAATGTAAATATAAAACAATTTATAAAGGTGAAGTTACATTAGTGATTATGTAGGGCTGGGGAAGGATAGAGGGATTAAGAGACATGGCTAAGCGGTGTGGTTTTCTTTATGGCTAATGAAGTTGTTCTAAAAAGTTTTGTCACGATGAATGCACACCACTCTGATTACTTTAAAAGCCATTGACTATATACTTTGGATAGCTCATATGGTATGTAAATATATCTCAATAAAACTACTTAAAAATAAATAAATGTACAAGAATAGCCAGAAATAGCAGTTATGTGCAGCAGGGGAAGCACAGAGAGATTTAGAGGTGATGAATTTTCTTTTTTTGATTATTATTGAAATAATGAAAATGCTCTAATAATGATAGAAATGATGAATGCACAACTATGTGATTATACAAAATACCACTAACTGTACACTTTGGATGAACTGCATGGCTTACTAATATGCAGCAATAAAACTGATTTGTTTTAAAAAACATATTTAGGGAAGCAGATGTGGCTCAAGTGATAGGGCTTCCGCCCACCATATGGGAGGACCCGTGTTCAATCCCTGGGGCCTTCTGGTGAAAAAGAAGAACAAAAAGCATGCCTGTGTGATGAACCAGTGCCCGCGCAAACAACTGAGTGCCCACACAGTGAGCCAGTGCCCGCACAAGTGAGTCACGCAGCTTGATGATGACAGAACAAAAGAGAGACAAAGGGGAGAATCAAGGTGAAGCACAGCAGAAACCAGGAACTGAGGTAGCACAGCTAACAGGGAACCTCTCTCCACATCAGAGGTCCCCAGGATCGAATCCTGGTGAATCCTAGTGGAGAAAAAGGAGATCAAAAGAGAAATACTTTGATGTAGAAGATCACACAGCAAATGGATACAGACAGCAAAAACAGCAGGGCAAGAGGAGGGGCAGTGGAAGGTGGGGGGTAACAGACAGACAGATAGATGGATGGATGGATGGATGGATGGATGGATGGATGGATGGATGGATGGATAGAGAGATAGAGAGATAGATTTATTTTACAGAACATATTTAAACTCAGAATAACGTAGTTGTCTTGAGAGAATTACTGACATGTCTGGAGAAGTTATTGTCTTTCCCTTGTTAGAGGTCTACCACTATCTGTCCAAATCACAGAGCCAGAGCCAGCTCCTGATGCTGGTTGCTGCTTATTACCTAACTTGAAATGTTTAAAACCACTTTTTAAAATTTCTTCTGTGTAGCAATGCAGATCCCAAATTATATTTTAAAACACAGTCCTTTAGATTACAACATACTTTGAAGAAATTGACTTCCTCTCAAAGCATACTGTGGACTATGTTATATGAGTAAGGAAAAAAAATATAAGGAAATCTGAAGAAATAATTTTTTTAACATCTCAGATAACAATGGTAGTATACATACCCTCACATGTATACTTAACTGGTTCCATGTATATTAATTTTAATGTTTTGGGTGTGGAAAGATACAGCAAATTTTGTCAGGAGATTTTTGGAAAGCTTTACTAAACCAGGCAATTCTGATTTTGTTCTTGTTTTTGAAAAATGATCCCAATAAATAAATAAATAAATAAGTTTATATGGTATAACCAGCAAATTCCAGTGAAGTTGTAATTTTTAAATATAGGATTTCACTCCCCCTTTTCTTTTTACTAAAAAGGCATTCATTCCTATGACTTTCCATATGCCATAATTGTTTATATACAGAGCCCATATACTTTCTTTAATTGAAATGCACTTTGTATGCAAATTAATAATACAGATTTTGGAGGGAAAGTTAACTTTTTTCTACCTCTGAGAGCTGACACACCAAAACAAATATTACCACTGGCCACATTCCCAATAAATTTGATAAGACTTGGTGAAAGAGAGAGAGGCCACCATCCCATCACGTCCAAATTCCTTCATGCTACTCATTTATAAATAACACCTCCCTACATCTCCCAACCACTGGCATCCACTTATCTATTATCTTCCCTATAGCTCTGCTTTTTCGGATGGTCATACAATAATATTTTTTAATATATTTTTTAGTCTGGTTTCTTCTATGTAAGCAAAATGTATTTAATATCCACACATGTTGTTGCATGAATAAATAAGTAGTTTCTTTTTATTGTGTAGTAGTATTCCATACCACAATCTGTTTATCTATTCATCAATTGAAAGTACCAGGTTATTTCCAATTTTTGGTGATTAACACTGAATAACGCTGTTCATGTACAGGGTTTTGTATGAACATAAATTTCCATTTCTCTGGGGTAGATACTTAGAAGGTAGATTGCTAGTTTTATGGTAGATATATGTTTAATTGTATAAGAAACTGCCAAGTGAAATGGATGTGGCTCAAGCAATTCAGCTCCTGTGTACCATATAGGAGGTCCAGGGTTAAATACCCAGGGCCTCCTGGTGAAGGCAAGCAAGCCTGTGTGGCAAGCTCGGTCATGTGGAGTGCTGCCCCGCATAGGAGTGCTGGCACATGGAGAGAGCTGGCACAGCAACATGACACAACAAAAAGAGACATAGAGGAAAGACAATAAAAGATGTAGCAGACCAGGGAGCTAAGGAGGCAGAAGAGAATGATGAACTCTCTCCCACTTCAGAAGGTCCCAGGATTGGTTCCTGGGGCTGACTAATGAGAATACAAGCAGACACAGAAGAACACACAGAGAATGGACACAGAGAACAGACAATGGAGGGAGGGGGATAAATAAATAAATCTTTTTTTTTTTCATTGCCAAACTGTTTTCCAAAGTGGCTATACCATTTTGCATTCTCATCAGCAATTTATGAGAGTTCCAACTGCTCTGCATCCTACCAATGCTTGGTATAGTCAGTTTTTGTTTTTGTAGACATTCTAAGACACATAGTAGTTTTCACTGTGCTTTTAGTTGGCACATCCCTAGTGTTTTAAATTTGCATTTGCCTCATTTGCAATTCCTTTATTTGCCTTCTGTACACCTTCAAGTGAAGTGTAAGATCAGATCTTTCCTTCATTTTGTTATTGGGTTGTTTGTACTCTTACAGATGGATTCTGAAAGTTTTAAAAATATATTCTGGAAAAAGGATGTGGCTCAAGTGATTGGGCTCCCATCTACCATATAGGAGGACCTGGGTTCGATTCCCAGGGCCTCCTAGTGAAGGAAGTTGCCTGCACCAAGAAGAGCTAGCAACCTCCACCACAGGCAGCTGGCACAACAAGATGACACAACAAAAGGGAGACGCAAAGGAGAGACAGTGAGAGACACAGCAGACCAAGGAGATGAGATAACTCAAGCAACTGAGTGTCTCTCTCTGTCAGTTTCTGTTTTCTTTTTGTCCAACAGTTCAGTCCTCAGCTTATCTCTCTCTTCTAGCATTTTGCTATAAGCTGCAAGCAGAAGCCAAGACACATTCTCCTACTTTATTTGTAAGGTTCTTCAGCTAAATGCCCAGGCATACCATTTTCAAATTCTGCCTTCCATACAACACCAGGAATTAATCTTGCTATGTTCTCTGCGACTTCAAAACACCAATCACTTTTCCTTAAGTTTCCAATAACAGTTTCATCATTTACTTCTAAGGCATCATAAAAAGTCTCTTTAGCATCCACCTTGCTTTTAACAGTCTCTTCAAAGCACTGTAGGTCTTTTCTTTCAAGCATCTCACAATTCCTCAAAAAAAATACCCCATACACATTTATAAAACTGTTCCAGCATTTTGGTAATTTGGTAATTGCCTCTCTCCCACACCAGAGGTCCTGGGATTGGTTCCCAGTGCCTCCTAAAGAGAAAGATGAGAAGAAAAACATGACAAGCAGACACAGAAGAACACACAGTGAATGGACACAGAACGAAGAGCAAGCGCAAACAACAACAAGGTAAGGGAAATATATATTCTGGGGGATTGGGGGAAGATGGCGTCAGAATAGGCAGATAATGCTCAGATCTCTCACAAAAACAATGGAGGAAGAGCCAAAAGCTGACCAAGGGACCTGCTTTGGGGGTCAGCAGACCAGGACAGTGCTTCTCACTCCCAAGAGAGTGAGGGACAGAGAGATGAAGAAGCCAAAACAACAAACTGTGAGTTACTAATTCTCCCAGCTGCCAGGAAGGTCTCCCCTCCCCCACCCAAGATATTCATCAGGGGTAAAAACCCTGGCTCATTTTAGCTGATTGAAAGGGGAACTGACATCTTCCTCCCTGTCAGCTGTTAAAGGGAAAGGGGGAGGGGGAGTCGGGGGTTTTTCTTTAAGTGAATTTGGCCAGCAGAGCCATTCTGAATCTCGGCTCTGGCCAGACAAAGGAAAATCAAGAGAGATACACATCTGTGGAAAACTGTGTCAACAAGCACCATCTGCTAGCTGGCCTAGAAATTACACAGACAAAAACTGAATCTGGACAGAGGATAAGTAAAGTAACAGAGACCTTGAATAATATGATAAATGAACTAGACCTAACAGACATTTATAGAGCACTACACCCCAAAACAGCAGGATATACATTATTTTCAAGTGTTCATGGATCTCTTTCCAAGATAGACCATATGATGGATTACAAGCAGAGTCTCAATAAATTTTAAAAGACTGAAATTATACAAAACGCTTTCTCTGATCATAACAGAATAAAGCTGGAAATGAATAACGGGAATGTTGAATGATACAGCCACTGTGGAGGATGGTTTGGCAGTTCCTAAGGAAGTTGAACACAGACTTGCCGTGGGACCCGGCAATACCATTGTTAGGTATATACCCAGAATAACAGAGCAGTCACACGAATAGATATTTGCACACCAATGTTCACAGCAGTGTTATTCACAGTAGTCAAAAGTTGGAGACAATCCAGGTGTCCATCAACTGATGAATGGATAAACAAATTGTGGAGTATACACATGATGGAGTATTATGTAGCAGTAAGAAGAAATGAAGTCATGAAATATATGACAACATGAATGAACCTGGAGGACATTATTTTGAGTGAAGCAAGTCAGACACAGAAGGACAAATACTCTATGATTAACCTATTATGAACTAAATGTATTAGATTAGAGGTTATGTATATCTGAAGAAGGAATGCTAAGGGGTGTGAAGTTTTTCTTTTTGGTGTAATGTAATTGTTCCAAACTTTTGAGATGATCAATGTACAATATTCTGATTATACTAAAAGCCATTGATTATACATATTTGACTGAATAGTCAGAAACACCAGCTATGTACAGTGGGGGATGCACAGAGACTGAGAGGTGAGGAATTTTCTTGTTTGTTTGTTTGTGTGGTTTTTGTTAATTATTATTACTGAAATAGTGAAAATAATGATTGAAGTGATGAATGCACAACTATGTGATTATAGCAAATACCATTGATTGTATACTTTGAATTAACTGTATGCTTTATTGATATGTATCAATAAAATTCCAAAATGTATTCACCAAATGCAATGAATGTGCCACACTAATGAAAGAGGTTGTTGATGTGGAAGGAGTGGGGGGGGGGTACATGGGAACCTCTTATATTTTTTAATGTAACATTTTGTGTGATCCATGTATCTTTTTAAAAAGACAATAAAAATTTGCTAAAAGATAATAAATTTTTTTTAAAGTAAAAATATTTAAATAAGTAAATAAATTGATTTGTGTATACATACACACACACATACATACATTCTGGTTATAAGACTTTGTCAGAAATGTGATTTGCAAATATTTTTTCCCAGTCTGTGGTGTCTTTTCATTCTCTTTCACAGAAAAAAAGGTTTCGTTTTAATAAAGTCCAATGTATTCATTTGTTCTTTTATGGGTTGTACTTTGATGTTATAGATTTTTTTAAAGGCGGTATCAGTGATTGAACCCAGGACCTCATACATGGGAAGCAGGCACTCAACCACTGAGATACATCCACTTCCCAATAATTTTTTTAAAGTCACAATTTTTGTTAACTCTTTCTTTATATTAATATATAACATTTCTCCTAACTAGCAGTCTTGATCACATAGCTGAGAATAAATAAGCAAAAACTACCATGAGCAACAAAAATATGTCAGACAGGCCTATGCCCTAAATCTCATGCATGTGATTTGTTTGAAGAACATTTCAACAAACCAATGCTATGGATTCAAAACCTGAATTTGCATACATGAGAAATAAATGAGGGGTCCATTTCCAAAATGGGAGGTGCTGCCCAAAAGGCACCATGCCCAGCACTTTGTAGAAAGGTTTTCCCATTTAGTCCTCATATTCACTCTAAGAGATAGATACTATATTATGCTTATTTCACAGTTAAGGCATCTGAGGCTTGGATGGTGATATTGCAGATTCAAGGTCATGCTTGAATCAGAAAATCAAGGACTGAAGATAAGCCACAAAACAATCTGAAACATTCTTCTGCACAGTCTTCAAACCTATAAAGAAAAACTTTTTGGACATGGTGGACGATGGGTATGGGGAAAGGCAGGAAGAGATGAGAGGTGGAGGCGTCTTTGGGACATGGAGCTGCCCTGGATGGTGCTTCAGAGGTAATCACCGGACATTGTAAATCCTCACAGGGCCCACTGGATGGAATGGAGGAGAGTATGGGCCATGATGTGGACCATTGTCTATGAGGTGCAGAGGTGCCCAAAGATGTACTTACCAAATCCAATGGATGTGTCATGATGATGGGAACGAGTGTTGTTGGGGGGGGGGAGAGGGGGGGGTGGGGGGGGTGGGGTTGAATGGGACCTCACATATATATTTTTAATGTAATATTATTACAAAGTCAATAAAAAATAAAAAAAAAAAGAAAAACTTTTGCTTCACTCAGTTTCCATTTTGAGAAATTTAAAAAAGTTTAGGAAACTACAAGTAATTTGACAAACATTACTTTGGGATTGTTAAATGTAATTATGCTAGACTGGTTTCCCACAGTATACTGAACAAAGATACACTGCATTATCATTTAATTTGTAGTACAGAGGGTAACAGTGCACCATCTGAGATCAGATAGCCTGATGTCAAATTCTTGCTTTGGCTTTGTGCTGAAGTATCTTACATATGTTAGTTCATGCAAATAAAAAGCTAATTTGGGGAAACAAAATCACATAGGGGAAACGGACTTTGGCCCAGTGGTTAGGGCGTCCGTCTACCATATGGGAGGTCCGCGGTTCAAACCCCAGGCCTCCTTAACCCGTGTGGAGCTGGCCCATGTGCAGTGCTGATGCGCGCAAGGAGTGCCATGCCACGTAAGGGTGTTCCCCGCGTGGGGGAGCCCCACGCGCAAGGAGTGCGCCCGTGAGGAGAGCCGCCCAGCGTGAAAAGAGCAGCCTGCCGAGGAATGGCACCGCCCACACTTCCCGTGCCGCTGACGACAACAGAAGCGGACAAAGAAACAAGATGCAGCAAAATAGACACCAAGAACAGACAACCAGGGGAGGGGGGGGGAAATTAAATAAATAAATAAATTTTTGGGGGGGGGAAATCACATTCATTAAAAAAAAAAAATCACATAGAACTAGAAGCTCATTTACTTAAAATATGTTTCTTTTGCCCTATCATCAAGCTCCCAAAATACAGGTAAAATTCACTGATATTGTGAGGACCAAGTAATGTTTAAAAATATTTTGAATATCTATAAAAGTTGGCTATTCAACTGATATATAAATGGGATTGTGGCTGAAAAGGTTAGTCTAGGGAAGTAAATATCAATAGAAAGAAAGCTAAAGAATAATCTAGGGGTTGAATAACACAGTGAACCTGGAGATGGATGACAATTGTGGTTGAGTGTACAAATGCAAGAGAGTCTTTCTGTGAGCTAGAGCAGATGTACATCACTAGGGTGGTAGGACTATGGAAAATTAGGGGAAAACTACAATTGGTGTGACAAATAGACTGTGATTAACAGCAATACTATAATATTCTTGCATCAATGCCAAAGCTGTACTACGTTGATAATGGGGGTGTATGGAAAAGTATGCCAAATGTACGCTATGGATCATGGTTGGTGGTAATAATCTGATGATATTATCTCATAATCTGTAACAAATGTCCCACCATGGTGTGGTGTGTTGGTGATGGGGTGTTGTATGGGACAGCTATACATCTGTATGATTGTTTTACAAGTTCACATCCTGTGTAATAAAAATATATTGTTTTCGAAATAGTGTGGGTTGGGGGGGAAAAAACCAAATGGAAGATAAGGACTATAGTTGGTAATAGTATTTTGATGATGCTCTTACATAGTTTGGTGACAAATGTTTCACAACAATGCAAAGTGTTGGCAGAGGGGTGATGTATGAGACCCCTGTATGATATTACATATGTTTAGTTTTTAAGTTCACAATCTGTACTATACATGTATTATTTATGCATGTTCATGTATGAATGATATATTTCAATAAAAATTATATATTTTTTAAAGTTGGCTATTACTATTTTAAAAAGAGTTACTTTGGACAAATTGTTTCATCTGTAAAATGAAAAGTAAGAGCAACGGTTCTGAAATCAAGTTACCTTGGTTTAAATCCTGACTCTGCCACTTGCTGAGTTTAAACCCTGGGCCTGTCATTTAATCTCTTAAACTTCAGTTTTTCCATGGCTGAAGAATAAGCATAATTATAGAATTTCTGTGAAGATAAAATGAGACAATCTATGCAAATTGCTTAGTATAGTCCCTCATATACTGTAAGCCATCAATGTATATGAACTGCTGCTGTTAATTATTAACAATATTAAAATGTAGAGGTAACATTAGGAACCAAATCACAGAAGGGGCATTTTGCAAATCTACATAGACAGCAACTCTCTAAGTTATCATTTCTTAAAAGAACTGTACCTTATCTCATTTAGCCCTCAGAAAATGATGACTACCCCATCGAATGCTACCCTCTAACAGCCCTCTATATCACACTACTCTGCTCTATATTTTTATTACAGTAAAATATATATAAAATAAAATTTATCATTTTAAGTGTACAATTCAGTGGCCTTAATTACATTCAGAATATATAACCATCATGACTTCCTATTTCCAAAAATTGTATCACTTCAATCAGGAACTCTAGACACATTAAACAAAAATCCCCATTCTCACCTCCTCCTAGCCCCTGGCAACTTCTAAAGTCCTTGTTGTCTCTGTGAATTTACACATTCTAGATCTTTCATATAAGTAGAATATTTATCCTTTTGTATTTGGTTTATTTCACTCAGGATGTTTTCAAGGTATATCCATGTTGTAGTACTTCATTCCCTATTATGGCTGAATAATATTCAAGTGTATGGATATACATGTTGGTATGAAAGTATCGGTTTAAATCCCTCTTTATAATTCTTTTGGAGATATACCTAGGAGTGGAATTTCTGGTTCATGTTATAATTGTATGTTTAACTTTTTCACGAACCACCAAACTATTTTCCACAGTGACTGTAACATCTTTTATTCTTACCACACTATATATATCACTACTTGCTATCTATTTTATTTGTTTACTGCCTGTCTCTCCTCTCAAGACTGAGAGCTCTATGAGAGAATATACAATACTTACACACAGTATTAATAATTGGGTAGTTTATGGAAAAAATACACCAAATGTAAGCTATAGGCTGCAGTTAGTAGTAATATCTTGATGATGTCCTTTCATCATTTGTAACAAATGTTCCACAACAACACAAGTGATTAGTGGTGGAATGATGTATGGGAATCCTGTATGATAGTTATGATTATTTTGTAAGTTCACTTTTCTAATAAAAAATAAAATAAAAATAATTTTTATAAAACTGGAAGTGGGAAGCAGACTTGGCCCAATGGATAGGATGTCCACCTACCACATGGGAGGTCCACGGTTCAAACACCGGGCCTCCTTGACCCATGTGGAGCTGGCCCACGCCTAGTGCTGATGCGCACAAGGAGTGCCCTGCCACCTGCGTAGGGGAGCCCCACGTGCAAGGAGTGCTCCCTGTAAGGAGAGCCACCCAGCACGAAAGAAAGTGCAGCCTGCCCAAAAATGGCACCGCACACACAGAGAGCTGACACAGCAAGATGATGCAACAAAAAAAACCACAGATTCCCGGTGCCACTAAAGGATACAAGTGGTCACAGAAGAACACACAGCGAATGGATACAGAGAGTAGACAACTGGAGGGGGGAGGGAAGGGGAGAGAAAAAAAATCTTTAAAAAAAAATAAGGAAATAAAACTGGAAGAACCAGGAAAAAAAACAACAAACTAAACCCAAAATGAGCAGAAGTAAGGAAATAACAAAAATACAATAGGGTCAACAAAACCAAAAGTTGGTTCCTTAAAAAGATCAATAAAATTGACAAACATTTAAGCTAGACTGGAAAAGAAAAAAAAAACACAGAAAACAAATAATTAAAATCAGAAATGAAAAGGGGAATATTACTGAATCCCAGTGAAGTAAAAGAGACTATAAGAGGATACTATGAACAACTATACACCAAAAAATTAGATGATCTGGATGAAAGAGACAAAACCCTAGAATCACAAAAACTACCTACACTGACTCAAGGAGAAACAGAAGATCTCAACGAACCATAACTAGTAAAGAGATTGACACAGTCATCAAAAACCTCCCAAAAGGGAGGGGGCAAGATGACAGCAGAGTAAGGAACTCCAAGAGTCAACTCGTCCTACAGTGCAGTTAGTAATCAGCCAGATTTATTTAAATATTTTGGCTGATTAACTAGGTTTAGCAGGGTTTAAGACTGAGGTAATGGGAAAGTTCTGGTAATGGATAGTGGTGAGGGTAGCACAACACTGTGAATATGATTAATCCCACTGAATAGTATGTCTGGAGGTGGTTGAGATAGGAATGTTTATGTTGTATATATGTTTCCGTAATTTTTAAAAAAACAGCAACTAAAGAAACAACGGGAATTAAATGTAAGACACGATCCTGGATTGGATTTAATGAAGGAGGAAAAAAATGCTGAAATGGCCATTCTTGGGACATATGAGAAAAGTGGACTATAAACTGCAACCTTTCTATCAATGTTAAGTTTCTTAAACTTGATAACTGTATTTAAGGTAGATATATTAGTGAATGACCTTGTTCTTAAGAAATGTACATGGTAATATTAAGTGTTCAAGGAGCATGATGTATGTAACCTACTCTCAAATGTTTAGTAAGTAGTTTGGTAAATAGATAGATGGAGAAAGAGAAAGAGAGAGAGAGAGAGAGAGAATGATATGGCAAATGTGGCAAAATGTTAAAAATTAATGGGTTTGGATAACTAGGTAGAGGATAAGTTGCAGTCCTCTATATGGGTTTTGTGTTATTTTTGCAACTCTCCTGTAAGTTTGAAATTATTTCAAAATTAAAGTAAGAAAAAGGGGCAGATGTGGCTCAATCGACTGGGCTCCCGTCTACCATGTGGAAGACCATGGGTTCGCATCCCAAGGCTTCCTTGTGAAGGCAAGCTGGCCCGCACCCACGGAGAGCAGATGGCCCGAGCTCGTGGACAGCTGACGGCCCGCATCCGCAGACAGCTGGCACAGCAAGATGACGCAACAAAGGGAGACAAGGAGACACAGAAAAACGTGGAGCAAATGGACACAGAGACCAGACAGCAAGCAAAAGCGGCAAGGGGGGGAATAAATAAATTTTTTTTAAAAATTAAAAAAAGAAAAAGGTCTAAGACCAAGTAGCTTCACTGGTGAATTCTACCAAACATTCAAAGAAGTAGTAACACCAATACTACTCAAACTCTTCCAAAAAACTGAAAAGGAGGAAAGGATCTCTAATTCATTCTATCAGGCCAGCATTGTCCTAATACCAAAGCCAGATAGAAAAAGAAAAGAAAAAAAAGAGGAAATAAAGAAGGAAACAAAGCCAGATAGAGATATCACAAAAAATTACAGACAATATCCCTTATGAATATAGATGCAAAAATCCTCAACAAAATATTCGCAAACTGAATGCAACAACACATCAAAAAGATTATATACCATGATGAAGTGAGATTTATCTAAGGAATGCAAGGGTGGTTCAAAATAAGAACATCATCAATGTAATACATCAAATTAATAGAAGGGAAGAAAAAAAAACTTGGTTATCTCAACTGATGCAGAAAATGATGTGGAGAAATAGGAACACTCACACATTGTTGTTAGAGATGTAAAATGGCGCAGCCACTGTGGAAGATAGTTTGGTGAGTCCTCAGAAAGTTAAGTATAGAATTACCATATGACCTGGCATTCCATTTCCACATAGACCCAAAAGAAGTGAAAGCAAGGACTTGAACAGATATTTTCACATTGATGATCACAGAGGCATTCTTCACAATTGCTAAAAGATGTAAAAAACCCAAGTGTTCATCAGCAGATGAATGGATAAATAAAATGTGGTTTATACAAGCAATGGAATATTATTCAGCTGTAAAAAGGAATGAAGTTCTGATACATGTGACAATATAAATGAATCATCAAGAATATCACCAATATGAGATAATTAGAATAAGCAGGGAAAACGGACTTTGGCCCTATGGTTAGGGCGTCAGTCTACCACATGGGAGGCCCGCGGTTCAAGCCCCGGGCCTCCTTGACCCATGTGGAGCTGGCCCATGCGCAGTGCTGATGCGCGCAAGGAGTGCCGTGCCACACAGGGGTGTCCCCCGCGTAGGGGAGCCCCACGCGCAAGGAGTGCACCCATGAGGAGAGCCGCCCAGCGTGAAGAAGGGAGCAGCCTGCCCAGGAATGGCGCCGCCCACACTTCCCGTGCCACTGACGACAACAGAAGCGGACAAAGAAACAAGACGCAGCAAAAAGACACAGAAAACAGACAACCAGGGGAGGGGAGGGGAATTAAATAAATAAAAATAAATCTTTAAAAAAAAAAATTAGAATAAGCAAATACATAGAGTTAGAAACCAGAATGTAATTTACCAAGGGCCTGGGTGGGATTATAGAATGGGAGTTAATGCTTAAATGGTACAGTTTCTATTTGGGGTGCTGGAAAAGTTTTGGTAATGGATGGTGGTGATGGTAGCACAACATTGTAAATGTAATTAATACTGATGAATTGTATACTTAAAAGTGGTTAAAATGGGACTTGGGGCAAGATGGCAGCTTAGTAAGGAGCTCCAAGAGTCAGCTTGTCCTACAGGGCAGTTAGGAATCACCCAGAGCTATCTAAAGGACCCATGTGGGGGGTGCAGGGGACCAAAAGAGCATCCTGCAACATCCTTGAAAGAGTGTAAAGAGGAGACCACCCATCTGCAGTGAAGGTGCATGAGTAGACCAATCCACTGTGGAAGCTAGGGCCCATCCTCCACTGGCAGTGGAAGCCGCCTCTATAGCTATTCCATGGCGTGACTTAGAAGGTCCATTTTGCAAAAAAGGGGGAGGAAGAGACAGTTGGTCACCAACTTCAGTTACTGATTAGTAAATGTGGCTGGCTAAAGTATAATCCTAAGAACAACTCAAGTTTGAACCTGTCCAAGTGAAAAAGAGGATGGTAGCCACCATTTTAACTCCACCCCTGGCATGAGGATAAGCAGGGCTGACTGAAAATTACAGCGATGGTACAGACTGGATTCTTTCCACCCAGATCAGAATCCAGCCCAAGCCTAGGCACCAGCTCCACATCTGGCAGGGAAGAAGTTGGGGGGGAACTCATCAGCCTCTCCGGTAACTACAATCACTTTGAGCTGGCACAGATTAAATAGTTAGACACAGTGGGCTCCATCCCGTATCCCAATAGGATAGAAGTGGAGCTGTGTTTCCACAGGCTCTCTGGGGAACTACAGGCTCTTTCAGCACACACAAATTGGTTTGTTGAATGCCTTCAGTTCTATCTCCACCCCTCAACCCCCATAGGATAGGAGGGAGCTGGTGTTTCTTCAGTCTTTCTGGGTGATAGAAGGCACTTTCAGGCCTACAGGAATGGGACTGCTGGCACCTGTAGATCCACACTCACCTTCCCTCCCCTCAAAATAGGATAGGAATGGATTGGTGTTTCATCACCCTCTCTGGGCAACAGCAGGCACTTTCTACTCACACAGACTGAACTGTTGGGTGCCGGGGATTCCATCTACACGCCATCAAGGGCAAAAGGGACAATACTTACCCTGTGTCTCAGGACAACTTCAGGTGCATTCAGCCCACATCGATTAGATTGTTGGGACTCCTGAGGGTCCAGCCCTACTCCTGACCAGGAAAGAGGGATGCCAGTGCTATGTCAGTCTACCTAGGCAACTGCAATCAATTTGGACCCAAACAGCATAGATTGCTGCCCACACCTGCACATCCATCCCCACCTCAGGCAGGGGAGGAAGGGGCATGTAGCTTCATCAGTCTCTCCCAGAAACTATGGATGGTCTTAGTCTGCACAACTTGGATTATTACACACGGCTGTGGCTCTATCCCTACCCTTGGCAAAGGAGAAAGGTGAGAGAAGTTTCATCATTTCCTGGGGCAACAAAAGCAGCTTTAGCATCAATAGAATACAGGACCAACTACATCTTCGGCTCTCACTAAACAACCAGCAAGGGAGAAATGGCAAGAAAGTTTTAAACTAAAGAGAGAAACTGCGCCCAGAAAAAATACATCTAGTAAGCCAGATGCCAAGACACCAACAAAAAATTACAATCCATACCAATAAACAGGAAGATATGGCCCAGTCAAAAGAACAAGACAAGCCACCAGATGACTGATACAAAGAAGTTGAGACAACTAATCACAGATGTTCAAACAAATCTCATTAATAAATTAAATGAGATGGCTAAAGAGATTAAGGATATTAAGACACTGGGAGAAGCAGATGTGGCTCAAGCAACTGGCATCCCACATACAACATGGGAGGTCGTTCAGTTCCCAGTCCTCCTAAAGAAGATGAGCAGGTGTGGTGAGCTGATACAACAAGAGACGCAAGAGGTAAAACATAATGACAGACAAAACAAAGCAGGGAATGTAGGTTGCTCAAGCAATTAGGTACCTCCCTGCCACATAAGAGGACCCAGGATTGGTTCCAAGTGATTCCTAAAGAAACAAGGAAAACACAGATTGCTGTGCCGCTGACAACAACAGAAGTGGACAAAGAAGAAGACGCAAATAGACACAGAGAAGAGACAACGGGGGGGGGGGGGAGGGAAGAGAAATAAATAAATAAATCTTTTTTTAAAAAAAGAAACAAGGAAGACCATCAGACAGTTAAGTGCAAACAACAAGGGGGTGGGGAGAAATAAATAAAGTAAATCTTTTAAAATAGGAAGACACTGGGTGAGCACAAAGAAGAATTTGAAACCATTCACATAAAAATAGCAGGTCTTAGGGCAATGGAAGACAAAGTAAATGAAATTAAAAGTACACTGCAGGGGGAAGCAGATGCGGCTCAGGTGACTGGGCTCCCGCCTACCACATGGGAGGTCGCTGGTTCAGATCCTGGTGCCACCTAAAGAAGACAGTGAGCTGGCATAACAGGCAGAAGCAGCAAGCTGACACAAGAGACACAAGAAGAAAAAACATAATGAAAGACACAACAAAGCAGGGAACAAAGGTTCCTGGTACCTCCTAAAGAAGACAGCGAGCTGACATGACCGGCAAGCATGGCAAGCTGACACAATAAGATGATCCAAAAAGAGACACAGGGAAGAAAAACCGAATGAGAGGCACAAAAAAGCAGGGAGTGGAGGTGGATCAAGTGATTAGGTACCACCCTCCCACATCATAAGTCCCAGGTTCAGCTCCTAGGGACACCTAAAGAAACAAGGAGGGACGCGGACATGGCTCAACCATGTCCTACCATATGGGAGAATCCAGGGTTCGATACCCAGGGACTCCTGACCCTTGTGGTGAGCTGGCCCATGTGCAGAGCTGCCATGCGCAAGGAGTGCCATGCCACACAGGAGCGCCCCCATGTGGGGGTGCTCCATGTTCAAGGAGTGTGCCCTGCAAGTAGAGCCGCTCTGCATGAAAAAAGAGCTGCCCGCCCAGGACTGGCGCCTCACACACGGAGAGCTGACGCAGCAAGATGATCCAACAGAAAAGAGACGCAGTTTCCCGGTGCTGCCAAGGGTGCAAGCAGACACAGAAGAACACGCAGCAAGTGGACACAGAGAGCAGACAGTGGGGGAAGGACGGGAGAGAAATAAATAAAATAAATCTTAAAAAAAGAAACAAGGAAGGAGAACAGACACAGCAAGTGAAAAATGACAAGGACAAGGGGAGAAATAAATTGATAAAATCTTAAAAAAAAAAATAAACCAGAGCAAGGGAAGCAGATGTGGCTCAAGAGACTGAGTTCCCACCTACCACATGGTTTGGTTACCAGTGCCTTCTAAAGAAGACAGCAAGCTGGCATGACAGGCAAGCATGGCAAGTTGACACAAGAAGATGATGCAACAAGAAACACGAGAAGAAAAATATAATGAGAGACAAAACAAGGCAGGGAGCAGAGGTTCCAGATGCCTCCTAAAGAAAACAAGCAAGACACTGAGCTGATGTGACAAGCAGGCACAGCAAGCTCATGCAACAAGATAATGCAATGAGAGACACAAGAAGAAAAAACATAATGAGAGACATAAAAAAGCAGAGAACAGAGGTAGATCAAGCATTTAAGGGCCTCCCTCCCACATCGGAGGTCCCTGATTCAGTTCCCCATGCCTCCTAAAGAAACAAGAAAGACAACAGACACAGCAAGTGCAAACAACAAGGGGGTGGGAACAAATAAATAAATAAAACAAATCTTTTTAAAAATACACTGGCGCCGGTGCCCATCCTCCACTGGAGGCACAAGCTGCCTTGGGAGCTGTTCCACGGCTGGAATTGAAAGCTCCATTCACCACAAACAGTGGAGGAAGAGACGGTTGGGCAACAATTTTTAGCTATGGTGAGGAAATTCAGTGGGCTACAGTACAATCCTGAGAACAGCTAAAGTTTGAGCCTGTTCAAGTCAGAAAAAGGCTGGGAGTTGCCATCTTAACTCTGCACTTGGCACAAGGGGAAGTGGGGCAGACTGAAAATCCCAGTGCTGGTGGGGACTGGCTTCTTCCCATCCAGATCATATTGCAGGTCTAGCCTAGGCCCCGGTGCCAACTCCAGCAGGGAGGAAGCTGTGGGGACCTGCGCCAGCCTCTCCAGGAAAATACCAGCCAAGGCGTAGAGGCGGTTATCATCCTACTCTGGCCGCACGAACTACCTCAGGAGCTGTTCTGTGACAGGAGGTGAAAGCTCCACTTCCCAGAAACAGGAGAGGAGGAGACAGTTGGCTGCCAATTTCGGCAACTGAATGGGAGACTTGGCTGGCTAAGAGATAACCCTGGGAACAGATGGGGTGAGAACCAGCCCAAGTAAGAAAGAGGCAAGTAGCCACATTCTCACTCCACCCCAGCCTCAGGGGAAGCCAGGCTGACTGAAACTCTCAGTGTAGGCAGGAACCAGTTTCTTTCAAGCAGATCAGCCTGCAGGCCTAGCCTAGGCTTCAGCCCCGCCTCTGGCAGGGAGGAGGCCGAGGGGCCCTGCACCAGCCTATATAGGTAACTGCAGGTAAATTTAGCTGGCATAGACTGAAAATCAGAATTCTACCAGGGAAACTGTGGTCATCTTGGACACACACTGCACAGATTGCTGCCCATACCTCCATCTCTATCCTCGTCCCAGGCAGGGGAGAAAGGGATGTGAAGTTTCATCAGTCTCTCTGGACAACTACAGTATAGGCCTGCACTTGGATTATTCCACATAGCTGTGACTCTGTCCCTACCCCTGGCAAAGAAGAAAGTTGGAAGAAGCTTCATTGGTCCCTGCTGCAATGAGAGCTGCTTGAGACTCCACAGCTTACCGCACCAACTACATGCTTGGCTCATACTGCATAACCAGCAAGGGAGAAATGATAGGAAGCCCTAAACTAAAGAGAAAAACTGCACCGAGAAAAAATACTCTAGTAAGCCAGATGCGAAGACACCAACAAAAAATTACACCCATACCAAGAAACAGGAAGCTATGGCCCAGTTAAAGGAACAAGATAAGCCTCCAGATGATGTAAAGGAGTTGAGACAACTAATTATAGATGTTCAAACAAATCTCCTTAATAAATTCAATGAGATGGCTAAAGAGATTAAGGTTATAAAGAAGACAGTGGATGAGCACAAAGAAGAATTTGAAAGCATACATAGAAAAATAGCAGATCTTATGGGAATGAAAGGTTCAATGAAATTTTAAAAACATTGGAATCATACAATAGCAGATTTGAGAAGGCAGAAGAAAGGATCGTTGAGCTTGAAGAAATGGCCTCTGAAAGTGTACATTCAAAAGAACAGATGAAGAAAAGAATGGAAAAAATTGAACAAGGTCTCAGGGAACTAAATGACAGCAAAAGGCGTGCAAACATATGTGTCATGGATGTCCCAGAAGGAAAAGAGAAGGGAAAAGGGGCAGAAGGGATATTTAAAGAAATAATGGTAGAAAATATCCCAACCCTATTGAAGGACGTAAATATCCCTGTCCAAGAAGCACAACGTATTCCCATCCAAAAATATCCAAATAGACCAACTCCAAGACACATGCTCATCAGAATGTCAAAGAACAAAGACAAAGAAAGAATTCTGAGAGCAGCAAGAGAAAAGCAATGCATAACATATAAAGGATATCCAATAAGATTAAGTGCTGATTTCTCATAAGAAACCATGAAGGCAAGAAGACAATGGTCTGATATATTTAAGATATTACCAGAGAAAAACTTTCAGCCAAGAATCTTATATCCAGCAAGACTATCTTTCAAAAATGAGGGCAAAATTAGAATACTCACAGATAAACAGAAAGAGAGAATTTCTAAGCAAGAGAACAGAATTTCAGGAAATACTAAAGGGTGTGCTAGAGCCTGAAAAGAAAAGATAGGAAAGGGAGGCCTGGAAAAGAGTCTAGAAATGAAGAATGTATCAATGAAAATAAGTGAAAGTATCAAAAGAGTGGTGAAAATAAAATATGACAGATAAAACTCAAATAGTCAGGAATAAACTTAACCAATGATGTAAATAAAGCACTTGTATTCAGAAAATTGCAACTCAATGTTAAAACAAATCAAAAAAGCCCTAAATAGGGGGGTGGGGAACGCAATGGAAGTGTTCCACAAGATCGTGCAATGATGAGTATAGGGCATGTTAAATTACATCAAAAATGTATAACAGTCTATAGGCTAAAATGTAAACCATAATGTAAAACATACGGTAACTATAAATTTAGAAAATTTTACAGTTTTAAATATAAACAATAATGTAAACCAAAATGGAACCATGTTTGAAAGCTGTGTTTCAATATCTGTACATCAGCTGCAGCAAATATAACATGAACATGTAAAAAGATCATTGCTGTGGAAGGGGAAAAAGGGTTTGATGTTGGATATATGGGGGTCTCCTTTATTGTATATGTGAATTACTGTGATCTAAAACGTTTGTGAAGACAAAATTAAAAGTTAGAAAAAAGAAAAGGATGTAGACACTGAGGAAGAAATGAAAGAAATTGACTTGCCACTGTAAATACTGGGCAATATCTATTGCATTGATGAAAGGCAAAATGTGAAAAACAAAGCTTTATAATAAAAAAAAAAAAAAAAAAAAGCCCTAAATAACTGGAAGAACATTCCATGCTCATGGATTGGAAGACAAAATACCATTAAGATATCAATTCTACTCAAATTGATATACAGATTTAATGCAATCTTGATAAAAATTCCACCAGCATTAAAGAAAAAATTGAAAACACAATAATTAAATTTATTTGGAAAGATAAGGAGCCCTGAATAGCCAGAAACATCATAAAAAGGAAAAGTAAACCCTCATCTCGAGACTTTAAATCATAATACTTACATAAAGTGATAAAAATAGCATGGTACTAGCCCAAAGGCAGACACAATAAACCAATGGAACCAAATTCATGGTTCAGAAACAGATCCTCACAGGTATGATCAAGTGAGCTTTGACTAGCCTGTCAGAGTCACACAGTTCGGGCAGAACAATCCGTTCAACAAAAAGTGCTGAAAGAATTGGACATCCATAGTTGAAAGAAGGAAAGAGGACCCTTATCTCACACCTTATCTAAACACTAACTCAAAATGGATCAGAAAACTAAAAATAAAAGTAAGAACCATGAAACTTCTAGAAGAAATTATTGGAAAATATCATCAAGACCTGGTAGTAGGTAGTGGATTCTTAAAGGAGATAAGAGAAGGACTGAGTGGACTACTGATGTTAAATGTATGTAGAAGTTTTAATTAGCTTTACTGTAAAATTGCGGAAATGTATAGAGTGGATGGTAACACACAGTGAGTAACAGCTAGTTTATAAATGGGGATGTGACTGAAAATGGTAGTCTAGTTATGTAAATGCCAACTGACAGAATGCTTGAGAGTAATCTAGGAACTGGACAGCACGGTGAACCAAGAGATGGGTGAAAATTGTGGTTGATGGTATGGATGCAAGAGTGTCCTTTGTTAGCTAGAACAAATGTATATCACTACTTCAGGGTGTTGGGAATGTGGAGAAGCATGGGAGAAATACAGATGGAGTGACCTATGGACTGTGGTTAGTATTAATGATACATTCTTGCATCTATGCAAAAGATGTACTGTGCTGATACTGAGGCAGTATGGAAAATGTGAGCCAAGTGTACACTATGGACATGATAAAAAGCAGATGAAATTGTTTTTTCTGTAGCAAATGATACACCACATTGTGGTGTGTTGATGGCGGGGTGTTGTTTGGGAATTCTGCACATGTGCATGATTGTTTTATAAGTTTACAAGTTCTGTCATAAAAAATGTATCTAAAAAGTAATAGGGTGGGTTGGAGGGAAAACACACCAAATGTAAGATAAGAACTATGATTAGTAGTAAGACTTTGACAATGTTCTTTCATAGTTTGTAACAAACGTCTCATGAAAATGCAAGGTGTTGGTGGAGGGCTGATGTATGGGACCCCTGTACGATGTTATGCACATCTGCTTTGTAAGTTCACAACTTTTACTATACACTTGTTTATGTATATTCATATATAAATGTTATAAAGATAATAATCATATTGGTTAGTGGAAAAATACTTTGTTTAGTAGTAATATTTTTACAATGCTCTTTAATCATTAGTTTAAAAGGTTTAAAAACAATGTAAGTTACTGGTGGTACAGTGAGATGTTATATATGTTTGCTTGATGTCATATATGTTTGTTCTGTAAGTTCACAACTATTATACATTTATTTATGTATGTTTATGTATGAGTGATATATTTCAATAAATTAAAATAGAAATACACTGGAAGGGAGCCAGTGTGGCTCAATGGTTAAGCGCCAGCTTCCTACATATAGGTTTGGGGTTCAATCTCTGGTCCTGGTACCTCAAAAAAGGAAAAAAAAACCATACACTAGAGGCATATAATAACAGATTTGAGGAAGCAGAAGAAAGGATCATGGAACTTGAAGACATAGCCTCCAAAAGCAAACACAAAAAGAAGAGATGAAGAAAAGAATGGAAAAAATTAAACAGGATCTCAGGTAACTAAATGATGGTAACAGACATGTAATCATACATGTCATGGGTGTCCCAGAAGGAGGAAAGAAGAAAGGGGGCAGAAGAAATATTTGAAGAAATAATAGTAGAAAATTTCCTAACCCTACAGAAGGACAAAGATATCTATGTCCAAGAAGCACACCATACTCTCATCTGAATAAATCCAAATAGGCAAACTCTGAGACACATACAAATGAGAATGTCAAATGCCAAAGACAAAGAAAGACTTCTGAGAGTAGCAAGAGAAGAATTATGCATAACATAAGAGGTTTATCCAATAAAATTTTAAGTGCCAATTTCTCATGCAAAACCATGGAGGCAAGAAGGCAGAGGTAAGATATATTTAAACAAAACTGCAAGAGAAAAACTTCCAGCCAAGAATATTATATCTGCCAAGACTGTCTTTTTTAAATGAGGGCAAGTTTAGGATATTCACAGATTAAAAGAAACTGAGAGAGTTTACAATAAAGAGAAAGCCTTTGTAGGAAATATTAAAGGGAGTGCTATAGCCTAAAAAGAAAAAAACAGGAGAGAGAGGCTTGAAAGAGAGTCTAGAAATGAGGATTATATCAGCAAAAGTAACTAAAAGTATAAAAAAAGTAGTGAAAATAAAACATGACAGATAAAACCCAAACATCAAAATGGGTGAAATAAGAACTGCCTTTACAGTAATAACATTGAATGTTAATGGATTAAACTCCCCAATCAAAAGACAGAGACTGACGGAATGGATAAGAAAATATGAGCCATCTATTCATGGTCTACAATAGACTCGATTTAGATCCAAAGATACAAACAGATTAGAAGTGAAAGGCTGGAAAAAGATATTTCACAGATGCAGTAACAAAGAAAAAAAGAACTGGAGTAGCTGTACTTATTTCAGATGAATTAGGACTTTTTTTTTAAGCAAAACTGTTACTAGAGACAAGGAAGGACATTATATATTAATAAAAGGGGTAATTCACCAGGAAGAAATAACAGTCATAAATGTATATGCACCTAGACAGGAAGCCCCAAGATACATAAGGCAACCACTGGCAAAACTGAAGGGAAAAATAGATAACTGTACAATAATAGTTGGAGATTTCAACACCCCACTCTCAGTACTGGAGAAAACATCTGGGCAGAGGATCAATAATATGGATAACAGATTAAATGGATTAAATGTAAAAGACATATACAGAACACTGCACCCCAAAACAGCAGGATATATATTCTTTTCAAGTGCTCATGGATCATTCTCCAGGACAGACCATAAGTTGGGTCACAAAGCAGACCTCAATAAATTTAACAAGATCAAATTATAAAAAAGCACTTTCTCTCATCATAATGGAATAAAGTTGAAAATCAAAGAGGTGGGAAGCGGAGTTGGTCCAGTGGATAGGGTGCAGGTCTACCACATGGGAGGTCCATGGTTCAAACCCGGGGCCTCCTTGACCCATGTGGAGCTGGCCCATGCACAGTGCTGACGCGCACAAGGAGTGCCGTGCCTTGCAGGGGTGCCCCCCCGCGTAGGGGAGTCCCACGTGCAAGGAGTGCAGCCCATAAGGAGAGCCGCCCAGCGCAAAAGAAAGTGCAACCTGCCCAGGAATGGTGCCACGCACATGGAGAGCTGACGCAGCAAGATGACGCAACAACAAAGAGACAAAGATTCCTGGTGCCGCTGGTAACAACAGAAGCGGACAAGAACACGCAGCAAATAAACGCAGAGAACAGACAACTGGGGGGGAGGGAGGGGAGAGAAATAAATAAAATAAATCTATAAAAAAAATAAGAGGTGGGAAAAGGAAAATTACAAATATATGGAGATTAAACAACACACTCTTATATGATCAGTGGGTCAAAAAGAAACTTGAGAGAAATCTGCAAATATCTCCTGAAGAATGAAAATAAGAACACAACATATCAGAATCTATAGAATGCAGTGCTAAGAGGGAAATTTATAGCTCTCAATGCTTACATTAAAAAAGAAGAAAGACAGGAAGTGGCTGTGGCTCAATCAGTTGGGCTCCCATCTACCATATTGGAGGCCATGGGTTCACGTCCTGGGGCCTCCTTTTGAAGGCAACCCCCTTGTACACCACAGAGAGCCAAAGGCCTGCAAGTGCTGCAGAGTGCCACCCAGCCCACAAGCGCCGCAGAGAGCCAACTCAGCAAGGTACACAACAAAAAGGGAGACAAGTGAAAACACAGAAGAATGCACAGCAAATGGACACAGAGCGCAGACAGCAAGCAAGCCACAGTTGGGGGGGGGGGGATAAAAAAGAAGAAGAAGAAGAAGAAAGAATAGGCAGGGCAGAAAGCTCAGGATTTTGGCATCCTGCCAGTGAGCCCTAATTTGGAATTTATAATCCCCAGTGTGACAGAACTGGACTTAGTCAAGGTTTCCCTACAAGTCTTGTCTGTCCCTTCTATTTTAAATTATAGTTAATACTAGAGTTGAAAGGTATATGTCTAAGAGACTTAAATCTTTGGGCTGTCCATGTGCCAGTTGGACCCTGATTCTCAACAAGAGTTGCAACACCTACTCTCCAGTTCACTAGACTCACCCAAGACAACAAGGACATGATGACAATGGACAATGACCATCCTAAGGAACTGAGAGAGTCTACAACTGAAAGCAAAGATTGTCCCATCCATCTGACCCGTAGGATCTAAGCTCCCTCTCAATTAGAGGCGGAGTGAGCATCACCATCATAGAATCCTCAGGGTTGGGGAATGAATGATGGACTAGAGTTGACTTACTGTTATTCTACTGTAGACTTATTTTGATTCTAGCAATGAAGAACTTTTATCATTGATGTGGAGACAGTGGCCACTAGAAATTCTGAGGGGAAGGAGAGGGAAAAATAGGTGTAATATGGGGGCATTTTGTGGACTTGGGAATTGTCCTGAATGACACTGCAATGACAGATACAGGCCATTATACATATCTTGTCATAACTTACAAAATTGTGCAGGAGAGAGTGTAAACTACAATATAAACTATAATCCATGCTTACTGGCAATGCTCCAAGATGTGTTCAACAATTTTAACAAATGTACCACACTAATGAAAGATGTTATTAATGTAGGAAAATGTGGGAGAGATAGGGAGCGGGACATATGGGAATCCCCTATATTTTTTATGTAACATTTATGTAAACTAAATATCTTTTCTTTAAATTTATTTTTTAATTAACTTTTTCTTAAAGACACAGATCACCAAAAAATGTTACATTAAAAAAAAGAAGAGCTGAAATCAATGACCTGCTACACAGCTAGAGGAACTAGAGAAACTAATCTAAAAACAAGTAGAAGGAATGAAATAACAAAGATCAGAGCAGAAATAAATGAAATTGAGAAAAAAAGAATAGAATTAACAAACCAAAAGTTGGTTCTTTGAGAAGATTAACAAAATCAACAAACCCATAGCTAAACTGAGAAAGAGAGAAGATGCAAATAAATGAAATAAAAAATGAATATGGGGATATCAGTACTGACCCCACAGAAATAAAAGATATCATAAGAGGATAGCATGAACTGTACACCAAAAAACTAGACAATATAGACAAAATGGCAAATTCCTAGTAATGTATGAGCAACCTACACTGACCTTAGAGTAGAAAACCTCAATAAACCAATCACGAGTCCATGCGAGCCTTGAGCCACAGGCCCCACCTGAGGAGAGGTCACAGCATGAAGTAGCCGCCACTGCCTTGGCTGCAAGGTCTGAGTACCTGGCTGCAGCAATGGCCTACTGCCAGCAAGAAGGGAAAGATCAAATCATATTTGTGAACAAAGAAGATCATAAAACTCTAAGCAGTGCAGAGCTTGCCTCTGACGACCCCAACAATCTGTACAAGGAACACGGATTTTTACTGCCAAATGGAGACATTAACTGGACCTGCCCGTGCCTTGGGGGAATGGCCGGTGGCCCCTGTCAGGGACATTTCAAGTTGGCATTTTCCTACTCCCACTACAGCACAGAGGATATGTCAAGGGGTCAGAATCTGTAGACCAGTTCCAGGCCATGCAGGAATTCATGCAGAAATACCCAGACCTCTCGCCCCAGAAGGATGCAGAAGAAGAGAATAAACCAGAAGAGGGTGTAGAGGAAGCAGGTCCCACTGGCACTACTACAACAAAAAAAGAAGGGATCAAGTTAATGAAGGCCACAAGGCCCTGGACTCCAGGCCTTCCATTTCAGATGTATACAGATTTTTTTTTTTTAGTTATTTCTTACCATAGTTTATTTTTTAAATTGTTTTTATTATTTGATTTTTTTAAAGACACACGGATCACACAAAACGTTACACTAAAAAATATGAGGTTCCCATATACCTCATTCCCCACACGCCCCACTCCTCCCACACAGACAACTTTTTCATTAGTGTGGTACATTCATTGCATTTGATGAGTACATTTTGGAGCACTGCTACACAGCATGGATTACAGTTTATGTTGTAGTTTACACTGTCTCCCAGTCCATTCAGTGGATTATGGCAGGATATATAGTGTCCTGCATCTGTCCCTACAATATCACTGAGGACAACTCCAAGTCTTTTGCAAAATGCCTTTTGGTTTCTCGCCAACAAAGTGTCTTTCCTTCTGTTATTCTGTGCACTGTAAAGCACAAAATAACTTATTTTGATAAATGAGCTCTTGGTCCTTGACAAAAACACTGAAAAGATGGGGGTTTTGTGTATATGTGTCCAAAGTAAACCTATCAGCAAATGTAGCTGCCACTTTTGAATTCTCTTTTCTCAGATTGCCCTGAATTTTGCCACTTTGAAATAATGTGTTGAATATTCTCAGAAACCACAAATCATCAGACAAAAATGTTTCTTGTGCAGGAGTTCATTTCTTCTGACCCACTATATCCCTTTTAGTATATTTCATTCCCCTTCGGGGAATGAAACAAAAACATCTTCCTTTAAAAAATGCTGGAGTGGAGTCATTTCCAATAGAAAAGAACAGATCATGAGATATTTATTTCTCAAAAACCATTTTGACCATTCATAAATGAGGAGGTACTGTGAGATTATTAAATATACCTCACTCCTGATACATTTTGGTTTCCTTTTTTGCATTGAACTCCAGATTTTCTACACTTAGAAGGCAGAGATTTCTGACACTGATTAGCTATATTTAAGTGAAGGGAAAGGCTGGTTATCTCTGCTCCTTGTTATTCAGAAAGCCCCAGTTTGGAGCCTTTGTTAACACTGGTTCTGTCTCAGCTAGTTCACAAGGAATGTTTTTGAGAGGTGGGGACCTACTGTTACCAGAGTAACAGCCAAAAGAAAAACTGGTGTTGATTAAGTGCTCAGTGAAAAAGAAAAAAAGAGATTTCTACAGGGAAAAAAAAGCAGACGAACACAAATAAACAGATTTAAACAGTCATCAAACTCCCCAAAATGAAAAGCTCATGACCAAATGATTTCCCAGGTGAATTCTACCAAGCATTCAAAGAAGATTTAATACCAATCTTACTCAAGCTCTTCCAAAACACTGAACAAGAAGGAATGCCACCAAACTCATCCTATGAAGCAAATATCACCCTAATACCAAACCTAGATATATTATGAAACAAGAAAATTACAGACCCATTTCCCTAATGAATAAGGATGTAAAAAATCCTCAATAAAATACTTGCTAATTGAATCCAACAACACATTAAAAAATTATTCATCATGATCAAGTGGGTTTTATACCAGGCATGCAAGGGAGGTTCAACACAAGAAAATCTAACAGGTGGCGGACTTGGCCCAGTGGTTAGGGCGTCTGTCTACCACACGAGAGGTCCATGGTTCAAATCCCGGGCCTCCTTGACCCGTGTGGAGCTGGCCCATGCACAGTGCTAAAGAGCGCACAGGGAGTGCCATGCCACGCAGGGGTGTCCCCCGCATAGGGGAGCCCCACGCGCAAGGAGTGCGCCCCGTGAGGAGAGCTGCCCAGCGGGAAAGAAAGTGCAGCCTGCCCAGGAATGGTGCCACCTACACAGAGAGCTGACACAACAAGATGACGCAACAAAAAGAAACACAGATTCCTGTGAAGCGGACAAAGAAGATGCAGCAAACAGACACAGAGAACAGACAACCAGGGCAGGGAGGAGGGGAAATAAATTAATTAATTAAAAAAAAAAAGAAAATCAAACAGCGTAACACACTACACTAATAAATCAAAGAAGAAATATCACATGATCCTATCAATTGGTGCAGAAAAGGCATCTGACAAAATACAATATCCTTTCTTGATAAAAATACAACAAAAGATAGGAATTGAAGAAAACTTTCTCAACATGATAAAGGCCATATATGGAAAACCCACAGCCAACATTGTACTCAATGGTAAAAGGCTGAAAGTTTTCCCATAGAGATCAGGAATAAGAAAAGGATGCCCATTGTAACCACTGCTGTTCAACACAGTGCTAGAAACTCTAGCTAGAGCGATAAGGCAAGAAAAAAAATAAAAGGCATCCAGGGGAAGCAGACTTGCCCCAATGGACAGGGTCCGCATGCCACATGGGAGGTCTGTGGTTCAAACCCTGGACCTCCTTGACCCGTGTGGAGCTGGCCCATGCCCAGTGCTGATGTGCGCAAGGAGTGCCCTGCCACGCAGGGGTGTCCCCTGCATAGGGGAGCCCCACGTGCAAGGAGTGCACCCCGTGAGGAGAGCTACCCAGCGTGAAAGAAAGTGCAGCCTGACCAAGAATGGCACCACACACACAGAGAGCTGGCACAACAAAAAGAAACACAGATTCCTGGTGCCACTGATAAGGATAGAAGTGGTCACAGAAGAACATTCAGGGAATGGACACAGAGAGCAGACAACTGGGGAAGGGGGAAAGGGGAGAGAAATAAATAAAAAATAAATCTTTTTAAAAAAAGGCATCCAAATCAGAAAAGAAGTAAAAGTTTTGCTATTTGCAGATGATATGATCCTGTACCTAGAAAGTCCTGAAAATTTTACAACAAAGCAGCTAGAGCTAATAAACAATTTCCGAAGTATCAGGATACAAAATCAAGATGCAAAAACCAGTGGTGTTTCTATACACTAATAATGCACAATCTGAAGAAGAAGTCAGGAAAAAATTCCATTTATTAATACAATGGCAGCTAAAACAGGGGTTCTTAACCATTTTAGCTCAAAGGACCCCTATGACACTCAGGTGAAAACCATGAACCCCTTACTAAGTAAACACTACACTGTGTATGATTTAATAAATACCTCACACATGCACCAACATATACCCACAAGAATAAGGATAATTTTGTTTTTTTATTTATTGAAGTGTTTCACATATAAAAACATAAACAAAAATGTATAGTATTTCATGTGATCTATGTATCTTTTAAATTAAAAAAGATAATCAAAAAATGAGTAGGTAAAAAAATGTACAGTAATAGTTGTGAACTTACTAAACAAACATACATATAGCATCATACAGGTCTCTCATGCCTCACCCTACGACCAATACCCTGCATATTGTGAAACATTTTAACTAATGATTAAAGAGCATCCTGATAATGTTACTACCAAAGTATCTTACATTTTGTGTATTTTCACACAACACACCCTATTAAAATATTTTTATATCATTTATACATGAACATACATAAACAATAAGTTTGTAGTGAATGTTTTGAACTTACAAAGCAAGCATGCATAACATCATACAAGGATCCCATACATCAATCCACGACCAACACCTGGCATTTGTTTTGTCCTTTAGTATATATATATATTTTTTTATTTAAGAAACTTAGATTACATAAATGCTATACAAAAAATATAGGGGATTCCCATACGCCCCACTCCCTAGCACTCCCACATTATCCCACATCAACAACATACTTCATTAGTGTGGGGACATTTTTTACAGTTGATGAACACATCTTGGAGCATTGCCACTAAGCAATATTATTGTATACATTGTAGTTTACACTCTCTCTCCCACATTTTTTGCAAGCTATTACAAGATATATACAATGGCCTGTATCTGTCATTGCAACATCATTCAGAATAAATTCCACATCCCCAAAATGCCCCCAAATTATACCTTTTTCCCTTTCCCTCCCCTCAGAACCTCCAGTGGCTACTGCCTCCACATTGATGAAAAAAGTTCTTCTATTGCTAGGATCAGAATAAGTCTACAGTAAAACAATTATAAGTCTACTCTAGTCCTTGTCCATTTTCCAATCCTGAGGATTCTGTGATGGTGATGCTCACTCCACCTCTCTATCACACTGGAGAGAATAAATTCCAAAGTAGGCCCCCCACAGTCAGGGCGCCAAACTCCTGAGCTGTCTGCCCTGACTATAGTGTCTGGATGTATCCAGAGCCCTCAGGAGACCAGCTATTTGAGGTAATATTTACTTTGGCAGTCGATGAGTTCCTGTTGAGACATGCATAAGGATAATCTCTAAAATGACTCACTCTGAAGTCTCTTAGCCATATAAACTCATTTGTCTTTACCCTTTCCCCCTTTTGGTCAAGGTCTTCTTTCAGTTGCATTCCTACTTGCATTACTAGTTGGTTCTTGGTAGTAATCCCTTGGTGGCAGGGAGGCTCATCCCCAGGAGTCATGTTCCGTGCTTGGGGGAAGGTAATGCATTTATATGCTGAGTTTTGGCTTAGAGACATACCACACTGAGCAACAAGGAGGCTCTCAGGAGGTAACATTTAGGCAATCTATAGTACTAGGCTAAGTTTCAATTTCAAAAATAAAGGTCCAGAAGTATAGTCATCACAATCAAAGACCTGTCAGTGGTCCATTCTCCTTCACTAGTCACTGGCCCTGTACTCAGGGGATTCTTGCTGTCCCATCAGAGAATGTGGCAGAGCTCTCCAGGATGGGAATTTGATATTTCTTTGATTATTGTGTGGATCTCCACCCACTGTGACAATGTTCCATGAACACTTGAACACATTCATATGCCTTATAGGTTTGCCCCAGGTGAACTGCCTCCCATGCACCCCCCCATCAATGAAACCCCGCACCAATGATCCTCCCCTGCCACAGTTGTAACCCTTGTGATCCCAAATGTCTTCAAAAATGAAGTCAGCAGGGAAGCAGCTGTGGCTAAATTAGTTGGGCTCCCATCCCAGGGCCTCCTTGTGAAGGCAAGCTGGCCCGTGCACCACAGAGAGCTGACACAGCAAGATGACACAACAAAGGGAGACAAGCAGATATAGAAAATGCACAGCGACTGAACACAGAGAAGAGAGAGCAATAAATAAGCCGCAAGGGAGTAATAAATATTTTTTTAAATGAAGTCAGCAAACAACAAAATAAAAGTAATAAGAAAATAAACCAATAATGATAATTTCAAAATAACTAATAAAATACAAAAAAAAAATGTTCCATCACAGTGTGGTGTTTTAATGCAGGCATGTTGTATAGGAATTCTGCACATGTGCATGACTGTTTTGTAAGGTCACAACTTCTGTAATAAAAATACATTTAAAAAATAATAATAGGGTGGGTTGAGGGGAAAAGGCACTGTTGTAAGATATGGACTATACTTAATAGTAAGATTTTGACCATATTCTTTCATAATTTGTAATAAATTTCTCACAACAATGAAAGGTGTTGGTGGTGTGTTGATGTACAGGACCCCTGTATGATGTTATGTATGTTTGCCTTGTAAGTTTGTAACTTTTACTATATACTTATTGTTTATATATAGTCATGTATAAACGATATAAAATAAAATAATAATAATAGGGTGGGTTGGGGAAAAAATATACCAAATGTAAAATATTTTGGTTAGCAGTAATAGTTTGAGGATGCTCTTTCATAGTAAGTTAAAAAATGTTTCACAACAATGCAAGGTATTGGTGGTTGGTTGAGTTATGAGAGCCCTGTATGATATTATGTATGTTTGCTTTGTAAGTTCACAACTATTACTATACACTTATTACTTATGTATGTTTATGTATGAGTGACATACTTCAATAATTTTTAAAATTAACTGAAAATGGATCAAAGACCTAAATATATCAACTAAAACAATAACCCTCATAACCCTCCTAGAAGGAAATGAAGGAAGATATCTTTAAGACCTGGTAGTATGTGTTGCATTCTTATACCTTACATCAAAAGCAAGAGCAACGAATGAAAACATGGATAAATATAACTTCTTCAAATATAAACACTTTTGTGATTCAAAGGAATTCATTAAGAAGATGAAAGGGCAGCCCACTCAGTGGGAGAAAATATTTGGAAACACATCTCTGATAAGGGTTTGATTTCCATTCTATATAAAGGGATCATACAACTCAACCATAAAAGAGCAAGCAATCCAATTTTTAAAGGGGCAAAAGACTTAGACATTTCTCCGAAGAGGAAATACAAATGTTGAAAAAGCACATGAAAAAATGTTCCATATCACTAGCTATTAGGGAAATGAAAATCAAAACAACTAGATATCTCACACCACATAGAATGGCCATTATTTTTAAAAAAACAAAAACAGAAAACAATAGGTGCTGGAGAGGATGTAGAGAAATAGTTACTCTTTCACTGTTGGTGGGATTGTAAAATGATGCAATCTCTGTTGAAAGCAGTTTTGTGGTTCCAGGGAGCTAAATATAGAACTGCCATATGATCCAGCAATTCCTCTACTAGGAATATATCCAGAAATGAAAACTCTGACATGAACAGACATCTGCAAACCAATGTTCATAGCAGCATTATTCACAATTGTCAAAAGATGGAAACAACCCAAGTGTCCATCAGTCAATGAATAGATTTTTTAAAAAGGTGGTATATACATACGATTGAATACTACATTGCATTAAGAAGAAATGAAATTAGGACACATGATAACATGGATGAATCCAGAGGATATTATGTAAGTGAAAAAAGCCAGACACAAAAGGACAAATATTGCATGTTCTCAATAATATGAACTAAACATAAAGAATAAATGCATGGTGTTAAAACCTAGAGTATAACCTAGAGTATATGAGGAGATAAGAGGAGGGCTGTGAAGGAGTACTGATGCTTAATGTATGTTGAAGACTTAACTAACTTGACTAAAAGTGTGGAAACAGACAGAGTTGATGGTAACACATTACAGTGAGTAACAGCTGGTTGATAAATGGGATTGTGGCTGAAAAGGGTATTCTAGGGATGTAAATGTCAATTGAAAGAAAGCTAGAGAATAATCTAGGGACAGAATAATACATTGAACCCAGAGGTGGATGAGAATTGTGGTTGATGGTACAGATGCAAGAGTGTCCTTCTGTGAGCTAAAGCAAATGTATGTCACTATTCCAGGGTGGTGGGAACGTGGAGAAGCATGGGAAAAATACAATTAATGGAACCTATGGACTATAGTTAACAGCAATACTGTTATCTATGTCTACAGCAATCTCATAATGTGTAACATATGGTCCACATTATGTGTGGTGTGTTGGTGAAGGGGTATTGTATGCGAATTGCGAATTCTACACCTGTACTTGATTGTTTTATAAGTTTACAACTTCTGTAATAAAAATATTTTTTAAAGTGGTTAAATGGTAAATTTTATTTTGTATATATGTTACCACACTATTTTTTAAAGAGACTATTGTCAAGGAGGGGAACCATTAGGAATTGAATGCAGGTAGAAAAAAGTTAGAAATAGAAGTTGTTTGGGTACGTTTCAGGGCTGACATACTGCACAACTCCATGTCATAATTTCTACAGGCTAATAATATGACTGGTGCCACCTGAAGTTGTGTAACACAATAGACCTTGAAGATATAAATTAGGAGTCTCCAACCTGCAGATCAGGATCTACTCGTAGATCTAGAAGCCTCACCTCGTGGAGCTCCCTGGTGGTTTCCAAAGATGTCTTCTCTCTGCTACATCCCCTTTCTACGACAAGTCCCAGCTGAGATTCCCAGTGGAAAGAAGAGAATAGCACTCTCCCAGAGTTATCTACGGAAAAGTTTTTCAAAGCATTTAAAAGATGGTACCAGAGTGCTTATCTACCATTTCCAAAACTGCCCCCTCACTAATTCCCAAACAATCTATGCTTACCATTTCTTTCTATGACTTAGCTGTTTAGACTGGTCCCCTCACTTAGAATGCTCTCTTCTACATATTTAAATCCTATTACTTCACTGGTCTGTAAATTTCACAAAAGCAGGACCATGTCTTCTGTGTTCATTATCATATTCCCAGTACCTAGCACATGGATAACAACTCAATAAACAATTGTTGAATGAATAAATGGATCCAAGTCCCACCTCCTCCAGTAAAAGCATGTCAAATATTCCCACCCACTTTCTTATGAATTCCAAATACCTTTGGAATAAGTATCACTGTTTAGTACCTAATTTCTCTATAGCTATTTGAAAGATTTATTTATTTATTGATTTCCCCCCCTCCCCTGGTTGTCTGTTCTTGGTGTCTGTTTGCTGCGTCTTGTTTCTTTGTCCGCTTCTGTTGTCGTCAGCGGCACCATTCCTCGGCAGGCTGCACTTTCTTTTCACGCTGGGCGGCTTTCCTCACGGGCTCACTCCTTGCACGTGGGGCTCCCCCACGCGGGGACACCCTTGCGTGGCACGGCACTCCTTGCGCGCATCAGCACTGCGCATGGCCAGCTCCACACGGGTCAAGGAGGCTCGGGGTTTGAACCGCGGACCTCCCATATGGTAGACAGACGCCCTAACCACTGGGCCAAAGTCCGTTTCCCTCTATAGCTATTTGATATAAGATTTCTTTCCCTGCCAAGACATGGGAGAACATGTCTTATGCTTCTTTGCATATCTTACAGGGCCTAAGTAAACACTGGATACAAAACAAGCACACAATAAAAATTTACTAATTGTAGTGCTAATATGACTTATAAAAATTCAATTTACATACAGCTTTGTAATAATGTACCTATTTTGTAGAGTAGGTTAGACAAGAATAAAGCATTTCCTTTATCTAAATTTTATATCTCAGTTCATTCACTAGAAGTATGGGCCAGAATTTGGTAATTAGGGAAATAATCTGGAAAATCTCGATGGCCCAGAGTCTGTGACTCACTAATTACAGAAGCAGAGTATTATGAATTTTCTTGGTGAAGTAGAATGAGTAAATCAAAATGATTTGATTTGCTAGCTGACATAATGAATTTCTTATATGTCACTTAGCATACTGTAAGGTATACTGTGCCCTCCTAATTTGATTTTTCCATTTTCTGTGACATAATTTAGAGATTAAATATTACTTGCAGGTATTGATTGATTAGTATATCACTCCTGTAGTATGCTAGATTTATAGTACAACAGAACTATAATTTACAATTTTATATGTTCCTAAATTACTTTTACAGTAAATGACATTAATAGTAGTAACTAAACTTTATTGTGTGCTTATTACCTGCCATATAGTGTTCTTTGGGGTTTACATGTATGAACTCATTGAAAACCCTAAAAGACAGGTATTGTTATTGCCCACATTTTACAAATTTGCAGGAACTGAGGCACAGAGGAATAAGAAAACTCCATAGGGGCATACATGTAGGAAGCAGAGGAACTGGTATTCCAATCTGGCGGTCTGGCTCCAGAGTTCCCATTCTTAATCCTATGTCATACTGTCTCTTGAAAACAGGAGAACATCACAATTCAGTGGCAAAGTTACCTTGAAGTATCAACAGAATAATATCCAATAAAGTCCAGAAAATGAAGCCAGCAATGTTCTCATTTGTGCTTACCAACTTTTATTGTACTTTCTTTTAGTACAGTCAAATTCTAAAAACGTTATTATAAACATCAATATCTAGTCAAATTCAAAGATATGCACACTGTAAAGATGGAAAAATACACATGGACCACTTCCTTTATCTTCCAGGAAGGCTCTGAGAATACAGATAAAATAAGACTAACACCATTTTAAACAACTGGTCTTTTAGCATATTTTAAATAATGTAATTAGCTGAAAACAAAACTATGGGTCCTTTCTTTTGAGATTACTTTCAAAGTGCCAAGGAAAATTACAAGTTACCAACACTTTATTTTTTAATCACCAAATCAATAATTGACTTATTATACCTTTTGCTCATTCACACTTCCAAAAAAGATAATTCGTTTCCCTTTTTAAGAATAAACGGTGCAGTTAATTCCAGTAGACCTAACTTTGTTCAAATGTACATATACTTTACAAAAGAAAGTTCCTTTAAAGGCCAGACTGACTGGCTTTATATACCCCAGTTTAGCCACTTTCTAGGTCTAGGTGGAAATTTTAATCCTTTGAAAGAGTATGACAACTCTTACCAAAGTACAAACATTAGACAAAGTAGCAAATCTATTTTTCACATTAGCCAGAAGAATAGTTCTGATCTGCCTTCTTACATGCAGCAAAAAATACAGTAAAAGATTCGAGATCCTGTGACTTACTACTTGCTCCAAAGTTAAGAATCAGGAATTTGTAGGGGGTTTTGGAAATGAACATAGTGGAAAAACTCTTAGTCAATCCTAATCATACTCTGACGTTTGAGGCCAAATAATATGCTATACTAAATAAATTATTATTTTTTCCACCATCACAGAATGAATTTAAGCCTTTAAAACTATCTGAAGAGGGAAGCGGATGTGGCTCAAGCAACTGGGCTTCTGCCTACCACACGGGAGGTCCCAGGTTCAGTTTACGGTAGCTCAGAGAGGGTGAGTTGGCATGACAGGAAGGCACAGTGAGCTGATGCAACAAAAGAGACACAAAGAGAAAAGACAATGAGAGATACAACAAACCAGGGAGCTGAGGTGACTCAGGTGATAGAGCACCTCTCTTCCACGTGGGAGGTCTGGGGTTCAGTTCCCAGTGCCTCCTAAAGAGAAGACAAACAGACACAGAGAGTACACAGCAAATGGACACAGAGAACATACAGCAACCGCAAACAGCAAGGGGAGGTGGGGGTGATAAATAAATAAAATAAATCTTTAAAAAAAAAACAATCTGAACACTACAAAAGTATTTATGACCAAAATTAATCCTTTATCATCTTGCTAGAAACACATGCACGATATAAACACTTTGCTTTAAAAGTACAATACTTGAGATATGACATTGATCTGACTGCTAATTCATAAAAATGTACTTACAGTTGAGGTTAGAAATTAATACCAAGATAATGTGGCCATAAATCTGAACTAAAAGGTAATATTTAAAATTAACAGTAAAATAGTAGACTAACATAAGAGAATGTACTTACTGGTCAAAATTAAAGTATTTGCAAAAACAATACTAATATTTTAATAATGTAATCAATATATATGGTGTTATTAATATTAACTTTGTTATAAATTCATTAACAATTTAATAATTCAATTGCAATTCTTAGAGCAAATAATTTTATCATCAACGAATTAGATTCCTTGTTCTTTTTTCAATATTGCTTTGGCTATTCAGGGCCCCTTGCAATTCTATATATCAATTTGAGAACTGGCTTTTCCATTTCTGCAAAAAAGGCTGCTGGTATTTTGATAGGTATTGCATTGAATCTGTAGATTGCTTTAGGTAGTACTGACATCTTAAGCATACTGGGTCTTCCTATCCATCAACATGGGTGGGATGTCTTGCCATTTATTTAGGTCTTTAATTTCTTTCAGCAGTGCATTGTATTCTTCATAACACAAGTCCTTCATCTCCTTGGTTAATTTATTCCTAGGTATTTTATTCTTTTAGATGCTAGATTCTATTGTGAATGGAATCTGTTTTCTTAATTTCCATTTCAGATTATTCTTTTATTCCAACCACTCAAAACTCCTTAACTAGGCTTCCTATAAGCTTTTGTTAGCTCAAGGATCAATTCTTAAACAGCCTCACAACACAAAAGGTCAGCTACAAGTTTATCCTAAATAGCCCTGAGAATTTTCTTTAGAGAACTCCACTCTGGAATTCTTTCTCTCTGTTACAGTTTTTCAGGTGTTACCAGAAGCCCTCTTTAAAAAAAAAAAAAGAACCCTTCTTAATGCTCGCTTCAGGTGAACACTTAAGAGAGCAGAAACCATTTTATTCACAATCCCAAGAAAGATACAGTGCCCTCAAACTCTCAGGTGGGAGTAGAGGAAGGGAGTAATTCAGATATTTTTGGTTGGGATATCAATTGCATATCCAGGATCAGCAGAAATTACAGCAACATAAAACAAAATACATTTATTTTTACAAACAAAATCAACTAACTTAAATACCCAGGCGAAAACAGTTTCCCTGAAATGTGAAATAACCGATTTTTTTTTTCAATTAGTGAACTGTTAAAATACACTCCTGTTTATAGGCCTGGAAAATTGGGTTTTTAAAGTAAAAGCGGGTAAAATATTTAAAATATCTTGAGACATAGCTGAATAATTCTAAATGAGATCAGAAAACATGGAATAAATGCAACGTAGTGGCTCAAAATGGGGATATTTTATCTTCATTTCCTTCAAGGAAAGAAATACCTGTGAAAAATAATATACTCTACTACCAGTAACCCACACACAGAGGCTCACAAAGATGAGGAAATCACTTCAATTTGCTAACAGTACTGGAGAAACCAGGAATATATTTAAGAAACCAGAAACACTTCTCTTTCTTTTTTTTTAAAAGATTTATTTATTTATTTAATTCCCCCTCTCCCCCAGTTGTCTGTTCTCTGTGTCTATTTGCTGCCTCTTGTTTCTTTGTCCGCTTCTGTTGTCCTCAGCGGCACAGGAAGTGTGGGCGGCGCCATTCCTGGGCAGGCTGCACTTTCGCGCTGAGCAGCTCTCCTTACGGGGCGCACTCCTTGCGCGTGGGGTTGCCCTATGCGGGGGACACCCCTGCGTGGCACGGCACTCCTTGTGCACATCAACACTGTGCATGGGCCAGCTCCACACGGGTCAAGGAGGCCCGGGATTTGAACCGCGGACCTCCCATGTGGTAGCCCTAACCACTGGGCCAAGTCCGTTTCCCCTCTTTTATTTTAATGAAAACACATTCTAAAAGAATTTTGATACTTTTCTTGCCATACTATCTAAGCAACTCAGCAAGCAAGTTATATCACATTAAATCAATCTGAAGGCTGAGATTTAGAAGTGGAAAACATTTTGTATGATCTATGTATCTTTTTTAAAAAAACACAATTAAAAAATATTTTTAAAAAAAGAAGTGGAAAACATAATTGCTGGGAGCGTAGACTGAACTGAAACACTCTATTACCTCCTCCCTTCCTGCCTTATGTCCTATGAAAATTTACTGTTAAAAAACCTGAAAACTAGTATTTCTCTTTAACAAATGTGAGTAGAGGGATTTTGAGAAAAAACTCCAAAATATTATTTCTGCCAGCGGCACTATCACCTCAGACAAATCTTAGCTTGTCACAATTTACTTTCCCAACTGGCAAATGAAGATTATTTTCACTGACAGGGATGTTAAAAGTCTTGTTTAAAGTTTGTCAGGAATTTTTTTAAAATTTATTTATTTCTCTCCCCTTCGCCGTTCTGGTTGTCTGTTCTCTGTGCCTATTTGCTGCGTCTTTGCTTTGTCCGCTTCTGTTGTTGTTGGTGGCATGGGAATCTGTGTTTCTTTTTGTTGCGTCATCTTGTTGTGTCAGTTCTCCCTGTGTGCGGCGCCATTCTTAGGCAGGCTGCAATATCTTTCGCGCTGGGTGGCTCTCCTTATGGGGCGCACTCCTTGCACGTGGAGCTCCCCTACATGGGGGACACCCCTGCACGGCACGGCACTCCTTGCACGCGTCAGCAATGCACATGGGCCAGCTCCACACGGGTCAAAGAGGCCCTGGGTTTGAACCGTGGACCTCCCATGTGGCAGACGGACGCCCTAACCACTGGGCCCAGTCCGCTTCCCCCAAGAATTTTTAAATACATAGATAAAAGCAGTTATAATAAGGAACTTCTAAAAATAAAATGGAGAAGCAGATGTGGCTCAAGCAAATGAGCCCCTGCCTTCCACATGGGAGGTCCCAGGTTTGGTTCCAGAGCCTCCTGGAGAAAAGCAAGACAGCAAGCTGGCGTGATGGGCAGGCTCAGCAAGCTGTCCCAACAAGATGATACAATAAGGAGACACAAAGAGGAAGGACAATGAGATACCACAAACCAGGGAGGCTGAGGTGGCTCAAGTGATTGAGCACCTCTCTCTCACATGGAAGATCCCAGGTTCAGCTCCCGGTACCTCCTAATAAGAGAAGACGAGCAGACACAGAGTGCACACAGTGAACGGACACAGCAAGCACAAACAAAAAACAATAAGGGGGTGGGGATACATAAATAAAATAAGTCTTTTAAAAAAAAAGAATGTAGTACCTTCAAGCTCTCACAGAGGTAAAGGTTGTAGTGTGTTAGCTGGGATTATTCTTGCTCTCTCCTTTCTCTTGCTCTATTTTTTAAACAAACTCCACTACTTCTGCATTTACTTTTCAAAGACAAGCAACCTGATGCATTAGAGAACAGAAATATTAACCTATCCTTTAGGGGAATTCGTGTTTATCCTAATCCTATCTAAAGGCCAGGAATCAAGATATTTTTAAAGGAAATGGACTTGACCCAGTAGTTAGGGCGTTCGTCTACCACATGGGAGGTCCGCGGTTCAAACCCCCGGCCTCCTTGACCCGTGTGGAGCTGGCTCATGCGCAGTGCTGATGTGCGCAAGGAGTGCCCTGCCACGCAGGGGTGTCCCCCGCGTAGGGGAGCCCCATGAGCAAGAACTGCGCCCCGTAAGGAGAGCCACCCAGCGCGAGAGAAAGTGCAGCCTGCCCAGGAATGGTGCCGCCCACACTTCCTGTGCCGCTGACAACAGAAGCGGACAAAGAAACAAGACGCACCAAATAGACACAGAGAACAGACAACCGGGGGAGAGGGGGAATTAAATAAATAAATAAATCTTTAAAAAAAAAATAGATATTTTTAAGACTGTAATTGGAAAAGAACAGTTTCTATCAGGGTAAGAAATTCCATAGAGAAATCAGTTTGGGGGAAGCAGATATGGCTGAACTAATAGAGCATCCACATGCCATATGAGAGGTCCAGGGTTGTGTGGTGAGTTGGCCCACACGCAGCGCTGCCACGTGCAAGGAGTGCCATGCCATGCAAGGGTGTCCCCCGTATAGGGGAGCCACACACACAAGGAGTGCGCCCCACATTGAGCTGCCCCGCGGGAAAAAAGCGCAGTCTGCCCAGGAGAGGCACCACACACATAGAGAGCTGACACAGCAAGATGACACAACAAAAAGAGATGCAGATTCCCGGTGCTGCTGAGGATGCAAGCGGGCACAGAAGAACACACAGCAAATGGACACAGAGAGCAGACAATTTCTTTTTTTTTAAAAAAAAAAAAAAGGAATCAATTTGGAGGAGAAGAGGAAAGCAAAAATTTGGAGAAATCCTGGAACAGATTCTGGCTTTAGAATATGTTGTTACTCATTCTCAGCAATTTTTTAAAAAGTATTACAAATTATATTTAAGACGTGACAATCACAATTAAAATATAAGTATTTTTTCTCTTTTAGCTTTAAGTTTACACCAGAATTAAACCTTATCATTATGCATTAGCATTGTTTTTATCATTTCCATGTGTTTTTAAATTTTTGGCTGGAGGGTAGTTGGACATAATTGCAGGCTTACCATATCTATGGCTTTGTATTCTTTAGTCCTTCCTTTAACCAGTGACATCTTGGGAGATGTGGCTGTGTTAGAAATAGGGATGCTGGCATGACAGTATGTGGTAGGATGCCCTACATCTTTTCGGCCCCAAAGACTTTGCTCACATTATTCCTTCTGCTTAGACTGCACTCCTCTACCTTCATTTCTGCAAAGCTAAATTCTACTCATTTTTCAAGGCCCAGCTCAAATGCTCCCTTCTCTGCACTATAATTACACTTTTCAGTTTTTAATATACATCATAACTGTGACAAAAATTCTTTAATCGTATTTCTGTTTTTCCTACTACATTATAAGATCCTCAAGTACAATAACACCTATATCATGACTGGAAACACATGAAAGTTTGAAACATAAAAATAAAATCTCAGTTAAAATATGCTTCAAAAAGGATGAGAAAAACAGTGTAGTTTTTCAATCAGAGGGACTGCTAGAACCCACTGTCTTCCTTATTAGCTGAACTCACTTAATTTGATAGTAAATTCTTTTGAGGTCAGGGACCCTGTCTCATTTCTTGCACAACCCCCTCCCCACCTCAACATCACCTAATTCAATGCTGTGCATATATGAAGTCTCAACAGAAAGTCGTACTACTATAGATAAAGAGGCTATGATTAAAACAAAGATCAAATCCTGAAAAATCAACTGTTAAATGACAGAAAAGTGTTGTCGATACTGATACTTAGGATAACCTCAATGTCTACAACAGATAAACATGCAAGAGAATGGGACAAGGACGGAGAGTAACTTCACTGGCAGTGGGGTACACAATGATCAAAATGAAGTGAAAACAAGAGAACTCTTTCAGTTTCGCTTATTCTCTCAGAGGGAGAGAATAAGCAAAATATCTACTTTTATTACAATTTTATTAATAATGGTGCCCTAAGTAGCCTTAGTTTCCAAAGTATAAAGAAGTGTCACTAAGCAGAGACCCCAGTCTATATGACCTACAATACAGGGTACAGACCTCCTCATACTCTCAAGAGGCCATGAATGATCTTGTACCCCAGGAAGAGTACAAGAAACTGACACGGGTCATGGTAAGATAAAACATAGTGTGGTAATAAACAACTCGAGAAGTGAGTTCGGAGATTACCCTAGATTAAAATGACCTTCTCGCCAGTACAGACAGTACAGAATTCCCTACCTAGTAGAAGGGGATGATGGGAAACCGATATAGGACCTACCAGTGTTTTCAGCTTTATGGTAAAACCTCCGGACCTACGCAGACTGTGGCAGCGATAAATCCACAAGAGCGGGCTCCAATCTCACACCCTAGAAGTCACAGCGGCGGTGGCGGCGGCGGCAAGAGCGGCTCCTCCCTCTGCCTTTTCTCTTCCTCCACCCACTACCCCGCCGCCGCCTGCCTTCACCGGTCCCTCCCCAGGCTACCCCACTTCCGGGCGATGCCCCGACCGGAAGCAGGGCCTTCAAAGGAGTGAGAGATGCATCACGTGAGTGCGGATTGCACACGGCTCTTGGGCTGAGGCGCAGCTTTCAAGCGGAAGTCTGCTTTGGCGCTCGCTGCCCTGCTCCTTCACCTCTTTGTCCACCTACGCCACCAAAAAAACAAACAACAAACAAAAACAACCAAGAGTGCCTTTTCACCTGTAGTTTCTTAACTACAGACCAAGATGAGGTGGCTGTTATCGTACCATATCAACTATTATAAGTCATTTTTCTGCATATTTTATCCTTTCCCAACAAGAATTAAATCGCTTCTGACAGATTGTATAACCTGACTCCACATGTAAATACACAACTAAGAACTTGCCTTCACCCCGCCTTTGAAAAATGACCAAGGGGAAAAGACTCTTTATGTGTGTAGAGGATTAGGGAAAGAGGTCTACCTTCGCATAGCCACCCCAAGCATTTTTTTTAAATTTTTTAACCTTTTTTTTAAGATACATAACACAAATGTTACAATAAAAAAATAAGGTTCCTGTATGCCCACTCCCCAAAGCCCCCACTCCTCCCACATGGACTTCTTTCTTTAGTGTGGTACATTCATTCCATTTGATGAGTACATTTTGGAGCACTGCTACACTGCATGGATTAGTTTATATTGTAGCTTACACTCTCCCAGTCCATTCACTGGGTCATGGCAGGCTATATAATGTCCTGCATGTGTCCCTGCAATAACATTCAGGACAAAGCCAACTCCCGAAAAATGCCCCAACATCACACCTCTTTTTTCCCTCTCCCTTCCTTCAGCAACTCCCGCAGCCACTGTCTCCACATCAATGATGTAATTTCTTCCATTGCTAGAGTCACAGTAATTCTATAGAATACCAGTAAATCCATTGTAATCCATATTTTATTCTTCCATCCTGAGGACCCTGAGATGGCTATGTCCACTCCACCTCTAAATCAAGAATTAGATTGAATCTCTGGAGTGTCTATGTGCCTGCTGGACCCTGAGCCTCAGCAGAGTTGCAACATTGGACTTACCCAGGTCAGCTAACAAGGAGGTGAGGATGGTCAACCACCACACAAGGGAACTGAGTGTCTACAGCTGCAAACAGAATTCCATCCATCAGCCATGTGGGACCTCAGCCCCATTCCAAGCTGTGAACCACTTCCCCATTTATTCATTCAGTCATCCATCATTTTAAACACCCAGAAGATTTCAGGTTGCAAAGAATATTACAGTATCGATCACCATGAGTTTTAGATAAAGAGTTGAGATGTATAAAACGTAAGAATGCAATGCAACAAACAAGTAGTACAGAGAACATTTGAGAAAAAAAATGTACTTTTATTCTTGTTTTTCCAATCTGAATTTATTCTAGAACTTATAAAAATATGAATATTAACAATAAAACAGGAAGAGGCTTACTGCAGTATCTTACGTATTTCAAAGCAAGATGTGGTCTTTTCATATTTCCTTTCAAATGTGTGCCCTAAAATGTAAGGGAAAACTAATTAAAGGACCATTTGTATTTTAAATTAACCATTTGAGCCCAGTTTTCATAGAAAAGTAGCAAGTCTGAAAGTGTTGCAGAACCCAAACTAGTACACAAAATACAAATATAAAAATACTAAATATAAAAGGCCTAGGAAAGTCTCTGGCACACAGTACACATATTTTAGTGTTAATTTCTTCCTACCTGCTGTCAAATTCCTATTAAGCCTTGACAGGGAACAGTTAAAACTGCCCAGACCAGACTAAATTTCGGATCTGCAATTAAGTATTTCAGAAAGAATTATCCCTTCCCCCCTACACCCACCCATATAAAGTAGTAATTTGGTTTGCAACAACAATATTAATTCTGCTTTAAGCTTTCAAAGGAATTCACTAAAAGGCAGAATGCAGAAATACCACCTTATCAGAACAGCGAATCTATTAGCACGCTAGTTCATTTATAAAAATATTAAAATTTACTGCTATGTACCACAAGATCCTCTACCACTCATGTACATTTAGACACTTGGCCTTTCCGTCACCCCTAATCCCCTTTATCAATGCACAAGCATACTAACATTTTTTCACAGTTACTATATATATATTATTTTGACTGCCCTGTCAAATTGAGAAGGCTATGTTCATGAAGTAATCCAGTTTACTGGGATAAAGCAGATAGTTAAATGCCCCCACAAAAACTTATGAAGTAGTTTTAAAACCTCAACTAAAGTTAATAGTCTTCAGGGTGCTAACATCTGTGGCTCCACAACTATCACGTACCTAGAGTTTTATGTTTGTTGAATCAGCTTTAAAAGAACAGAACACATGTGCTAAAATAATTGTTTTAAAGTGAAATGCAGAACAGGAGATAAATAGTACATCTTATTTATATAAGCATGAACACTTAAAGCTAGTCACACTGCAGGTAAATCCAATACAGTATTCAAAAGTTCTATAAAAATGAACAGAAAAGATAAATGTTTACTTCCATTGCTCCAATGGTCAAATGTTAAATCTGCACAGGAGTGTTGCTGTAGCAGTGTGCTGGTTCAATTTAAGAGTTAAAGGTCCTTTTTTGCGTATTTTGCTCACTTATGTCCACATTCCAGATAAATTCAGTTCAAAAGTCAGAAATTAGGGTAAAGACTCAACATTTAACAAAGCATAAGGATATGCTAATAGAAGTTGCTATCCTTCCCTGGCTAATGAAGAAATAAAAATTTTTGGAGCAGAAAAACTACACAATCCAAAAATTCCAGCAGTAAGAATGACTCCTACCATTCCTGGCAAAGCTGGAATGTAGGATCATGGGAAAATGGCAATATACAAGGACACTTGGATATTGAACCAAAATGAAACACCTGCCATATTCATTAAAATTAAGAAACAAAACATTCCTAGACATCCAATTGCACTGATCCCATATACATAGCCAAACTAGATTTTGCCAGCAACAATGTGGCTCCATAGGCAAGCCAAAAAACCATTGGTCCTGCTATTTGCTACCTTTAATGGATAAACACTGTTTTTTGCCATTTGGCCAAAATTGATACCTAATCTAAGAAAGGTGGTTCATCCTCAAAGGCGTTTCCATATAAAGACATGTGGATGGAGCATGCCCGAGTTGGTTGGAAAACCTGCCCAGTATATGGCTGCTGTGACTGTATCATGTCTGTAGGGACAAATTGGTCTTGCTGTGTGTAGTCACAGCCACCATATTGTTTGCTATATGGTCTTCCATAATCATAGGACTATTGTGATTGGCATCAATGCTATAACTTGTCTGGTTAAATCCATGTTGATGTTATTAAAGCCTGACATTACAAATGATAAAGAGTGCCTTTGGCAGCGGCAGCAGCTTCAGCAGTCCCAAATACTCCCCAAACTCAGTTTCAGATCCTGAACTGGCCAAATTGCTTCATGTCACCTAAAATTAAGTTTTCAAAGCTTGTTCAAAGATGCAGGCTACCACCACCAGGTTTTATTACAAAAAGCAACATATACCTCTGCTAGGAAATGGAAAAATAGACATTGCAAGTTATCATACATACTTTTTACCTGTCAGAATAGCTAATATCATTTACCCAAAGTAAAATCATACTGAAAACTACCTCCAATCACTCGAATGCTAATTCAGTGATGAAAACATAAGTAATCTAATGAAAGATTTAGGACTTTCCTTAAAGACATGTTTATTTTGCTTAAATCAAAACCCAGGGGTACATGTGAATACTTAGTACTATTCTGAATAACATTCTAAATATGGATTATAGTGTTCAAATTTTATTAAGTAATGGTAGTCACTAGTCTTGCAACCTACCTATTTTGCAGTAAGTTATTTTTCCCACTCAAACCATGAAACTGACTTTAGTCTATTTGATGAGAAGCTAAGACCCGGTGCTATGAAACCACTTCTAGTATTTCATGTAATAAGCAAAAAATTTTTTTACAAATGTTTGGTTAAGTATAAATCCTTACCTACATTAGTAAACTTGGAGAATCCTAAAAGCCACTTACCTAATCCTTTTTTAGTATCAGCTACATGGATTTTAGTAATGTCTAGTTTAGCTAATATAGGTAAGTTACAAAACTAAAATTTTCATTTTCTTCCAACTTGACCACTGTAAACACAAGAGTGCAGAAAACTACTTTACAGCCTTCAGCCAAGGAAGTAATGAAGCCATTGGTACAGATTATACATGAAATCCCATAAACTGAACTCAGGATAATCCACAAAATGAAAGTAATAATTACAGCAAGGCAACAGGAGATATCATTGATGATTGTGCATAAACTGTTTTTGATAGAACCTTTCTTTAATAACATTTTAAACTTCTCTAAATGATAAATATAAAATTCTAAGTAAATGTGCCAAGGGAGCTAGAAGGAAGCTAGTGTTCAAACATCCTAGCAGTTCATTTCCGATGACCATTCTTCCCTTGGTTCTGATGACACCTTAAGTTGTTTAGGCAGGAATGAAAAGGACTTAATGCCAATTCCTAAAATAAACATAAATGAGAGGTAGAGATCTGAACACCAGATTTTTCGCTCACAGATGACCTAAAATACCTCGTGATCATGAGTTACTATTTCAGACTTCTAGGTGATAGCCAAATTTTCCTTTTACACTGTCTTATAGAGAAAAGCTATGTAAGAATTGTAGGGCATTTTGACTTTAATATTAAAACCAAGGTTAAATAAATGAAAAGTGGTTGAACTTGGTTTCATTTACAAAGGAACAAAGCCTACAATAAAGGTGTCAAATGTACTTTATTTCTTTAACAATGCCATCTTTTAATGGGTACACAATGCTTTTACTTGTTATCAATTATGAGTTGGTTTTGAAACAATTTAATATCACACCAATTGGGATGATTACTGATCTCTCCATTCCTTTGGGGTGACTCTGCCAACAGGGGACAGGTTCCATTCTATTCCAATTTGTGTTGCTACCTGTAAGAAAATACTGTCAGTTACACATGTTTTAGTCAAAACCCACTTTCCCTTGAAGCCCTATTTCTTGAAAATGACAAAGTTATTCTGCTCTATAGGTTAAAAACAGAAATTCATCTGGAATATAGCCCTCCATGTAGGTTAAACCTAATTGCTGACCTAAATCTCTAGAGCAGCGCTGTCCAAAAGAACTTTCCTGAAATGATAGAAGTGTTCTATATCTTTGCTGTCCAATATAGTATTCACTAGCTATATATGGCTACTAAGCAAGTGAAATGTGGCTAGTAATGACAAGGGAACTGAATTTTTAAACTTATTTAATTCAAAATCATGTTCCATATTTGTATACTACTTGCTCAAAACATTGCTTCCTTCAACCACGACTACCTAAATAACTACCAAAAAACTAGTTTTACTAGCCCTTCATCATAAAGGAGGACTTCGCCTCTAAAAGTTCCTCTGATGACACATTTGTTCAACAACCTGCTTATCCTTCTAATTAAGTATGCAATTATTTTAATGGTATATCTGATTTCAAGAAAGCAAAACAAGAATGGATAAGCTCTATTAACTTTTTTTTGTCAAGGCCAAGAGTTGATTTTCCTTTTAAAACCAGCGTATGTATTTATTATACTTTCAGGATTACTATTTTTAACCAGCAAGAACAGTGACTGGTAAATAGATTGTTTAATATGCAGCTGTAAAAAGCTGAAATATTAAAGCAAATTACTTTACATTTCATTCATCAGGAATATTGTGCTCAGTTCTTTGTAAAACAATTTTAGAAGAAAAACTGTTAAGTAAAGTGTTTCTAGGAGGGTGCTCCAAGGTGATAAAAATCCTGGAAACCACATAGCAAAAAATAATTGACAGAACTAAGGACATTTAATCTGAAAGAAGGAATTGAGAAGGAGATATGATAGCAATTTTCTAATATATGAGGACTGTCACATGTTAGTGGAATCAGAATTTCTGTGGGGTTATAGAATAATAGGTGAAATATAAAGGGAGGCAGATTTTAACAACATATCCTTTTACAGCTACACAACATGAAAAGGGCTGCCTGTTGTTCCAGTAAGCTACCTACTAGAAATATTAAGAACAGAAGATAGATGAATGCTGCATGTTGAGGAAGAAATTCCTGCATTGCATTAGTCCCTTCTAACTAGAAATGTACACTACTGTGTTAAAACATTTGAATACATGCACAAGGAATGAGAAACATCTAAAACAGAAATTATTAATCAACAGCACTTACATATATCCATACAGCAACACAGAAAGTGGCTCCACTAGCTAATACAGCATTACCGTATTTGTCATGGAAATCAGGTGTACGCTTCTGGTGAATATGCCTTGCCATTGTTTGCTGAATGCTTCGAACTTAGAGAAAAAAAAATAGAGAAGCGTATCTATCAATTACCAGGAAAACAATGTACGTGATTAATACTGCCAATCAAGGAAGTCAACTTTACAACATTATGCAATACAATAAGATGTTGAAACATTAGTTAAAAGCAAAGTAGCATACTTGGAAAGGAATAAAAAATAAGATTAACAGATAACATGATAAACAAAGATAGCAAAATGTAGACAATTGGAGAACCTAGGTGGTGAGTATGTGGATATTCATCACATAATTCTTCCAACTTTTCTGTATGTTTGAAAATTTTCATAAGAAAAATGTTAGGGAAGAATGCAGAGAGGTGATGTTAGTCACATTCACTACAAATTGGTATTTGTATAGCCTCTGGAACGCGGTTCCTATTAATTTTAATATTTAGGTCTCAAATTATCACTAAAGTTTACTCAACAATGTTCAACAACTACAACATACAAGGGGAAAATTCAAATTAAAGCACATTAAATATTTATGACCTTAAAAATTTTTAAACCTAAAAAGTTGGGCAATTTTGATTTTTTGAAAACTGTATAACATGCTAGATCCTGTCCTAAGGTAACGTCCAGTCAAGAGGAGATTAGATATGTAGACATATTACCACTAAAATGCAAGGAAGTAAAATTTTACCTAAGCAGTTTGACAAGTAGGATTTGGTTATGTAATTATGGAAAGGGGGACTCTAGACAAAGACAGAAAAGTCCAGTGTCCTAGAAAATCAAGTTTGGTTTAAGGACAAGGTATATAATAACAGGGGATAACACAAGAAAGGATCATGGAGGGCCTTAAATGATGGGCCACATTTTCTGGTAGATAAAGGTTTTTGAGCAGAACGAAAAGATAAAAAATTTGCTTTTACTATTTATAAAAGTAGAGTTTTTTTAAAAAGGCAAAACAGTTATTTTCAAATTGCCTCTGAAGGCACTTAGAAGAGCCTAGGAAAAAGCCTGGGAAATGTATTTTTCTGGATTTTTTGTTCCTCCTCTCCAATCTATGTAGTAAGTCCTAATTGTTTGAAATGGGACTTCAAAAAGTACTTTTGTGTTAAGTATGTAATGAAAAACATGTTACAGAAACAGCAATGTTGCCCATTCCCTACTATCATTTAAGCACATAATGGCTTCTATGTGATACAATAGGTTTTTTCAAGAAAGTTATCTAACCATTAATGGTTTCTTCCGTGCCACACACCTGTTTTCACCTTTAAATAGTCACACTTATGAGTAAATTTACAAACATTTCACAATCTAGTCTGCTCTTGAATAGTTAAAAAATATGTGAATTCCACATTAAAAACAAAAAGACAAAAAACCCTTTCCTAAGGTTCAAGACCCTATTTGTTCAAAGGTCAAATAAATTAAAAATGGTTACCAAACTGGTGGAAAAGATATGGTAACAGATGGTGGTGATGTCAATTTAATATCACTAAATTGTTTAATTAAAAGTGGATAAAATGGGAAGTTTTAGGTTGTATCAGTTACAAGAATAAAAAATTTTAAAAACCATAGAACTGTTCAAAAAAATTACCAAGCAACTGTGCAACACCTCATGACCTCAACACTCAGGTTACCTAGCAATTCCTTAGATTGCTCCTCTGTAACAAGAAATGGCTTTTAAAAAATGGTTTAGTTACCACATACTAGTCATCTCATATAATCCTCAATAACCCTATAAGGTAGGTATTTTTTTACTAACTCCCTATTTTACAAAGGAGTAAACTTAGGTTCACAGAGGTTAAATCATTTGCCCAAAGTAAAAGAAATGATAAATGTGACTTGTAGAATATGAAAAACCAACTGGGGAACTATTCTTTTAGTTATTTTCGAAGTTGTGTGAGTGTTAAGAACACAATCTAATAATAGCCCCCTGACTGTAGAGTTTAAAAAAAAAAAAAGGCTAAAGAAGCTAAATGGTAACTGCTTAAGGTAACCTTCACTGTAAAAAAACAAAAACAAACAAACAAAAAAACAGCTGACTTAGCAAAATTAATAATTATTCAAGGTCACCTTCAGTGCAAATCTAGTATAGAATGCGTTTTTCTCTGCAATCTAGTGCATTCTCTATACATAACACTTGTCTCAAATTTTCCCTATATTGGAGCCAGTGTGGCTCAGCGGTTAAGCGCCAACTTCCCACATAAGAGGATGGGGGTTCAGTCCCCCGCCCCGTACCGGAAAAAAAAAAAAAGACGGCTACTGGGGAAAGGATGTAGCTTAAGTGACTGAGTGCCTTCTCCCCATGCAGGAAGTCCCAGATTTGATCCCTGGTACCTTCTAAAAAAAATTTTTTTTTTAATTTTCCCCTATACCTACCTAACTTTTTTATCTTTTAAAAAATGGCTGCAGGGCTACCATTCAGGTTGTTTCCCTGCGATGAAACCAGATGGAAAGCTAGGTTTACACATTCCTTCCGTTATGGGTATAGGAATTGGAGAGGAATTAGGAGTAAATGTACTTCCATAGCTAAAATTTAGGGAATTGCCTAAGGAACGAGAAATATCCACCAGGAGTGTCCTTCCTTAACATCGTAGGGTACTGAATAATAAGAAAGCAGGGTTAGTCTCTGACTCTCCGGTAACAGATAATGAAATGGGAACAGAAGCAGACACTCTGAGAAGGCCAATGGTAAGGGCATCTTCCCAATTTCTTTCGGGTGGGGGTGGGTGGGCGCTGATCATTTGGAATTGGAATGTTGATAAAGGTATATTGGTTGAGGGAAAGGGGACAAAACAGACGAAACAAGACGAGAACGGAAAATGGATATAAGACTGCTGGAAATTATTTGCTCACAATTTTTGCTCACCTCTGAGATGACTCAGTGCGTTTTTGGCCAAAGGAAGCATCGTGAAGTTGTAGACAGGCTACGGCAACTGCAATTGCTGCTACTTTGGTGCACTCGCGCGTCCTATACCCTTGCAAAGAATCCTGAAAAACAAAATGGCTTTCCGCAGGGGTCATAAATGAGATTTGATGAGATCTCGCGATATCTGGAAAAAACAGAAATTGTAACCATCTTTACTACGAAGAAAAATGAGGGTTTCGGGAAATGTAGTTTCAGACTTTATAAATGCCGTGTGATGATGGCGTTAAATGAAGTACTAGAGAACCGTGTGAAACCAAGACACTGAACTTAGCTGGAGTTGTCTAAGGCATCAGCGTCAAGATGGTGTTAAAGTTCCAGAGGCTTAGGTTTATATCTGACTCCACATTAGCTAGTTGATCATATCACGCCAAAACTTCCTTTGCTTAATTTTTGTCTCTTTTTACTACATACTAACTGGCTTAACTTTTTTATTTTGATATAATTTCAAATTTAGAGAAAAATTACAAGGACAGTAAAAAGAATTTCTGTAATATATGGATAAATATGTGATAAAGTACATATAATAAGTTACTGATTGTAGAATCTTGGTGGTAAATATTCAGAGTACAGTTTTTTCCATATTCCTGTCTGTTTGAATATTTTCATTATAAAATACTGGGGGGAGGGAAGAGCTTTGTACTCGTTACCTAGGTACACCAACTAGTAATATTTTGCCACATTTCTTCAATCTCTCTCTCTCTTCCTCTCTCTCTCTATATAGTTTTTTAATGAGCTGTTTGAGAGTAAGTTGCACACATCATGTCATTTGCCTTTACCTGTTAACCCTTCAGGGTTTATTCCCAAATGGGTATTTGCTTACATATAACTACAGTACAGTTACCAAATTCAGAAATTTTAATACTGATACAATACAACCCATATTCCAATTTCAGCAATTGTCCCAATAAAGATGTCTCAATGTACAGTCCAATCCACGTATATGTACTGAATTTTGTTGTCATGTATCTTTAGTCTCCTTAAATATTGAATAGTTTCTAAGCCTTCCTTTGTCTTATATTGCATTTTTTTCTCATTACAAATAAGCTATATTTTCTCAGTTTTACATAGGAAGAAAATGAGGCATAGAATCCTTAAGTAACACCTAAAATATCACGATCAGGCCATTATATGTGGCAGAACTGGTAATGGATTTTCTGACAGACCAGTTATTTATAGAAGTTCCCTCAAATTGTGTTTGTTTGAAGTTTCCTCCAGATTAGATTCAGTGGATGCACTTTGGGCAGGAATTTTAAATAATTGATGTGTCTTCTCAATGCATCTTATCAGGGGGTATATATGTTAGTTTGTCCCATTATTGATAATACCAATTTCAATCATTGTTTAAAGTAGTGCCTCCAGTTACTGTTTTCCCTTTGTAATTAATAATAATTTGTGAAGAATACATTAAGACCATGTGAATATCCCTTTCTTCATCAAATTTACATCCATTACAATTTTACCCACTGATGATAGTTGCCTAAGTCACTTATTAGTATGAAAGTTGCAAAATGGTATGTTTCTTACTCTATTATTCTTTCTATATTTAATACTGGTTATTCTACCATAAGGAAAATTTTATCTTCTCCCCTATTTAGTTTATCTGTATGGACTCATGTACTTATTTTACTCAATGGTTTATAATCTATTACTGTCATGATTTATTTCAATGATTGAATTGTCACAGATGTGTTCAGTGGAATTTCCTTCAAGCTAGCTTCTATGTCATTTTGACATGTGTCCATCTTTTTTTTTTTAAGGAGATACTGGGAATTGAAACCAGAACCTGGTACATGGGAAGCAGGTCCTCAACCACTGAGCTATATCCACTCCCCTCTCCATTATTTTTTGAGCACTTCTTTACTCTCTGGCACAAGATATTCAAGGTTTATCTTGTATTTTCCTTACCCCAGCCCTAGGTTCATTAAGCCATTTCTCTAAAGACCCCTCATTTCCAATAGTGGGCATGGCAGTTAGTAACCTAGAGTTAAGCACACTAGGTGTGCTCATTGCTATTCAGGAGCCATTGATTCTATTCTAGCAAATAGAGTCAAGACAACATATTAAAAATCATAAGTTTATATTGATACCTCCAATTTCAGTCCAACTCAAAAAGTTCTTCCTTGCTTTCCTTCTTTTTTTTTCTTTCCTTCTTTTCATATTGTTATCTCCCTTCTTCCACAGTGAGAATCTTAGATCTCCAAAAACCAATGTTTTTTATGTATTACATTGCACAAAATATATTTTCAGAATTTCTAGACCACGCATATCACTATGAAAAACAAACCTAGTAAGTAGTATATAAGATTTGCTTGCATTTATATTTTCTTTAAATTAAGACTATATAGTCAAAGTAGTGTGTTTGTAAGTTATTTAAATTTTTTTCTTTAGTGTGATTATGTTTTTAATTTGAGAAAGAGGTGGTGCACCATTTCACTGTTCATATTCAGTTTTAGTTTCTTTCCCATTTTTAACTGATTTAGTTTTATATTTTGATTATTTAAAGCATTAACATTATTCCAAAAATAAAAACTATACAAGCTGGTGCATTACTCTCTCCCCTAAACATAGCACTCCTTTTCCCCAGCCTCCTCCAGGTAGTTTGATCCTATGATTCTTTTTTTCTTCCATGTTTTTTTTGAAAAATGGACAATTACACATATATTTTCTTATTTCCCCTTCTATTTTACAAAAATGTAGCATACTATATATATATATACTCCTTTTCACTTTTCTGTTTCCGCATTTTTAAGGATGTCATATAAGTGGAATCATACAATATATCCCGGTGTACTTTTGCTTTGCATTTTTCTTATTGAGTGTACATACACAATTTTTTTTCATATCTCTATATCACATCTCTTCATTTCAGAACAAGATATCTTTCTTTCCATACCCGTCTCCTTTCTCTCCAAAATAATATTATAAATCACATGATAAGTTCCATCCCACCAAACGACAAAGTAAATTCAAATTATAGGTCGATTGATTTTGTCTTTTTTTCCTCGAGTGTATTTTTATTCGCTAGTAAATTCAGCCCTAGTAAACTCACTGTGATTAACAGACTTGAAATGAAAACTTCTTCAGTTACGTAGGAATTTTATTATTTTTAGATAGGTGAATTGGCTGTTTAATGAAAACTGAATTATGACCTCGACAACTGTCAAAAGAGAGGGGAGTACTTGCCTTGCAACATTTTGCGCTTATACCCGAAATAAAATTAATAACATAAAAAGGTAAGGCATTTGCTGTCTATAACGTCCTTTTTCCAGTGTGCCTGGTATGATTCTTGGAACACACAAGGTATTCAACGACCTCTTGTCCCTTTACTTTTTAAAACCTTTCTCAGTGATAAGTATACTTTTGCTTTCCTACTTTCACTTTTTTTTTTTAAATTTGGGAGTACTTCAGAGGCAAGATGAGAGACTAAGGTAGTCTTTAGCAATCGTGTGGCTAGATCCCATTTTTCTAGAGTATTAAACCAAAAAAAAGTGGATTTAAATGACTTCTGACTGAATCTCTGGGTCTTAATGAAGCTCTGGTGACAAGAGGGAACACCCCCGCTTTATCTATTTAACCCATTTTGCACCTCAAACGCTACAACATTTCACAACTGCGCATGCGTGTTTCAAGAGCCACTGACCCGTCATTTCTACGTAGAATGAAAAGGAGCGCCATTATCCTTAGCGGGCCAATGAAAATCCTCCAGATTGTCTCTTTTCTATTGGCTAACGGGGACCAATTAGAAGTGAATTGTTTTTTAGAGGACGTCTGGCGTGGCAAGCTATGACCGAAAGGTACGCGCTGCACGGCAGGGCTGAGGTGGACCAATGAGAAAGGGGAAAGGGCCGGTTTGCCTGTTCTCACGCCCCATCCGCAGAACCAGCCAGAGAAAAGTTTCGCTTATAGCACGGAGAGAAACGAACATGGCAGCGCGTTGTTGGCTTCGGTGGGTCTCTGCAACCGTGTCGGTGGCGCTACTGTTCATTTACCAGGTTCCCTCGACCTCTGCCCAAAGAAAGAAGGAGGTGAGCACGCTGTTTTCAGGAACATGGGCTTTTCCCAATACCAGTGGGGCTTGGGAGGGTCTGTTGTCATCTTCCGTCCCCTTTCGCTGCCAGTTCTGTGCTTTGATGGTTTCGATTCCGCCGTTTTCGGTGCTGTGGAGTTCGCAAGAGAAGGAAATATAACCCTTTGCTCTGTAGTCAAGTACAGACTGAGAGAGGGGAGGGACGGATGATAACTTCTATGGCCTATGAATATATATAGATATTAGTTTTGACACTTCTTTGGGTATGGTCCCCATGGGAGTGGTGTGTGTGTGTGTGTATAGTTAGACTTTATGTCCAGAGGATTGATTGATATACCGGAAAGTCTTCCTGCTGTCAGCAGGTGTAACATCCTCGTGCACATATAAGAGCTATATATATTTTTGCTAGCATTTTCACTTCAAGAGTATAAGAATTAGACTTAAGGAAACTATGTCGGGTTTATCAGTTGCAAAGCTACTTAAAGTAGAAGCGCTTAACTCACTTCCATTCACTCTACAAATATCAAGCCTGGCAGGCACTTTTCTAGGCATTCTAAGAAATGTGGAATTTACTGGCTTTAAAGTGGGGGAGATACAGTATTCTTTACTCACCATTAAGCAATTCAAGCAGACGACTTTTAAAAAAAATTTTATTGAAGTATATAATTCATTCATGAACATATATAAACAGTAAGTGTATAGTAAAAGCTGTGAACTTAAAAAACAAACATATCTCACATCATACAGGGGTCACATACATCACCCCATCACTAACACCTTGTATTATTGTGAAATATGTGTTACAAATTATGAAAGAATATGGTCAAATCCTTACTACTAACTCCAGTCTGTATCTTACATTTGGTGTATTTTTCCCCCAACCCACCCTATTATTATTTTTTAATATATTTTTATTACAGAAGTTGTGAACTTACAACACAATCATCCAAATGAGTAGAATTCCGATACAACACCGCTTCACCAACACAGCACACCATGGTGGAACTTTAGTTACAGATTATGAGATAATATCATCAACCTGTTACCACCAATCATGCATACCATACATTTGGCACACTTTTTCCATACACCTCCTTTATCAACACAGTACATCTTTGGCAGATGCATGAATATTACAGTTTTGCTATTAACCACAGTCCATAGGTCACACCAATTGTATTTTTCCCATGCTTCTCCATATTCCCACCACCCTGCAATAGTGACACACATCCGCTCTAGCTCACTATACCATCAACCACAATTCTCATCCACCTCTGGGTTTACTGTGTTTTTCAGTCCCTAGATTATTCTCTAGCTCTCTTTCAGTTGACATTTACATCACTAGACTGCACTTTCCAACCACATTCCCATTTATAAAACAGCTGCTACTCACTATAATGTGTTACCATCAGCCCTATCTGTTTCCACACTTTTAAAGTAAAGTTAATTAAAACTTCAACACACTTTAAGCATTGGTAGTCCTTCTCAGCCCTCTTCTCATCTCCTAATAACCTATACTCTAGGTTTTAACTCCATGCATTTATTCTTCGTATTTAGTTCACATTATCAAAACCATGCAATATTTGTCCTTTTGTATCTGGCTTACTTCACTTAGCATAATGTCTTCAAGATTCATCCATGTTATCATATGTGTCCCAGTTTCATTTCTTCTTACTGCAGCATAGTATTCAATTGTATGTATATACAACATTTTGTTTATCCACTCATTGGTTGTTGAGCCACTTGGGTTGTTTCCATCTTTTGGCAATTGTAAATAATACCTCTGTGAACATAGGTGTGCAGGTGCCTAATCTTGTCACAGTTTTCCCTTCTGGATATATTCCTAGTAAAGGAATTGCTGGATCATATGGCAGCTCTATATTTAACTTCCTGAGGAACTACCAAACTGTCTTCCACAGAGGCTGCACCATTTTACAATCCCACCAACAGTGAAGGAGTGTTCCTATTTCTCCACATCCTCTCCAGCACTTATTGTTTTCTGTTTTTTTCAAATGGCCATTCTGCGTGCTGTAAGATGATATCTCATTGTTGTTTTGATTTGCATTTCCCTAATAGCTAGTGATATGGAACATTTTTTCATGTACTTTTTGGCCATATGTATTTCCTCTTTGAAGAAATGTCTATTTAAATCTTTTACCTGTTTTAAAATTGGATTCCTTGCTCTTTTATTGTTGAGTTGTATCATCTCTTTATATAGAATGGAAATCAAACCCTTGTCAGATATGTGGTTTCCAAATATTTTCTCCCATTGAGTGGGCCAAGCAGAGGAATTTTAACATTGTGTTTTGAAACATTTGTGACTCAGAACCATATACTCTTAGAGCTTTAAAAGATTATTAGCAATTATATAAACCAATGCTCTAATTTTATAGATGAGGAAAACTGAGTCCTAAATTTACACAATTAACTATTGTAGAACAAGGACTAAAAGCCTAGGTCAGTTTAATTCTATTTCCTGTACATTCCATGCTTCCTGTAGTAGACAAAACATGTGCATGCACTTTTTTTTAGTTGGGCCAGTAAAAAATAGGGAATACTGCATGAATTTGCATGTCATCCTTGCACAGGGTCCACGCTAGTCTTCTCTATATCATTCCCATTTTAGTATATATGTTGCCGAAGTGATCACTGAACATGCACTTTTAAAATGTCATCTAAACATCTCAGATGCTTGCCACTTGAATAGTGTTTCTGACTATTTGAACTATTCCATAAAAAATAAGCCAGCAAATTAAAACGAGTTATTTATTACATTGGCAAAACTGAAATAAGAAATAGACCATTATAAGTGGTATGGTGAAGTAAGCAGCCTCATATCCTGTGGAACTAGAAATTGCTGTTCTTTTAGGAGGGTTCTAATGCATTGTTACATGGAAACCAAGATGCAGAGCAATATATAATTTTATATTCTAGGGCTCTTTTATGTTAGAAAAGAAAAAACCCTGTGTAAGTGAATGGTTATGTATAGAGAAACTTTAATAAGGATACACAAGTTATTAACAATGAATATCTCTAGGAAGTTGGATAGTTTATGAGATGAATACTTTCACTTTTTACTTTATATACTGGTATTGCCTGAATTTTTACAATGATCACATATGGCAGTTAGTCAATTATTACAATATTCTTGCAAGAGCCTCCCTTCATGGCCACTGTTCTAGCACTTATCTCTTTTGCAGGTATGTTTTGCAATGTGTGGAAGGGTCTCTAAAGCTTGTCCTCTGTCTGCTTCTTCAGTCTTGGCTCCTCCCTGGACTAGTCATACTGAATTACCTGCCTTTCTTGATCTCTTGATTTCAATCCCTGCACTCCCAAGACCTTCTACTAGTGACTCCCTTCTTCTCTTACCCCCACCCTGTTCACTGAGGATTCCTACATTTCCTTCAAGTATTAGCACAAATTACCTTCTTCCTCAGCTAAACCTTTCCTGGTTTTCCCAGTGAATTTATTTATTTATTTGTTTTAGATTTTTTTTTTCTCTCCCCTTTCCCTCCATTGTCTGCTCTTTGTGTCCGTTTACTGTGAGTTCTTCTGTGTCCACTTGCATACTTGTCAGTGGCACTGGGAATCTGTGTCTCTTTTCATTGCGTCATCTTGCTTCGTCAGCTCGTGTGTGTGCGGTGCCCTCCTGGATGGGCTGCACTTCTTTTTTTTCATGCTTGGTGGCTCTCCTTGCGGGGCACACTCCTTGCACGTGGGGCTCCCCTACACAGGGGACACCCCTGCATGGCACGACACTCCTTGCAAACATCAGCACTGCGCGTGGGCCTGCTCTCCACACTGGTCAAGAGACCCTGGGTTTGAACCCTGGACCTCACATGTGGTAGGCAGATGCTCTATCAATTGAGCCAAATCCCCTTCCCCCCAGGTGAATTTAGATGAATTCAGAACATTATATTGTTATTGTTTATATAACAGTCTTCTCCCCCCCATGCCCATTAAAATGTGAGCATCTTGAATGCAGAAAAATTGTTATTAACTTGTTCCCCTTGGGCTCAGCAGTGTAAGTCAAAAGTCCTCAATAAACATAGAATCAGTTAATAGCTGTGTACATAAAGTGTCAGTACTCTGTTCTTTCATTTGCATGTTATGCTTAGGTTTCACAGCCTAAAATTGAATTTTCTCATTAGTAAATATGGCATTAATACAGGCTGATAAAGATGGTTGTTTAGTTTTTACCCTTTCCCCCTATAACTGGGAATTTATTTTTGAAATTGTGATACTTCTCAGACAGTTAAAAATATAGGAGTTCTGTTGTATAACACTTTTGTGCAAATTTTTAAAAACCTTAATTTAAAAAAAATCTCTGGTTTATCCATTAGAGTAGATTTGGCTTTAAATAGTAGAGTAATATGTGATCCTAAAACCTAAGTGTTCTTTTTTAAAAAAGACGTCTCTCCTAAATGAATTTGATTAAAAATCACTAAAGATCCTCATGATGTCTATTGTTAAATTGCATGCTACCCTATTTATTTATTTACAGCTTTAACAATGTTTTCACTGGAACATGGACTTACTTTCTAATGTTTATTGAATACTTTCTATATATCAGACACTGTGGTTTACCTACATTATCTGTAATCCTCACAATCACCCTGCAGATTGTGTTAATTCTTTTTCAAAGAGGAGGAAACTAGTGCTGAGGGGGAAAGACAGTGGAGGTTTGCCCAGAGAAATACAGCTCTAAGAGGCTGAGCTGAGATTCCAGCCTTGGTCTTACTCCAAAGCCTGTGCTTTTACTGTTCTTTCACTTGTACATTTGTATAGGTTTCACAAAGTAGGGCTTGTATTATCCTGGCTTCTTTTATTTTTATGGTGACCTCTCCCCCCAGTTTTATAAAAGGGAAGTTGCTTTTCCATGTAGCTAGTGTCCTTTTAGGGAAGCAGCATGATTAAAATGAAATAGCATAGTATTTGATAAATTTATTCATATTTCTTGATCTACTTCTGGAAAAGTGTAATAGAGAAATAATATGAAATAGGGAAACAGGTAAATTCACAAACATACTGAAGTGTAATAAAAATGGTCATAATAATGCTATGATAGGAGATTAGTTTTCTTTTTTCCCCTATTCTCAGTTTTCCAAAAAGTTCTCTAATACCTTTTGCCTTAATACAATCCAGCTGATATTTAGCAAATTCTAAATGTCATTTTCCTTATCAGTATCATGGAAAAAATGCATATTTCTTTTTTGGCTATTGTAAAAATTAAATGAGAAAAGGGATGTAAAATACCTAATGCAGTACCTGGCCTATAGAAGGCATTAGGTGAATATTAGAAAATAAAATAAGGTCTTGCACCTCCATGATAGTAAAATGTTTTTCATTGATTTTTTATAATAATTTTATGAGGATTATTCAGAAAATAGAATCACCTGCATATTTTGACAAGGCAATCTATCAGTAAGAAAAACTTTAAATTCTCTGATAATTTCTTAGAGAAATGGCACATGAAAGTTTTATAATATATGCATTATTATATTGTATAAAATCTTTAAAATTGTTTAGAAAAATACCTTATTACAGAGAACTGAAGGTTCAGGAGCAGTTGGAAAACAAACAAACTGAGACAATCAAAAATATTAAAAAATCAAGGAAAGGAGACAGTTATATATTTTAGCCCTATCAGGAAGTGGGTAGACTAAGAATAGAGCAGATGAAATTTAAGTAATGAAAATGTTCTCTGCTCACTGTAATGACCGTCTATGCTTCAGTAATTATGTACCATTTATGTCCCCAGATCTGTTCAGGTTGGAGTGGGAATTTGTTCCTTGGCCAGGAATTATATTTTATTTCAATTATGTCTAAAGACTGGTAGATGACAAAAAAATTAAAAATAGAAGGAAATTTTATGAATAAACTGGTTATATAGAATGCAGGTACACTCAGTGGTTGTGAGCAAAGGGAGATAAATTTTAGAGGACTAGTGATGCTTAGCTTTATTACATCTGAAATTCAAAAGAAAGCTCAGTGGAGAGTTGGGTTTTAGCTTTTGATAATAACAAATGGTTTATACTCTATTTTTAATAAGTGATAAACAATCATGTAGTAGAATTTGTAGTTAAGGCTTAAGCTACTTTGCTAGAGTTATTTGAGATAGATATTATGCAAGCAATTAGAATGAAATGAAGACTGCTGTCTTCTATTTCTGTCCCTCTTAATCCCTGCTAATAATACATTTTAATTACACATGATTTTTATTATCAGTATTTGACACATCGACTTTCTCTTAGTGAGGTTATTATGTGCCATGCTAATTGAAATGTTTCAAGAAAAGAGAAAGACTTTAAGCTTAACTGTGGATTATTATTATAATTTAATTGTGAATATTATGGCACTTTTTTGTTTTATTTCAGTAGAGAAAATTGACTACTGTATTCCAAGGAGAAGAGAGAAAATGAATTGTTTGTGCTATCTTTGCTTATAAATTTAATGTGTGTTCTTCAGTAGTGAGCCTGTATTTTGCTTTTTTTTTTTGCTTTTTTTCATTTAAAAATATATTGACATGAATCAGTCATACATAAACATACATAAACAATAAGTGCATAGTAAAAGTTGTAAACTTATGAAACAAACATGCATAACATCATACAAGGCTCTCATACGTCACCCTACCACCAATACCTTCCATTATTGTGAAACATGTTTAACGAGTGATGAAAGAACATCCTCAAGCTATTACTACTAACCAAAATCTCTTATATTTGATGTATTTTCCCCCATCCCACCCTATTATTATTGTTATTATTTTTAAATCATTTATCATAAACATACATAATAAGTGTATAGTAAAAGTTGTGAACTTACAAAGGAAACAAGCAGAACATCATACAGGGGTCCCATATATCAATCTACCACCAACACTTTGCATTGTTATGAGACATTTCTTATAAATTATGAAGGAATATGGTCAAAATCTTCCTACTGGGAAGCAGCTGTGGTTCCATCAGTTGGGCTCCTGTCTACCATGTGGGAGGCCCTGGATTCGTGTCCTGGGGCCTCCTTGTGAAGGCAGGCTCGCCCACATGCTGCGTAGAGCCGCCCAGCCCGCAAGCGCTGCAGAGTATCTCCAGGCCTGCATGTGCCGCGGAGAGCCAACTCAGCAAGGTGATGCAACTAAAAGGGAGACAAGCAGAAAACACAGAAGAGTGCAGCGTTGGACACAGAAAGCAGACAGCAAGCAAGCTGCAAGGGGGGCAGGGGAAATAAATAAAAATAAATACAGACACAGAAGAATGCACAGTGAATGGACACAGAGAGTGGACAGCCCGCCAAAAAAAGCCACAAGGAGGGGATTTTTAAAAATCTAGCTATAGTCCATATCTTACATTCGATGTCTTTTCCCCAAACCCACTCTATTGTTATTACTTTTTTAAAGATTTATTTTATTTATTTCTCCCCCCTGTTCCCGCCATTGTCTGCTCTCTGTGTCCATTCTCTGTGAATTCTTCTGCGTCTGCTTGTATTCTCATTAGGCGGCTCTGGGAACCAATCCTGGGACTTTCCAGAGTGGGAGAGAGGCAATTATTCTCTCGCACCACCTCAGCTCCCCTGCTTTGCTACATCTTCTTATTCTCTCTCCTCTGTGTCTCTTGTTGCATCATTTTGCTGCACCAGCTCTCCACGTCGGCCGGCACTCCTGCATGGGGCGGCTTTCCCATGTGGGGTGGCATTCCCACGCAGGGCCACATTCTCACATGGGCTGGCACTCCATGTTGGCCAGCTTGCCGAATGGGCCACCTTGCCCTCACCAGGAGGCCCTGGGCTTCGAACTCTGGACCTCCTATATGGTAGATGGGAGCCCAATTGGTTGAGCCACATCCGTTTCCCTATTATTTTTTAAAATATATTTTTATTTCAGAAGTTTGCAAATGTACAATTCAATCATATAAGTGTAGAATTCCCATAAAACACACCTTCATTCACACACCACACCATGGTGGAACATTTTTTACAGATTATGAAATAATATTAGCCTATTACCACCAACCATGGTCCATAGTGTACATTTGGCACACTTTTTCCATACTCTCCCATTATCAACACAGTACATCCTTGGCACAGATGTATGAATATTGCAGTTTTGCTGTTAATTACAGTCCATAGGTCACCCCAGGTGTATTTTTCCCATTGCTTCTCCACATTCCCACCACCCTGCAGTAGTGACATACATCTCCTCTAGCTCACAAAGAACATTCTTGCATCTGTACCATCAGCAACAATTCTCATCCACCTCTGAGTTTACTGTGTTATTCAGTCCTTAGATTATTCTATACCTTTCTTTCAATGGATATTTACATCCTTAGAATGCCCTTTCCAGCCACATTCCTATTTATAAACCAGCTGTTACACACTATTATGTGTTACTATTAACTATCCATTTCCACACTTGTTCAGTTAGGTTAATTAAAACTTCTACGTACATTAAACATCAATAGTCCATCTCAGTCTTCTTATCTCCTTTAAAAATCTACTACCTACCACCAGGTCTTGGAGATGTTTTCCTATATTTTCTTCTAGAAGCTTTATGGTTCTTGCTTTTATATTTCAGTCTTTGACCCATTTCGAGTTAGATGGGAGTCCTCCTTCTTTCTCTTGGTTGTGGATATCAAGTTCTGCCAGTACCATTTGTTGAATGGACTGTTCTGCCCGAGCTAGGTGGGTTTGACAGACTTGTCAAAGTCACTTGACCATAGATGTGAAGGTCTGTTTCTGAACCATCAGTTCTGTTCCATTGGTCTATGTGTCTGTCTTTATGCCAGCACCATGCTATATTTACCACTGTATCAAGGTAATATGACTTAAAGTCCAGAAAAGAGTATTCTCCAACTTTGCTTTTCCTTTTTAAGATGATTCTGGCTATTTAGGACCCCTTACCCTTCCAAATAAATTGGATAATTGTGTTTTCCATTTGTTTTAAAAATACTGGTGAAATTTTTATTGGGATTGCATTGAATCTGTATATCAGTTTGGATGGAATTGACATGATAATGATATTTAGTCTTCTAATCATTGAGCATGGAATGTCCTTTTAACTTCAGTGGTACCCTGGTACTTGTCTTTAATTGGTTTTGGGAGATGCCATGAGTACCAAAAATGATGAATACCAAACAAGGTTTTCCCATATGGAAATAAATTTAATGCATTTCCAAACCAAAGATAATGCACACTTTTAAGGTAATATGTAAAAATTTACATGAGAAATAAACCTAAAAACTAGTAAGTACTTAAATAAAATAAAAACTTCACTTTACCTGTACTGAGAAGAGTCCACAGCCTAATGGGATGGTGGAAGGAGAGCAGTGAGGAGGAAATGTTACGCAGAGTATTGCTTAGAAGGAGAGTTCCCTTCCAATAGAACATCAGGTACTTTCACTTCAGGTATTCTTTCTCTTTTCTGCCTTTTTTCAACTTGCACCACAGGCTCTGACACGCTCTTTGAAACCTTCACTAAAAACTTATCCAATGAGGAGTGCTTCTGTCTTCATTTCAGAATTCCTGGAAAGTGTGAAATTGTCCATGTGGCAGTTTGATATTGTTTATGAACTCCAAAAATAGATATTGTATTATGTTTGTGAACTTGTCTGTTCCTCTGGGCATATTAGATTGTATTAACTTCAGAAGTTTCACTTTTACTTGATTAAATTATGATTAAGGCTTTGATTGGGCCATGTCAGTAGGACCTTGAGTCCCCACCCCCTTGGTGGGCAGGGGTTCACAGAGAAAACCACACGGCAGAGGAGAGTTGGAATTTTGATGCTGAAGCCCCAGGAAGTAAACACACAGAGAAGCAGATACATGATGAAAGAGAAGGCTCCATTACACAGCAGAGGCCCTGGGAAGAGAAACGCTTCAGCTGACCTTGTGGAGAGAACAGAGCAGCTGAGCCTGGGAAGAGACGGAACTTATCCCAAGCTACAGCTAAGATTGGAAGAAGCTGGGACTACAGAGCCTTAAGAGGGAGAGGAAGGCTGTACCCTTGCAGACATGGCCTGCCATCTTGCTCAAAACGTGGCAAATGACTTTGTGTGAGAAAGTACCTCTTATGGTACCTTGAGTTAGACTCTTTATGGCCTAGTAGCTGTAAGCTTCTACCCCAAATAAATACCCTTTAAAAAGCCAACAGACTTCTGGTACTTTGCATCAGCACCCCTTTTTGTGATTAATACAGTCCAGATGGTACTTCTCCACAAAGTTTTGAACTTCTGCCCATTTTGCACACATTTCTTTTATCAAGAAACTGGGGACATCCTCCCTTACCGCCTCCTCACCTGAAGAAATGTCTTCACCACCTCTTATTGCTGCTTCGTCTTAGTTCCTGCAGCTCCTCAGTGCTGAGCTCTTCACGATGTTCCTCCACTAATTCCTCAACATCAGCAGCATTTACATCCAGACCCATGGATTGGCCCAAAGATACAATATCCTGTGCAACTGTACCCTCTGTACCTGCAGGCTTGGGGTCAGCCTCAAACCCTTTAATGTCTCTCTGAGTCACAGCTTCTGGTCACAGATTCTTCCATGCCGAATTCATTGTCCTATAAGAGACTTTGTTCCAGGCCTTATCAATAAGGTTAAGGCAGTGTAGGATATTGAAATGCTCCTTCCAGAATTCTGTGAGGGTCAACTGAGTGTCAAAGGTGATCTCAAAGCACCTCTGGAAAACTATCTTGGTGTACAATTTTTTGAAGTTTGAAATGACCTGCTTGTCCATGGGCTGGATGAGAGGAGTAGTGTTGGGGTTTAGGAACCTTACACTGATGAAGTGGAACTCCTCCAGTAAGTCATCATCCAGGCCTGGGGATGGGCAGGTGCATTATCCAAGTAGGAGAGCTTTCAGAGACAAATCTTTCTCCACCAAATATATTTTCACTGAGGGATCAAATGGTTCATTTATCCACTTAGTGAAAAATTGCCTGGTGACCCAAGCTTTGCTGTTTGCCCTCCACATCATGTGGAGTTTGCTTTTTATGATACTATGGTTCTTGAAAACTCACGGGTTTTCACTGATCGACTAGTAGAGAGTTGTGTTTTAAGTCCCCACTCACATTCCCACACAATAATACAGTGAGCCTGTCCATTGTTTTATGGCCTGGTAATGCCTTCTCTATTGTGATGTAAGTTCTACTCGGCATTTTTTCCCAAAAAAATTGGTCTCATCACAGTTAAAAACTTGCAGGGAAGGATAAAACCCTCAGCCACTACGTAGTTTTTAAATTCAGTGATGAATTCGTCAGCAAACTTTTTATTAGCACTTGCTGCCTCCTGAGGCCTGACAGCACTATGGATGCCAGTCCCCTTTTTAAAATTATCAAAACAGCTGTGGCTGGCCTTAAAAACTTCAACATTCTTGGTTCCAGTTTGTTTTTCAAAAGTTTGTTTTTCGGGAAGCGGATTTGGCGCAACGGATAAAGCGTCCGCCTACCACATGGGAGGTCCAGGCTTCAAACTCTGGGCCTCCTGACCCGTGTGATGAGCTGGGCCACACGCAGTGCTGATGTGCGCAAGGAGTGCCATGCCACACAGGGATGTCCCCTGCGTAGGGGAGCCCCACGCGCAAGGAGTGCCCCCATAAGGAAAGCTGCCCAGTGCAAAAAAAGTGCAGCCTGCCCAGGAGTGGCACTGCACATACAGAGAGCTGACACAGCAAGATGACACAGCAAAAGCAGACCCAGATTTCCGGTGCTGCTGACAAGAATATAAGTGGACACAGAAGAACACACAGTGAATGGACACAGAGAGCAGACAACTGGGGGGGTGGGGGTGGGGAGAGAAATAAATACAAAATAAATCTTAAAAAAAAAAGTTTGATTTTCAAAAGCAACCCTTTTGCTTTTTCACAGCGTGTTTTCCAATACACTATCACCTGCTAACTGCTTCTTTCATTTACCCAAATTAATAACAACTTTTCAACTTCCACAGGTGTTTCGGAACACTGCTTTAGACTCCTTTTGCAACGTCAGCCTTTTTTATCCCTTCTCTATTCTTAATGATGGTGGAGACTGTTGTTCTTGGCATATGGTATTCCCTGGCAAGATCAATAATGCGTATACTGCTCTCATATTTACCTGTTCTTTTTTTCCTTTTTTTTTTTTGCTCAGTGATGGTGCACAGTAATTTTCTTTTCTGTTCAGCACTATCACTACTCATTTTCTTAGGACCCTTGATGGGAAAAAAATACTCAAAAATACACAAAATGGCCACAGAACCTAAGATAAGACTGCAGTGGGGTGTGCACAGGGCAAGAGCTACTGCATAACTAAAGACCCTTTGTTTTGACTAGAAAGGGTGGCAAGTCACAAGGCAACTCACACCAACAACCTCTAGCTTGCACAACAAATAACAGACAAATGATGAGTACTGGGACGAAATTTTCACATCAAAATGTGTCAGTTACCAAATTCAGCAAGTTTCAAAGCAGGTCTAGTACCTTGGCATGACTGACTGTATTTAGGTATTTTTTTATTTAACAATGCATTGTAGTTTTCTGAATACAAATGCTTTACATCCTTGATTAACTTTATTCCTAAATATTTGATTCTTTTAAGCGCTATTTTAAATGGAATATTTTTTCTGACTTCCTCCTGAGATTGTGCATTACCAATGTCTTTAAAGTCTATTTTACCCAATATAAGCACAGCTACCCTGGTAACTGCATGCACAGAACATGCCCCTCCAGCCTTCCACTTTCAATCTTTTGGCATCCCTGGGTCTAAGGCAAGTCCCCTGCAGACAGCATAGAGGTAGCTCATGTTTTATTATCCACTCTGCTGGTCCATGTATTTTCATTGGGAGTTCAATCCATTAACAATCAATGTCATTACTGTAAAGGCAGTTCTTATTTCACCTATTTTGACCTCTGGGTTTTTTGTGACATTTTATTTTCACCAGTCTTTTGAGACTTTTGATTTTGCTGATATAAACTTCATTTCTAGACTCTCTTTCAAGCCTTTCTCTCCTGTCTTTACTCTTCAGACTGTAGCACACTCCCTAGTACTTTCTGCAAGGCTGGTTTCTCTGTTATACACTCTGCCAGCTTCTGTCCATCTCTGAACATTTCAAACTCATCCTTATATTTGAAAGACAACTTTGCTGGATATAAGATTCTTGGCTTATGGCAATGAAAGTCATAATAAATGAAATTAAAAATACACTGGATTCATTATGTCCACTCCACCTCTATATTGAGAGGGGGTTTAGATTCCATATGGATGATGGATGCAATTCTCCTGCTTGCAGTTGTAGGCACGCTTGGCTCCCTGGTGTTGTAGTTGACCTTCTTCACCTCCCTGATAGCTGGCTGGGGTAAGTCCAATAAACCAGAGGGTAGGAGTTGCAAGTCTGCTGAGGCTCAGGGCCTGGCTGTCACATGGACAGTCCAGAGATTCAGGTTTCCTGAGTATACACCAACCCCAGCGCCAACCACAGGTCCAGTAAAAGTGAGAGAGGAGGCATATGTAGAAAGGTCACATCTGAGTCCAACTCCATCATACTCAGGAACACAAACTCCAAATTAGGGCCAACTGACATAACACTGAACTCCAGGGCCATCTAAACATGACCATAGAACCTGTGCATCTCTGCAGCCCTCTGGAGAACCAGTCCTGGGGTTGTATCTACTTGGCTGTCTCTGGGACCCTGCCGAAGCGCGACCCCTCTGATGACTCTTCTTTGGAGACTCCTAGCCATATAAATTCATTTGTCCTTTCCATTTCCCCTTTTATTCAAGGTCAAAAAGTAGTTTTTAATACCTGATATTACATATAGGCTGAGATATTCTGCTGGTCTGAGTCGACCCTTTTATTCAAGGTCTTTTTCTAGTTACATCGTCATCTGGTGCTTAATAGTAATCCCTCAGTGGCAGGGAGGCTCATCCCAGGGAGTCATGTCCCACACTGGGGGGAAAGTAATGCATTTACATGCTGAGTTTGGCTTATAGAGTGGCCACATTTGAGCAACATGGAGGCTCTCAGAAGGTAACAGGCACCCTGCAGCTCTAGGCCTAGTTCATATTTCAAGCACACAGGCTCATAAGCATAGTTATCAATATCAAGGGTCCATTGTTGGACCATCCACAGGATAGAGGAATAGAGTATGGAATAGAGTGGACTTACTACAAAGTAAACCACTATCCATGTGGTGCAGCAGTGCTCCAAAATGTATTCACAAAAAGCAATGAATGTCCCACAATGATGAAAGAGGGTATTGATGTGGGAGGAGTGGGTTGAGAGGGGTGGAGGGTATATGGGGACCTCATATTTTTTAATGTAACATTTTAAAAAAATAGAGAAAAAATAATAATAAAAGCACTGGGAGAAAAGAAAAAAATACGCTTGGATCATATGATAGCATATTTGAGGAGGCAGAAGAAAGGTTTGGTGGGCTTGAATAAATGGCCTCCTAAAGAGAACATACAAAAGAACAGATGAATAAAAGAATGGAAAGAACTGAATAAGGTCTCAGGCAACTAAAAAACAACAAAAGACCTGCAAACATATGGGTCATGGGTGTCCCAGAAGGAGAAGAGAAAGGAAAAGGAGCAGAAGGAATATTTGAAGAAATAATGGTAGAAAATTTCCCAACCCTAATGATGGACATGGATATCCATGTCCAAGAAGCACAATGTACTCACATCTGAATAAAACTGAATAGACCAGGAATTGACTGTGGCTCTATCAGTTTGGCTCCCATCTACCATATGGGAGGCCCTGAGTTCGCCTGCCAGAGCCTCCTTGTGAAGACAGGCTCACCTGCACCCTGTGTGGCACTGCCTGGCCCGCAAGCGCCGCGGAGCACCACTTGACCTGCAAACACCACAGAGAGCTGACTCAGCAAGGTGACGCAACAAAAAAAAAAAGGAGACAGCAAAAACACAGAAGAGCACGCAGCAAATGGACACAGAGCAGACAGCAAGCAAGCCACAAGGGGGGAGGGGAAATAAAATAAATATATACAGACAGAAGAATGCATAGCAAATGGACACAGAGAACAGACAACACGCAAAAAGCCACAAGAGGGGGGTAATAAAAGAAAATTACTGAATAGGCCAACTCTGAGACACATACTAAGCAGAATGTCAAAGGCCAAGACAAAGAGACAATTCTGAGAGCAGCAAGAGAAAGCAGTGCAAAAGTAACTAAAAGTGTTTAAAAGAGTAAGTAAAATTAAATATGACAAATAAAACCCAAAAGTCAAAATGCGTGAATTAAGAACTGCCTTTACAGTAATAACATTTAATGTTAATGGATTAAACTCCCCAATCAAAAGACAAAGACCTATGAAATGGATCAGAAAATATGAGCTACCTATGTGCTGTCTTCAAGAGATTCGCCTTAGACCCAAGTATATCAATAGATTGAAAATGAAAGGCTGGAAAAAGATACTCCGCACATTCAGTAACAACAACAAACAACAACAAAAATCCAAATTACCTCTACTTACATGAGATGAAGTAGACTTTAAAAGACACCAGTGGAAAGCAGATGTGGCTCAAGTGATTGGGCTCCCATCTACCATGTGGGAGGTTCCAGATTCAGTTCCCAGGGCCTTCTGATGAAGTCAAGCTGGTCTGTCTGGAGAGCTGATGCAACAAAGATGATGCAACAAAAAAGAGACACAGAAGAAAGACAGACACAACAAAACCAGGAGCTGAGGTGGCTCAAGCAATTGAGTGCCTGTCTCCCATGTTGGAAGGTCGCAGGATTGGTTCCCAGTGCCTCCTAAAGAGAAGATGAGAAGAGAAGCAGACACAGAACATGCAGCAAATGGACACGAGAGAGCAGACAGTGAGTGTAAGCAGCAAGGAGGGGGATAAATAAGTAAGATAAATCTTTTTTTAAAAAGACATTAATGTGCAATCTAAGGAGGAAGTCAGAAAAAAGGCATTTACAATAGCAACTAAAAGAAGCAAATATTTAGGAATAAACTAACAATGTATGGCACATGTATTCAGAAAAATACAACTGATTGTTAAAAGAAATAAAAAAGGCCTAAATAATTGGAAGAACATTCGATGCTCACAGATTGGAAGACTAAATATCATTAAGATGGCAATTCTACCCAAATTGATATACAGATTCAGTGCATCCTGATAAAAATTTCACCAGTATTTTTTACATAAATGGAGAACATGATTATCAAATTTATTTGGAAGGGTAAGGGGTCCTGAATAGCCAGAAAAATCTTAGAAAGTACAAATGAAGTTGAAGAACTCTCACTTTCAGACTTTAAACCATTTTACCTACCTACAGGGGTAAAAACAGCATAGTACTGGCATAAAGACTGACACATAGACCAATGAAACCGAATTGATGGTTAAGAAATGGACCCTCACACCTGTGGTCAGGTGATATTGGACAAGTCTGTCAAACCCACCCAGCTCATGCAGAACAGTCCATCCAACAAATGGTGCTGAGAGAGCTGGATATCCATAGCCAAAAGAAGGAAAGAGGACCCCTATCTCACACCTTATACAAAAATTAACTCAAGGGAAACGGACTTTGGCCCAGTGGTTAGGGCGTCCATCTACCACATGGGAGGTCCGTGGTTCAAGCCCTGGGCCTCCTTGACCCGCGTGGAGCTGGCCCATGCGCAGTGCTGATGCGCACAAGGAGTGCCGTGCTACACAGGGGTGTCCCCCGCGTAGGGGAGCCCCACGCGCAAGGAGTGCACCCATAAGGAGAGCCGCCCAGCGCGAAGGAGGGAGCAGCCTGCCGAGGAATGGCGCCGCCCACACTTCCCGTGCCGCTGACGACAACAGAAGCGGACAAAGAAACAAGACGCAGCAAAAAGACACAGAAAACAGACAACCGGGGGAGGGGAGGGGAATTAAATAAATAAAAATAAATCTTTAAAAAAAAAATTAACTCAAAATGGATCAGAAACCTAAATATAAAAGCAAAAACCATAAAGCTTTTAGAAGAAATGTAGGAAATGTCTTCAAGACCTGGTGGTAGGTAGTGGACTCTTAAAGGAGATAAGTGGAGGACTGAGATGGACTATTGATGCTTAATGCATGTAGAAGTTTTAATTCACTTTATTGTAAAAGCATTGAAATGTATAGAGTTAATGGTAACACACTGTAGTGAGTAACAGCTGGTTTATAAATCGGAATGTGCCTGAAAAGGCTTGTCTAGGGATGTAAATGCCAATTGAAAGAAAGCTAGTGAGGGAAATGGACTTGGCCCAGTGGTTAGGGCATCCGTCTTCAACATGGGAGGTCCGCGGTTCAAACCCCGGGCCTCCTTGACCCGTGTGGAGCTGGCCCATGCGCAGTGCTGATGTGTGCAAGGAGTGCCCTGCCACGCAGGGGTGTCCCCTGCGTAGGGGAGCCCCATGCGCAAGGAGTGCGCCTGTAAGGAGAGCCGCCCAGCGCAAAAGAAAGTGCAGCCTGCCCAGGAATGGCGCTGCCCACACTTCCCGTGCCGCTGACAACAACAGAAGCGGACAAAGAAACAAGACGCAGCAAATAGACACAGAGAACAGACAACCGGGGGAGGGGGGAATTAAATAAATAAATAAATCTTAAAAGAAAAGAAAAGAAAGAAAGCTAGTGAGTAATATAGAGACTGTATTGTCCTTTGTGAGTCAGGCAGAGGTATGTCACTACTTCATGTGAATGTGAAAAAGCATGTTAAAATCACAACTGGAATGACCGATCGACTGTGGTTAATAATCGTAATATTCATGTATCTGTACCAAAGATGTACTGTATTGATAATAGTGGAATATGGAAAAAGTGTGCCGAATGTATGCTATGGACCTAGTAATAGTTTGATGATATTATCTCATAATCTGTAACAAATCTTCCACAATGTGTGGTGTGTTGATAGACGGGTGTTGTATGGGAATTCTGTACATGTGCATGATTGTTTTGTAAGTTTACAACTTCTGTCATAAAAATATATTTTAAAAAATAGCAGGATGGGTTGGGGGAAAATAAACCAAATATAAGATAAGGACTATAGTTAGTAAGGTTTTGATGATATCCTTTCATCATTTGTAACAAACGTTTCACAACAGTGCAGGTGTTGGTAGTGGGTTGATGTATGGGTCCCCTATATGATTTTATACATGTTTGCTTTGTAAGTTCACAACTTTTACTATACACCTATTGTTTATCTATGTTCGTGTATAAGTGATATAAAAATAATACCAGTAATAATAGGGTGGGTTGTGGAGAAAATACACCAAATGTAAGATACTTTTGTTGGTAGTAATATTTTGGGGATGCTCTTTAATCATTAGTTAAAAATGATTCAAAACAATGCAAGGTATTGTTTATAGGGTGAAGTATGATGGTATGTATGTTTGTAAGTTCACAAGTATTATTATACACTTACTATTTATGTCTGTTTATGTATGTGTAATATACTTCAATAAATTTTAAAAAAATAGGGTGATGTCATTTCAAACAAATAGTGCTGGGAAACTGTATATCCACATGCAAATGAATGAAAGTGAACCCTGTGTTAGTTTTCTAGGCTGCCCAAGCAAATACCTTGAAATGGGTTTGCGTTAAATAGTGGGAATTTATTTGTTTGTGGTTTTAACACAAAAGGAAATTCCAAAACAAGACACCAGGGTGATGCTTTCTTCTCAATGACTCTTTTTTTGGGGCTGGCTGGTGGTGATTCTTGGTTCTTACCATGTCACCTGCAGTATATATGGCAGCTTCTCCTTTCTCTTTCAGGTTTCATTGATTTCACCTCCTTGCTTCCCTGACTTTCTGTCTGAATTTCACTATGTTTATAAAGGATTCCAATAATAGGATTAAGACCAGTCCTGATTTAGGTGGGCCACACCTTCTTAATCCTAAATTACCTCATCAAAAGGTAGTACTTACACTAGACTTGATAGGTTTATGCCCTACAGACTTAAATCTTTTGGCTCTCCATGTTACAGTTGGGCCCTGAATCTCAACAGAGTTTCATCACCTACTCTCCACTTCACTGGACTCACCCAGGACAACTAACAAGGAGATGATAATGGAGAATGACCATCCCAAGGAACAGAGAGTCTGCAACTGCAAACAAGATAGTGCCATATATCTGCCCCATGGGATCTAAGCCCCCTCTCAATTAGAGGCATAGCGGGCATCATCTTCCCAGAATACTCAGGATAGGAGAATGAATGATGGACTAGAGTAGACTTACTGTTATTCTTATATAGACTTATTATTCTCGCAATGGAAGAACTTATATCATTGATGTGAAGGCAGTGGCCACAGGAAGTTCTAAGGAGAGGAAGAGGGAAAAACAGGTATAATATGGAGGCATTTTTGGGACATTGGAATTGCCCTGAATTAGGTTGCCATGATGGATACAGACCATTATATATTTTGTCATAATTTACAGAGTTGTGGGGGACCATGTGTAAATGATAATGTAATCTATAATCCACACTTCATGGCTATGCTCCAATGAGTTCATCTATTTTAACAAATTGGAGCATACTAATGAAAGAAGTTGTTAATGCAGGTAAGTGTGGGAGGGGTAGGGAGTGGTACATACAGGAATTCCCTATGTTTTTTATGTAACATTTATGTAATCTAAAGTATTTTAAAATTTAAAAAGGTAGTACTTACAATGGATTCATATCCCCAAGAATTGATTAAATTTAAGAACATGTTTTTATCTGGTATATATACAGCTTCAAACCACCACAAAGCCCTACCTCAAACCATATACAAAAATTAACTCAAGTGAAACAGACTTGGCCCAGTGGTTAGGGCATCCATCTACCACATGGGAGGTCTGCAGTTCAAACCCCGGGCCTCCTTGACCCATATGGAGCTGGCCCATGTGCAGTGCTGGTGCTCGCAAGGAGTGCCGTGCCACGCAGGGTTGTCTCCCGCATAGGGGAGCCCCACGCGCAAGGAGTGTGCCCCTTATGGAGAGCTGCCCAGCACGAAAGAAAGTGCAGCCTGCCTAAGAATGGCACTACTCACACAGAGAGCTGACACAACAAGATGACGCAATAAAAAGAGACACAGATTCCCATGCTGCTGACAACAACAGAAGCAGACAAAGAAACAAGACGCAGCAAATAGACACAGAGAACAGACAGCCGGTGTGTGTGGGGGGGGCGGGGAGAAAAATTAAATCTTTTTTTAAAAAATTAACTCAAAATAGATAGATAAACTATATGTAAGGGCTAAATCTGTAAAACTTCTAGGAAAAAAAAAATATGGGAAAATCTTTATGACCTAGTTTTAGGCAATGGATTCTTAGAGATGACATCAGAAACACAAGCAAAAAAAGAGAAAGATACATTTGACTTCATCAAAATTTAAAACTTTGCATCAAAGAACATTATTTAAAAAGTGAAAAGACCACCTACTGATTGGGAGAAATATTTGGAAACAATATATCTAATATTGGTTTAATATCAATAATATATAAAGGGCTTAATGACATAAAAGTCAAGCAACCCAATTATTATTTAAAAAATGGTTAAAGGGAATTTCTGGTAAAGATGGCAGGCTCCATCCCTACACAGAACCTTTAAGCAATGACCCAAAAATTGGCAGAAACATCTTTCTAAAAGCTCCAGAAAACAGTTAAAGGGTTGCAGTAAAAGGACAAGCAACAAGTCAGAAAAAGGCAGGGGAGCTGGTGTAGCTCAGTGGTTGAGCACCTGCTTCCCATGTACGAGATCCCAGGTTCAATCCCTGGTACCTCAATAAATAAAGGAAGGAAGGGCTGGACCACCCCCATCACCCCCATGCTCCATGTGTGGGTTCCTGGTTCAGGTTCTGGAGGAAGCAGAGTAACCTTTGAGTGCATACTGGGAGTATGTATGCCTGTGCCAACCTTTCTGGGGGCAGCCTGAAGGACTGAACCAGGATCCTCATTGCATGCTTGCTGTCACCGAACTTGCCCTGCATGTAGAAGGCAGCCCACAGAGCTCTCCTACAAAACAGTCAATTCACAGCTGCCTGGAGCAAAGGTTTGCTGGCTGTGGAACATACAATCCAGAGCCTGGGATTATGAGAAAACACTGTTTACTAGGAAAGAGAGGACATTTAGATCCCTGCAAATGGGAATTTCTAGGGTTATGTGGGCATACACAGGACAAGGTACATGTGTGCCTTGGGCTATTTACTCAACTTATATTTTGGACAGATAAAAACGCTAAAGAAGAGGACTTGCATTGGCCAGTATGCACAATCTGAGAACTTGGTTTATTTTTGTTAGCTCCTGGCATTCAATGACATTTCTGGCATTACACTACCTGGACACAAGGTTAATAGGACAGACACCTCAGTGTCCATATTCCAGAATTAACACATTAAAATATCAATCAAAATGTCCAGGTGGCAACAAAAGATTACAAAACCTACAAATAATCAGGAAATGATGGTTCATTGAATAGAGAAGGATAAAGCATTAGAAACTATCAAAGAGTAATTCTCTTTGAAAACTTTTTAAAAAATAGTTATAAATATACTCATAGCTTAAGGAAAACATGGACAAAGAATTAAAGGAAATTAGAAAAATGATATATAAGCACAAAGAGTATGTCAATAAAGAGATGGAAATCATGGAAGGAATGAAACAGAGCTGAAGATCACAGTAACAGAAATTAAAAATTCCCTAGCAGGGTTCAAAAGAAGATTGGAGTTGGCAGAAGAAAGAATCAGTGAATTTGAAGATGAGACAATTGAAATCATTCAGACTAAGGAACAGAAAGAAAAAGGAATGAAGAAAAGTGAACAGAGCCTAGGAGACCTGTGAGATACCATCAAGTGTACTGATGCTTACATTATGGGAGAACCAGAAGGAAAAAAAAAGGAAAGGGAAGAAAATATATTCAGGACATAATGGCTGAAATCTTCTCAAATTTAGTGAAAGACATGAATATACACATGTAATAAGTTCAACAAACTCCAGACAGTATTAAGATCTTCAGTAAAGTTAATGACATAGGTAAATATAAATGCCAGTACTATTGTATTTTTTGTTTGTAACCCCACTTTTTACTTCCTACATGATCTAAAATGCAAAGGCATAAAAAGTAGTGATAACTCAGTGATTTCAGACTTATAGTACATAAATATGTAGTTTGTGACAAGAACTATATAAAGGGGAGAGGGTGAGGGAAACATTTGATCATGGGAGATTGTCAGGTATGTGATTGAAATTGTGGTGCAGAGAAAACTTTAGAGAATGTAATGTGGAAGGTTGCATGTTTGCGATGCTTAAGGGGGCGGCATCTGACACAGGGCAAGCTTCTGGGGAGTGGGTGAGTACTCATTTTGTTATAGAGGATTATACCATTGGGTGGAGACCCACACAATGAGAGTGAAGGTGTACCCACATCCTGGGGAGTACTGATATTCTCAGAGCAAATTGTATCTCTTGAGAGAATCAGTGGCTCCCAATGGGTTAGGGCAGTCAAGTATGTCAAGCCCTCAACATTTTTGCATGTATCTCTGAATATGGTCCCTCAAGTAATGAAGATTGATTGTCATGGTGGGCCCTGAGGGGAGGGGAAAAGAGATGTTGAATACATGGAATCAGGGTAACTGTGGGGCAATGGAAGTGTTCCACAGGATCATGCCATGATGGATATAGATTATGTTAAATTACACCAAAAATGTATAAAAGTCTATAGGCTAAAATGTAAACCATAATGTAAAACATAAAATAAGTAAAAATTTATAAAATTGTATAGTGTAAAATATAAACCATGATGTAAACCTAAATGGAACCATGTTTGAAAGCTATTGTTTCAATATCTGTACATTAGCTGCAGCAAATATAATATGAACATGTAAAAAGATCACTGTTGGGAAAGGAACAAAGGGTTTGATGTTGGATATGTGGGAGTACCATATATTGTATATGTGAATTACTGTGATCTAAAACTTATGTCAAGAGAAACTTAATAATCAGGGAAAAAGAAAGAAAGAAGGGAGGTAGACACTGAGGAAAAAATGGAAGAAATTGCCTTGCCACTGTACATATAGGGCAACATCTATTGCAGTGATGAAAGACAAAATGTCAAAAACAAAGCTTTTTCATTTTTTCATTTCTTTGATACTCCAATTTATTTTTCCTTTATTTAATTTTTCTAAATTTCTATGTGTTCTATATCGAATGTTTAAACCCATCGCTATATTCCATTTTTCTGTTAATGTAACCTGGCAATATATTGGGTTTCCTTTTTGAAGAAGTTTTGGACTACAGAGAGGTTCAACTATGGTGGGGGAGGAGCACTTTTGTGGAGTGTCATTACTGGGGGGCACATGGTTGGGAGGGAGTTCTCCAGGGCATGTATACAGGGTACATAGAAAGGTTTGGATATTTTCATAGTGGTTTCAGTTGGAAACAACAGATGAGAGAGTGCTGAATTCCTGACCAGGGGAACTCTATGACATTCCCCAATGGAACAACAACAATTCCGCAAGTGCAATGGCAAAGGCCAATAAAGATGGATGGTCCAACCATGAGCCCTTGATACTGATGGCTCAGATTTTGAGCCTGTGTGCCTGAAATATGAACTAGGCCTATAGCTGTGGGGTACCTAAGAGTTACCTCCTGAGAGCCTCCATGTTGCTCAAATGTGACCACTCTCTAAGCCAAACTCAGCATGTAGATGCATTGCCTTCCCCCCAGCGTGGGACATGACTCCCAAAGATGAGCCTTCCAGGCACCGAGGGATTACTACCAAGTACCAGCTGATGATGTAACTACAAAAAGACCATGAACAAAGAAGTCAACTCAGACCAGCAGAATATCTCAGGCTACATGTAATATCAGGTGTTAAAAACTGCATTTTGACCTTCGATAAAAGGGGGAAGTGGAAAGGACAAATAAGTTTATATGGCTATGAGTCTCCAAAAAAGAGTCGGGAGGTCATTAGGGGGTGATGCTTATGCATGCCTCAGCAGGGTGCCAGAGACAGCCAAGGTAGATGGAAACCCAGGTGCTGGTTCTCCTGAGGGCTGCAGCGACCCACAGGTTCTATGGTCAAGGCAGATGGCTCTGGAGTTCAGGGCCATGTCAGCTGGCCCTACTTTGGAATTTGTGTTCCTGAGTGTGATGGAGTTGGACTCAGATATGACCTTTCTACACATGCCTCTTCTGTTACTTTTACTGAACCTGTGGTTGGTGTTTGGGTTGGTGTATACTCAGGAGACCTGAATCTCTGAACTGTCCATGTGACGGCCAGGCCCTGGACCTCAGCAGACTTGTGGCTCCTACCCTCTGGTTTCTTGGACTTACCCTGGCCAGCTGACAGGGAGTTGAAGCAGGTCAACCACCACACCAGGGAGCCAAGAGTGCCTACAGCTGCAAGCAGGAGAATTGTATCCATTATCCACGTGGAATCTAAACCCCTTCTTGATGTAGAGGGGGACATAGCCATCCCAGGTGCACAAGATGGAGGAATATGGATTAGAGTGGTTACTGGTGTTCTGCTGGGGAAATACTGTGATTAGAAAGGGAAGAAATTGTAGTAGTGATGTGGAGAGTGTGGCCACAGTGGCTGCTGATGGTCGGGAGAGGGAAGAAGAGATATGGTGTGGGGGCATTTTCAGGATTTGGAGTTGTCGTAGGTGGTGCTGCAGGGATGGATGCTGGACGTTGTGTATCCTGTCGTGACCCACTGGCTGGACTGGGGGAGAGTGTGGACTACAATGTGGACCACTGTCCATGTGCTACAGTGGTTCTCCAGAATGTATTCGCCAGGTGCAGTGGATGTGCCACAATGATGGAAGAGTTTGTTAATGTGGGAGGGGTGGCATGGGTGGTGTGGGGGCTATATGGGGATTACATATTTTTTTGAATGTAACATTTAAAAGAAAATAATAAGAAAAAAAGAACTATATAATGGTGGGGGTGATAAGGATATAGGAACATAGTGTATTGTATACTATTGAAATTCTGTTGTTATAAACCAAATAACATTGTTATAGATTTAGGATGGTAAATTTAAGCCCCATGGTCATCACAAAGAAAATATTGTAAAAATATGCACAGAAAGAAATGAGAAGGCATTCTAAAGGGTTCTACAAAAATGGGCAAATGACTTAAATGGATATTTTACCAAAGAAGATAAACAGTGGTCAATAAGTATATGAAAATTTGCTCATCATCATTAGAAATTAGGAAAATGCAACTAAAAACTACAATGAAATGCAGTTTCACTCCCACGAAGTGGCTACTGTTTAACAAATGGAAAGTAGCAAGTGCTGACAAGGATGTGGTGGGAATATAAAATGGTACAGCCGCTGTCGTAAACTGTTTGATAGTTCTAAAAGTTACACATAGAGCTACCATATGACCTGACAGTCCACTTCCAGGTATACAACCAAAGAATTGAAAGCAGAGACTTGAAGAGATATTTGTACATTAGTGTTCATAGCAGTATTATTCACATTAGCCAAAAGTTGGAAGTGACTCAAAATCCATCAACAGATGAATGGTAAACAAAATGTGGTATATACAAACAAGAAATATTATTCACCCCTAAAAAGGAATGAAATTCTGATACAAGATATTATATGGATGAACCTTGAAGATAACATGCTGAATGGAATAAGTCAGATACAGAGGAACAAATAAGATTCTACTTATAGGAAATAGCTGGAATATGCAAATTCTTAGAGACAGAAAGAAGAGTACAGGTTACCAGGGCAGGAGAGGAGGGAGGAGGGGAAGTTAATGCTTATTGGGTATAGGGTTTCTATTTGGGGTGACAGAACGTTCTGATAATGAATGAAGAAGAGGGTAGGTTAACATTGTGAATATGATTATTCCCACTTAAATGTATGCTTGGGAATGCTTGAGATGGAAATGTTCATGTCATGTAGATGTTTCCATAATTAATAAAGAAATTCAAGGGATAATAACAACTAAAAGCAGTGCATGTAAAGCTTCTGTATTAGTCAGCCAAAGGGATGCTGATGCAAAATACCAGAAATTGGTTGGTTTTTATAAAGAGTATTTATTTGGGGTAGGAGCTTACGGATACCAGGCCATAAAGCATAGGTTACTTCCCTCACTGAAGTCTATTTTCACATGTTGGAGCAAGATGGCTGCCAACGTTTCCCCGGGTGCAGGCTTCCTGGGTTCCTATATTCCCAGGGCTGACTTCTTTTAGGGCCCAGGGTTCCTCTCTTCCTGGGGCTTGCTTCTCTTTCCTCTGTGTGCTTACTTCCTGGGGCTCCAGCTTAAGACTTCAGCATCAAACTCCACCATCGAAACTCCAACATTAAAAGCCCTCAGCTCTGTCTTTTGTCATGCCTTTTATCTGTGAGTCCCCACCCACCAAGGTGTGGGGAGTCAATACCCTACTGACATGGCCCAATCAAAGCCCTCATTATAATTTAATCATACCCAGATACAGACCAGTTTGCAAACATAATCCAATATCTACTTTTGGAATTCATCACTATATCCAACTGCTACACTTTATAAAAAAATAATTTAAAAGATGAAAGTAATACATGATCCCAGATTATATCTGTTCTTGGAAGAGAAAATGGCCGAAAGAACATTACTGGGACATATGAAAAATTTGGAGTATAGACAGTAAGCTTTATATTTATTTTATATTTCTTGCACTTGATAACTGTACTGAATGTATTTGCATAAGTGAACATGTTTGTTCTTAGGAAATGAACATAAAGTATTTAGTGTTCAAGGAGCATGATGTATTCAACCTATTCTAAAATATCTAGAAAAATATATATGGTTAGAATGATATGGTAAATGTAGCAAACATAAGTTGGTGGATCTGGGTATCTGGTTGAGGGTATGTTGGAGTTCTCTGTGTCTTGTAAATTTGAAATTATTTGAAATTATTTCAAAATTGAAAGGTTTTTTTTTAAATAGGGAAAGGACTGGAATAAACATTTCTTCAAGAGAAGACATACAAATGGCCAGTAAGCACATGAAAAGCTCAATATCATTAATCATTAGGAAAATGCAAATCAAATCATGAGATGCAACTTTTCACCCACTAGGATGGCTATTTAAAAAGAAAAAAAAACAGAAAGTAACAAGTGTTGGCTGAGGATGTTGAGATAATTGGAATTCCTGCAGTTTTGTGGAAATGCAAAGTGATGCAGCCACTGGAAAACAGTTTGGTGGTTCCTCATAAAGTAAAGCATAGACTAACCAAGTGACCTGGCTGGTCCACTCTCTATATATAATATACCCCCAGAAAACTGAAAGCAGGGATTCAAACGGAAACTTTTACACTAATGTTCGCAGCAGCATTTTTCACAATAGGCAGAAGGTGGAAGCAAGTTAAAGACCATGACAGATGAATGGGTAAACAAAATGTTGTATATCGTCCAAAGGAATACTATTCAGACATAAAAAGGAATGAAGTTCTGATACATGTGACAACATGGATGGCCTTGAAAATATTGTAAGTGAAATAAGCTAGGCAGAAAGGTCAAATAGTATATAATTCCACTTATATGAAATAGCCAGAATAAGCAAATTCATAGAGGCAAAAACTTTATCAGGGCCTGGGGGAAGGAAGATTAGGGGGTTATCACTTAATGGGTACAGAATTTCTATTTTTGGTGATGCAACAGTTTTAGTAATAGAAAGTGGTACAATCATATCTTCTTCCTTGTATGTTAATATATACAAACGATTCCGTTCCAAACTAGATTCTGTTAAATAGAAATTTAGTGCATATTTATTGAGTGCCTCCTGTATGAAGAAGTACTGTGCTCCTAAAGAGCAAATAATCTAGAGAAGGAAACAGATCTCAACGTGTCTTAGACTAAACAGTGGTAGAGTACGGTAAAAAGTGCTATGAAACACCTAGCAGAGGGGGAGATTAATATGCTTTTATCCTTGTTCCTTGACCACCTAGAGAAACCATTTAGGTTCATTCAGTTGCAACCCACTAGACATGCTTTCTTTACTGAGATTACTAAAGCCATAGAAGCTATTCCTTTTTTCTTCTTCTTTATATTTTTTATTGTAAAATTCAAAAAACATGAGAGGTTCCCATATACCCTCCACCCCCCTCACCCCCATCCTCCCACATCAACAACCTTTTTCAACATCATGGCACATTCATTGCATTTGGTGAATACATTTTGGAGCACTGCTGCACCACATGGATAATGGTTTATATTGTAGGTGACACTCTCCCCCAGTCCACCCAGTGGGCCATGGCAGGACATACAATGTCCAGCATCTGTCCCTGCAATACCACCCAGGACAACTCCAAGTCCTGGAAATGCCCCCACATCATGTCTCTTCTTTCCTCTCCCTACCCTCAGCAGCTACCGTGGCCACTTTCTCCACATGAATGCTACAATTTCTTCCATTACTAATCACAATAGTTCCATAGTAGAATATCAGTAAGTCCACTCTAATCCGTACTCTATTCCTGCATCCTGTGGACCCTGGGATGGTTATGTCCACTACGCCTCTATATCAAGAGGGGGCTTAGATTCCACAGAGATGATGGATGCAATTCTCCTGCTTGTAGTTGTAGGCGCTCTTAGCTCCCTGGTGTGGTGGTTGACTTTCTTCACCTCCCTCTTAGCTGGCCAGGGTAAGTCTAATAAACCAGAGGGTGATATTTGCAAGTCTGCTGAGTTTCACGGCCTGGCTGTCACATGGACAGTCCAGAGATTCAGGTCTCCTCAGTATATACCAACCCCAGTGCCAACTACAGGTCTAGTAAAAGTGACAGAAGAGGCTTGTGTAGAAAGGTCACATCTGAGTCCAACTCCATCACACTCAGGAACACAAACTCCAAAGTAAGGCCAGCTGACATGGCACTGAACTCCAGAGCCACCTGCCTTATCATAGAATCTCTGTGTCTCTGTAGCCCTCAGGAGAACCAGTACCTAGGGTTGTATCTACTTTGGCTGTCTCTGGGACCCTGCTGAGGCCTGCGTAAGCGTGACCCCTCTGATGACCTCCCAACTCTTTTTTGGAGACTCCTAGCCATATAAACTCATTTGTCTTTTCCATTTCCCCCTTTTATTCAAGGTCAAAAAGCAGTTTTTAACACCTGATATTACATGTAGCCTGAGATATTCTGCTGGTCTGAGTTGACCCTTTTATTCAAGGTCTTTTTCTAGTTACATCATCAGCTGGTGCTTGGTAGTAATCCCTCGGTGCCAGGGAGCTTCATCCCTAGGAGCCATGACCCACGCTGGGGGGAAAGTAATGCATTTACAGGCTGAGTTTGGAGAAGCTATTCTTAATAGTTGTAGGGATTATTTGTCTTAGCCTAAGCCTACAGCAATTTATTTGCATTACTGACACCTATTGTTCAAAGAGTTCTACCTTTCCAATCTATTCATTGATCCACATCCAAAATGAAAAGTCACATCCTGGCATCCTTTCTCTAAGGATAGAGTTTAATGGGAGTGAACTATTTTAAGGTTTGAACACCAGGACCTTGGCCAAATTTCATTATAAGTACAGGGAAATACAACTGGTATAATCTTCTGAATGATGATGGGTTGCATCAATGTCAATTTCCTGCTAGTGATATTGTATAATTAGGCAAGGTGGGGGATATTGGGAGAAGGATATATAGCTTTCTCTCTATTATTTCTTAAAACTACATTTGAATCTGTAGATGTCTAAAAACGAAGTTAAGTTTTTAAAAAAATATCTGTTGTACTCATGTGGTTATATTTCTGAGTTCTCTATTTTGTGTCTGCCCCTTTACCAATACCCCATTATCTTGATTTCTGTAAACTTAAAATTGGGTACAGTGATTCCTCCCACTTTATTCTTGATTTTCAAGATTGTTCTGCTTCTGTAGTTTCCTTGTAGCACTTTTTTTCCTTTTTGAGAAGCAAAATCTTTTCTAAAACCGGACTACTGGTTTAACTCACCATTCATTTGTAATCTTTTGCAAATGAATGGTTTTATGAGTTTATATTATTTCTTTGTAAATAATAAATAATTCACATAAAATGTAATGTTTGATCAACAGATGAATGGTTAAACAAAATGTATATACCTGCAATGGACTATTACTCATCTGTAAGAAGGAATGAAGTTTTGACTCATGCGACAACAGGGATGAGCCTTGAAGACTTTATGTTGAGTAAAGTAATCCATTCACTAAAGGACAAATATTGCATGCTCTCACTGATAAGAACTAAGAATATTGAGTAGACTCACTGAGGTAGAGCCTGGAAGATAGGTTACTAAGAGATAGAAAGGGAGTAGAGAGTGGTGAGCTAATGCTCAATCTGGGCAGAATCTATGATAAGGTGGATGGTGGCGGTTTGGCAGTAAATGGGGGGAAAACCTCAATCAGAGATGTTCCCGAGGGGTCTCGAAATATACAGGCATCATAGGCAAGTCACGTAACCCCACGAAATCAGCACCCTGTTGGTGGCCTTATCTTGGAATATATGATAATCTACTTCACCAATATAACAGAGTTTTAGACTTGCTTAAAATATCACTACACATGATTCTTCCATCCCTTGTATATGAACCTGTAATTATTATTATACCCATTAAATATATGTCCCAGAGACTTAAATCTTCAGTCTTTTCATATGCCAGTTGAGTTCTGAATCTCAGCAAAGTTGTAGCCAACATCTTTCCAGCTCACTGGACTCACTCAGGATAACTAACAAAATGATGATAATGGACAACCCCTGTCCCAAAAAGCAAAGAGTATCTACAACTGCTAGCAAAACACTTCCTTCCATCTGCCCCATAAGATCTTAGCCCCCTTGCAATCTGAAACAGAGCAGGCAACATCATTCCCAAATCCTCAAGACTGAGGAATGAATAAGCCTAAGTGGGAAATATAGCCATGGACCAAAGTAGACATTATTATTGTAGTAATGGAATCATTTGTAACATTGACAAGAAAATAGTGGTTACCAGAGGTTCTGAGGGGAAGGTGAGGGAAGAATAGGTGGAACATAGGACATCTTTAGGGCATTGGAATTGTCCCGCATGATAACATGATGACAGATACAAGCCATTACACATTTTGTCTAAACCTATAAAACTGCACATTGCAATGTGTGAACTATAATGAAAACTATAGACCATGGTTAGGAACTGTACTTCAATATTTGTTCATTAATTGTAACAAATATACTATACTAATGGAAGATTTTTTTTAAGATTTATTTATTTATTTCTCTCCCCTCCCCCCTCCCCCCACCCCACTTGTCTGTTCTCTGTGTCTATTCGCTGCGTGTTCTTTGTCCGATTCTTTTGTTGTCAGCAGCACGGGAATCTGTGTTTCTTTTTGTTGCGTCATCTTCTTGTGTCAGCTCTCCATGTGTGCGGCACCATTCTTGGGCAGGCTGCAATTTCTTTTGTGCTCGGCAACTCTCCTTATGGAGCGCACTGCTTGCACGTGGGGCTCCCCTATGCGGGGGACACCCCCGCATAGCACGGCACTCCTTGCACACATCAGCACTGCACATGCGCCAGCTGCACACGGGTCAAGGAGGCCTGGGGTTTGAGCCACAGACCTCCCATGTGGTAGATGGACGCCTTAACCACTGGGCCAAGTCTGCTTCCCTGGAAGATGTTATTAATAGGGGCAAATGTGGGAGGTGAAGGAGATGAGTTATATAGGAATCTCCTAAACTTTTAATGTAACTTTTCTATAATCTAAAACTTTTCTACAAAATAAAATTTATTATATAAGAAAAAAATGTCTTTTTAAATCTCATTGTGAAAAAATATATAATTTTAAGAATTGTATTGTCATTAGACCTAGCTACTAAATTTTATTTTTATCTCTCTTATTTTTCTCTGTACCTCTGCTTGTTTTCAAGTAAGTAGTTAAAAGAAACTTAAATGCCAAGTTGAGTGTATTAACAGCATACACCCATTGTCGTTTTTAGATGGTGTTATCTGAAAAGGTTAGTCAGCTGATGGAATGGACCAATAAAAGACCTGTAATAAGAATGAATGGAGACAAGTTCCGTCGCCTTGTTAAAGCTCCACCAAGAAACTACTCCGTTATTGTCATGTTCACTGCTCTCCAACTTCATAGACAGTGTGTCGTGTGCAAGTATGAATTTTCAACTACACTTTAATAATTATTTATTTATTTACTCCCTGCCTCCTGCCGTTGTTTGCGCTTGCTGTCTACCCTCTGTCTGTTCGTTGTGTGCTCTCTGTATCTGCTCGTCATCTTTTTTTTTTTTTTAGGAGGCACCTGGAGCCAAACCCAGGACCTCCCATGTGGGAGGGAGCTGTCCAGTCCCTTGAGCCACCTCTGCTCCCTGATGGTTGAGTGTCTCATTGTGTTTCTTCTTCAACTACACGTTAAATTAAATGACTCGTAAGATTTTAACCATTTTTCAATCCCAGAAGAACCAAATTAATTCAATGGGTATATAAGTGATTAGTGTATATACCATACTTAGTATGTCTATTGTAACACTTTTATGTTTGGTTCTTAGCTGTCCATATTAGTTGGGGTTCAAAGAACATTGATAAAGTATTATAGTAGCCATCATAGGAATAACTTAATCAAACATCACCTTATACATTATATATAGTATATATATGTGTGTGTGTGTGTGTACTTTTTTTTAGGAGGTATTGAGGATTGAACCCAGGACCTCATACATGGCAAGCAGGTGCTCAACCACTGAGCTGTATCTGCTCTCGTAATATATAGTATTGACAGTGTTTTTTTATTTATAACTGCTTTCAACTTTATACTCGTTTTTGTTTTTGGCTCCCTCCATCTGTTTGCTCATTGTTCATGTATTTTTTTAAAGATTTATTTTAATTTTTTATCCCCCCCCCATTGTTTGTGCTCACTGTTTGCTTGTTTTGTCATTGTTTTTTTGCTTGTTTATGCTCGTCTGCTTTTTTTTTTTTTTTTGGTCATTGTCTGTTTTTGTGGTTTTTTCCTTTAGGAGGCCCTAGAACTGAACCTGGGACCTCCCACCTATGGATGCGCAATGCTTAAGCCACATCCTCTCCCCCTTATTCTTGTTTCAAATCAACAGCTCCAGAAGGTAGATAAAGCAAATATTTTTCCATTTGTGGAAGAAACAAATTCCAAAAATTTAAAGTTAGAGGTATTTATTAATGAAATAATTGCGACCACATCCAAATTTGGAATATGAAAGAAACATAGCATTGTTTTTTTAAACAGATGCCTGATTTTGAGTTTTTCTTTATTCCAGAATATTCTGAAGTGTGTGTAAACTTTGTGATGGAGAATGATCTCACTTTCATCAAACAGTGGTTTAATAATTTTATTTTACTGTTTCTAAATGATCTTAGGTATAAAGAGTAATATTTTTTAAACAAAACCAATGGATAATTCAAAATATTGGATATTAAAAATAAGTAGACCTTGCTTTTAGTGTTTTTTCCTTTTTAAAAAAAGTATTGAAGTATATCACTCATAAGTAAACATACATAAAAATAAATGGATAGTAATAGTTGTGAACTTATGAAAACAAACATGTGTAACATCACTTAGGGCTCTCATAATTCACCCTACCACTAATACCTTGAATAGTTGTGAAACATTTCTAACTAATGATGAAAAAACTTCCTCAAAATATTACTACCAACTAAAGTATCTTACATTGGGTGTATTTTCTCCCAACCCACCCTATTATTATGTTTTATATCATTTATATATGAAATTACATAAACAAATAGTATATAGTAAAATCTGTAAATGTAAAAAGCAAAAATGCATAGCATCATGCAGGGCTCCCATACATCAGCCCACCACCAATGTCTTGCATTGTTGTGAGATATTTGTTACAAATTATGAAAGAATATCATCAAAATCTTAATATTAAACTATAGTCCATGTCTTATATTTGGTGTATTCTTCCTCCACCCCACCCTGTTATTTTTTAAATATATTTTTATTACAGAAGTTGTGAACTTACAATCATACACATGTAAAAATTACCCATATAACACCCCTTCACAAACACACCACAATATAGTGGAACATTTGTTACAGAATACGAGATAATATCATCAGACTAATACCACTAACCATGGTCCACACTTTATATTTGGCACACTTTTTCATACTCCCCCGTTGTCAACACAGTATATCTTTGGCATAGATGCATGAATATCACAGTATTGCTGTTAACCACTGTCCATAGTTCACTCCAGTTATATCTTGCCCATGCTTCTCCACATTCCCACCACCCTGCAGTAGTTATGTACAACTGCTACAGCTCACAAAGGACACTTGCATCTGTATCATAAACCACAATTCAGTCCCTAGATTATTATCTAGCTTTCTTTCAATTGACATTATTTACATCCCTAGACTATGCTTTCCATCTACATTCTGATTTATAAACCAGCTTTTACTCACTATAATGTGTTAGCATCAAATCTATCCATTTCCACACTTTTAGAGTAAAGTAAATTAAAACTTCTTTATACATTTTGAAAACCATCAGTGGTCCATCTCAGTCCTCCTCTTATCCCCTTTAAGAATCCGCCGCCTATACCAGGTCTTTTTTTTTTCACCTTTTTTTAAATCTTTATTTATTTTTTTAATGTTACATTAAAAAAATATGAGGTCCCCATATAACCCCCACCCCTCTCACCCCACTCTCCCCCCATAACAACAATCTCCTCCATCATCATGCGACATTCATTGCATTTGGTGAATACATCTCTGAGCACTGCTGCGCCTCATGGTCAATGGTCCACATCATAGCCCACATTCTCCCACAGTTCACCCACTGGGCCATGGGAGGACATACAATGTCCAGTAACTGTCCCTGCAGCACCACCCAGGACATCTCCAAGTCCCGAAAACGCCCCACATCTCATCTCTTCCTCTCACTCCCTACCCCCAGCAGCCACCATGGCCACTTTCTCCACACCAATGCCACATTTTCTTTGATTACTAATCACAATAGTTCATGAGTAGATTATCAGTAAGTCCACTCTAATCCATACTCTATTCCTCCATCCTGTGGACCTTGGAATGGTTGTGTCCACTCCACATCTATATCAAGAGAGGGCTTAGATTCCACATGGATGCTGGATGCAATCCTCCTGCTTTCAGTTGTAGACACTCTTGGCTCCCTGGTGTGGTGGTTGACCTTCTTCAACTCCATGTTAGCTGAGTGGGGTAAGTCCAATAAACCAGAGTGTAGGGGTTGCAAATCTGTTGAGGCTCAGGGCCTGGCTATCACATGGTCAGTCCAGAGATTCAGGTCCCCTGGGTATACACTAAACCCCAGCACCAACTGCAGATCCAGTAAAAGTAAGAGGAGAGACTTGTGGACAGAGATCACATCTGAGTCCAACTCCATCACACAGAAACATAAACTCCAAAGTAGGGCCAACTGACATGGCACTGAACTTCATCTGCCATGACCATAGAACCTGTGGGTCTCTGTAGCCCTCAGAAGAACCAGTACCTGGGGTTGTATCTACTTTATCTTTTTCTGGGACTCTGCTAAGGTGTGCATAAGGGCAACCCCTCTCATAACCTCCCAGCTCTTTTTGGAGACTCATAGCCATATAAACTCATTTGTCCTTTCCATTTCCCCCTTTTATTCAGGTTAAAAAGCATTTTTAACTCCTGGTATTATATGTAAATTGAGATATTCTGCTGGTCCGAGTTGACCCTTTTATTCAAGGTCATTTTCTAATTACATCATCAGCTGGTACTTGGTAGTAATCCCTCAGTGCCAGGGAGGCTCATCCCCGGATGTCATGTCCCATGCTGGTGGAAAAGCAACGCATTTACATGCTGAGTTTTGCTTCGAGACTGGCCACATTTGAGCAACACGGAGGCTCTTAGGAGGTAACTCTTTAGGCAGCCTGCAGCTCTAGGCCTTGTTCTTATTTCAGGTGCACAGGCTCACAAGCATAGTCATTAGTATCAAGGGCTCATTGTTGGACCTTCATTTGTTTTGGTCTTTGCCGTTGCACTTGGGGGATTGTTGCTGTTCCTTTAGGGACTGTGATAGAGCTCCCCTGGCTAGGAACTCAACACTCCCTCAGTTGTTGTTTTTAATTGTATCCACTATGAAAATATCCAAACATTTTTAGGTACCCTGGATATAGGCACTGGAGAACTCCCTGCTAACCATGTGTCCCCTGTCAATAACATCCCACACGAGTAATCCTCCCCTGCCATTGTTGAAACTCTCTGTGATCCAAAACTTCTTGAAAAATGAAGCCCAGTATATTGCCAGGTTCCATTAATAGTAAAATGGAATATAGTGATGAGTTTAAAGGGTAGATATTAAATACATATTAATTTAGAAAAATTAAGGTAAAAATAAATAGGGGTATCAAAAAATTACAAAATGCAATAGCTTTATTTTTGATGTTTTGCCTTCTATCACTGCAATAAATGTTGCCCTGTGTGCAAATTGGCAAGGCAACTACTTCCGTCTTTTCCTCAGTGTCTACGTCCTATCTTCTTTTTTTTTCCTAATTATTAAGCTTATCTTCACAAAAGTTTTAGATCACAGTAATTCATATATACAGTATACAGTACTCCTGCATATCCAACATGAAACCCTTTTCCCTTCCACTGCAATAATCCTTTTACATATTCATACTATATTACTGAGAGTGATGTAAAGATATTGAGACAATAGCTTTCAAACAAGGTAACATTTGGGTTTACATTGTGATTTATATTTTAGACTATACAATTTACTAAATTTTTAGTTATCTTATGTTTTACATTATGATTTACATTTAGCCTATCAGCCCCCATATATTTTTGGTGTAATTAACATGTCTTATATTCATCCTTGCGTAATCTTGTGGAACACTTCTATTGCCCACATACTTACATTGGTTTAATCTATTCAATACCTCTTTCCCCCTCCCATTAGGGCCCACGGTGACAGTCAGTCTTCATTGCTTGAAGGGCCATGTTCAGAGATACTTGCAACAGTGTTGAGGGCTTGACATGCTCAACTGCCCTAATGCACTGGAAGCCATTTCTCTCGAGAGATACAATTCCCTCTATTTGAGAACATCAGTCCTCTCCAGGGTGTGGGTATACCCTCAGTCTCATTTTATGGGTCCCTATCCAATGATATAACCCACTATGGCAAAATGAGCATTCACATATTCCCTAGGAGCCTGTCCTGCATCAGATTATCCCCTTTAAGCATCTTAAACAGGTAACCTTCCTTAATGTATTTTTGAAAAAGTTTTCTCAGCATTATACTCTCAACCAAAAACCTGACAATCTACTATGTTCATATGTTGCCCTACCCCCACCCCCAATTTCTTGGGCAATATTACCCATCCTCCCATCCCTATTCCCCCTCAAGCCCACAAAGCCCCACCCAAAGGTAACCCTATTCCCCTATTTTATCCCTTTCTTGTACAAATACTTACCTCCAGCTTATCATAGATTTCACCAATGTAGATGTCAGCTTACATCCTTCCTCTACTCCCCAGTTTCCTTTAAGTCTATCATCCAGTTTCTAGCTCTCTGAGGCAGCTTGGTTTACTTATTTCATATCATTGAGGTCATGTAGTATTTGTCCTTCAATGCCTGGGTTGCTTCCACTCAACATAAGGTTCTCAAGATTCATCCATGTTATCACGTGCGTTTGTAGTGTATTCATTCTTAAAGCTGACTAGTATTCCATTGTATGTATATACCATGTTTTATTTATCCATTCATCTGTTGATGGGCATTTGGGTTGATTCCATCTTTTGGCAATAGTGAACAATGCTGCTGTGAACATTGGTGTGCATATATCGGCTTGTGTCCTTGTTTTCAGTTCTACAGAGTATATACCCAGCAGTGGGATTGCTGGGTCATACGGCAAATCTATAGCTAGTTTTTTGAGAAACTGCCGAACTGTCCTCCAGAATGGCTGGATCCTTCTGCATTCCCACCAGCAGTGGATGAGTGTTCCCATTCCTCCACATCCTCTCCAGCATTTATAGTCTTCAGTTTTTTTCATAGCTGCCAATCTTATGGGAGTAAGATGGTATCTCATTTGTAGTTTTGATTTGCATTTTCCTAATAGCTAGAGATCTGGACATTTTTTCATGTACTTTTTAGCCATTTGTATTTCTTCTTTGGAGAAATGTCTGTTTAAATCTTTTTCCCATTTTTTAAATGGGTTGTTTGTCTTTTTATTTTTGAGATATAGGAGTTCTTTATATATGCAGGTTGTAAGTCTCCTATCAGATATGTGGTTATCAAATATTTTCTCCCATTGTGTAGGCTCTCTTTTCACTTTTTTGACAAACTCCTTTGAGGTGCAGAAGGCTTTAATTCTGAGGAGGTCCCATTTATCTATTTGTTCTTTTGCTGCTCGTGCTTTTGGTGTGACGTTCATGAAGCCATTTCCTATTACAAGGTCTTGTATATGCTTCCTACACTGCTTTCCAGTCTTTATGGTCTTGGCTCTTATATTTAGGTCTTTGATCTATCTTGAGTTGATTTTTGTATAAGGTGTGAGACGATAATCCTCTTTCATTCTTTTACGTATGGATATCCAGTTCTCCAGTCACCATTTGTTGAATAGGCCATTCTCTCCCAGTTGAGAGGGTTTGGTGGCTTTATCGAATATTATATGACTATACATATGAGGATCTATTTCAGAATTCTCAATTCGGTTCCATTGGTCTGTGTGTCTCTCCTTGTGCCAATACCATACTCTTTTCACTACTGTAGTTTTGTAGTATGTTTTGATGTCCGATAGTGTGATTCCCCCAATTTTGTTTTTCTTTTTTAATATGTCTTTGGCTATTCGGGGCCTCTTTCCTTTCCAAGTAAATTTCATAGCTAGTTTTTCTAGTTCCTTAAAGAATGCTGTGTTGATTTTTATTGGGATTGCATTGAATGTGTAGATAAGTTTTGGTAGGATAGACATCTTAATAATATTTAGTCTTCCTTTCCATGAACAGGGAATATTCTTCCATTTATTTAGGTCATCTTTGATCTCCCTGACCAGTGTTGTGTAGTTCTCTGTGTACAAGTTTTCACATCTTTAGTTAAATTTATTCCTAGGTATTTAATTCTTTTATTTACTATTGTAAATGGTATTTGTCTCTTGATTTCCTCCTGAGCTTGTTCATTATTGGTGTACGGAAATGCTACTAATTTTTGCGCATTGATCTTATAACCTGCGACTTTACTAAACTCATCCATGAGCTCCAGAAGCTTTGCTGTATACATCTCAGGGTTCTCTATGTATAGGATCATATCATCTGCAAATAATGAAATTTTGACTTCTTCCTTTCCGATTTGAATGCCTTTTATATCTGGTTCTTGCCTCAGTGCTTGAACAAGTACTTCTAAGACAATGTTACATAGAAGAGGTGATAGTGGGCATCCTTGTCTTGTTCCTGATCTTAGAGAGAAAGATTTTAGTATTTCACCATTGTAAACCTTGTTGGCTGTGGGCTTTTCACACATAATCCCTATCATGTTCAGAAAATTTCCCTGTATTCCGATCTTTTAAAGTGTTTTTATCAAGAAAGGGTGCTGTATTTTGTCAAATGCCCTCTCTGCATCTATAGATAGAATCATGTGATTTTTTTCCTTCAATCTGTTTATATGGTGTATCACATTGTTTGATCCTCTTACATTAAACCATCCCTGCACACCCGGAATGAATCCCACTTGGTCATGGTGTATGATTCATTTAATGTGTTGTTGAATACGGTTAGCAAGTATTTTGTTGAGGAATTTTGCGTCTAGGTTCAGTAGAGAAATTGGTCTGTAATTTTCCTTTTTATGATGTCTTTGTTTGGCTTTGGTACTAGGGTAATGTTGGCATCATAGAATGAGTTAGGTAGTGTTCCTTTTTTTTTATTTTTTTTTAAATTTATTTTTTTATTTTATTTTATTTTTTTAATTGATTTTGTAAAAATATTACATTAAAAAAACAATATGAGGTCCCATTCAACCCTACCACCCCCACCCCACCACTCCCCCCCCAGTAACACTCACTCCCATCATCATGATACATCCATTGCATTTGGTAAGTACATCTCTGGGCATCTCTGCACCTCATGCCCTTATGCACAACTGAGCAGAATCTAAGAGACAGATGAAGTAGATATAACCCCAGGTATTGGTTCCTTTGAGGGCTAAAGAGACCCACGGGCTCTATGGTCATGGCAGATGGGGTTCACTGCCATGTCAGATGGCCCTTCTTTTTTTCGATTTTTTGTAAGAGTTTCAGTAAGATTGGTGTTAGTTCTTTCTGGAATGTTTTGTAGAATTCACCTGTGAAGCCATCTGGCCCTGGGCTTCCCCTGGTTGGGAGGTCTTTAATGACTGATTCCATCTCTTTACTTGTGATTGGTTTGTTGAGATCATCAAATTCTTCTTTCATCAATATAGGCTGCTTATGTGTTTTTAGGAATTTGTCCATTTCCTCTGAATTGTCATTTTTGTTGGAATATAGTTTTCAAAGTATCCTCTTATGATAGTCTTTATTTCTGTGGGGTCAGTGCTGATATCTCCTTTCTCATTTCTTATTTTGTGTATTTGGATCTTCTCTCCTTTTCTCTTTGTTAGTCTAGCCAAGGATCTGTCAATTTTACTGGTCTTCTCCAAGAACCAGCTCTTGGTTTTGTTTATCTTTTCAAGTGCTTTCTTATTTTCTATTTCATTTAGTTCTGCTCTTATCTTTGTTATTTCTTTCTTTCTTCTTTCTGTGGGGTTACTTTGTTGTTTTTTTACTAGTTCCTCCAAATGTACAGTTAGTTCTTCAATTTTTGCTCTTTCTTTTTGATGTATGAATTTATGGCTATAAATTACCCTCTCAGTACTTCTTTTGCTGCATCCCATAAGTTTTGGTATGTTGTGTTATGATTTTCATTAGTTTCAAGGTAGTTATTAATTTCTTTTGAGATTTCCTCTTTGACCCACTGTTTTTCTAAGAGTGTGCTGTTTAATTTCCATATCTTGGTGTGAAATCTGGCCCTCTGGCCCTTGCAGATTTCCAGTTCACTCCACTGTGGTCAGAGATATTATTCTGTATGATTTTGATCTTTCTGAATTCACTGAGCCTTTCTCTGTGGCCTAACATATGGTCTATCTTGGAAAATGATCCAAGTGCAGTTGAGAAAATTGTATATCCTGCCGTATTCAGGTGTAATTATGTCTATTAGATCCAGCTGTTTATGTCTATTAGATCCAGCTCCTCTAATATACTGTTCAAAGTTTTTGTTTCTTTATTGATTCTCTTTTGAGATGTTCTGTCCAAAGTTGATAGTGGTGTGTTAAAGTCTCCCACTGCAATTGTAGAGGCATCTATTCTTTCACTTAGTTTTTCCAGTGTTTGCCTCATGTATTTGGAGGCGCCCTTGGTAGGAGTATAAATATTTATGATTGTTCGTTCTTCTTGAAAGATTATCCCTTTCACTAATATGTAGTATCCATCTTTGTCTCTCACAATTGTTTTGCATTTTAAGTGTACTTTGATATTAATATAGCTACTTCTGCCTTTTTGGGTTATTGTTTGCTCATACGATTGTTTTCTAGCCATTCACTTTCAACCTCCATGAATCCCTAGGTCTAAGATATGTTTCTTGTAGACAGCATATAGATGGGTCATATTTCCTTATCCAATCTTCCAATCTGAATCTTTTGACAGGTGAGTTTAATCCATTGATATTCAGTGTTATTACTTTCAAGGAATTATTTATATTAGCCATATTTTGTTTGGACTTGTGTTTGTCATATTTTGTTTGTTTTTTCCTTGTCTTTTTGTCTTTTTTGTTTTCTTACACTCTCCTCCAACTCTGCCTCTCCTGTTTCTTTCTTTCTTCCTGCAGAACTCCCTTTAATATGTCTTGAAGGGCAGGGTGCTTGTTGGCATATTCTCTTTGTTTCTGTTTATCTGTGAATATTTTGAACTCTCCATCATTTTTGAATGCTAATTTAGCTGGGTAGAGTATTCTTCGTTGGAAATTTTTTTCTTTTAGTACCTTGACTATATCATACCACTGCCTTCTTGCCTCCATGGTTTCAGATGAGAAACTAATAGTTAATCTTATGGAGCCTCCCTTGTATGTGATGGTTCTCTTTTCTCTTGCTGCTTTTAAAATTTTGTCTTTGTCTTGAGCATTGGATAATTTGACAAATATATGTCTTGGGGTGGGCCAGTTGGGATTTATGGTGTTTGGGGTACATTGTGCACCAGGACTTATACATCCATCTCTCTCAGTAGATTTGGGAAGTTTTCAGCCATTGTTTCCTCCAACACCCCTTCTGTCCCCTTTCCCCCTCTTTTCTCCTCCTGGGATCCTAGAATGCATATGTTTGCACGTTTTGCATTGTCATTAAGGTCCCTAAGTCCCATCTGGATTTTTTCTATCTTTTTATCCATCAGTTCTACTATCTGTTTGATTTCAGATGCATTGTCTTCCACGTCACTAATTCTCTCCTCTGCCTCTTCTAATCTGCTGCTATTTGCTGAGAGTGTATTTTTGATTTCTTGAACTGTGGTGTTCATCCCCATCATATCTGTTATCTTTTTGCGTATGTCTGCAATTTCCTCTCCAAGTGTTTTCTTCATATTGTTAATCTCTTCCTTTACTTAAGTTGGTCTCTAATATATGTTTTGAGATCTTTAATTACTCATCCGATGTTCTGCTCCCCTTCCTGGTTTTTAGTTTGTTCATAGGATTTGGCCATGTTTTCCTGATTATTGATTTGGTTTGTAGTTTTTTGTTGCTTTCTGCTCATCATTTTATCTTGACAGGTTTAATCAGTTCCTTAGCTTCTTTGTCTAGTCTTGGCGATTAATTAGTTGTTGTTTGTGTGTAAGTGTTATGTCTTCTCTTTGTCTCTTTGTTCTTCTTACTATATTTTCTTGTTGTTGGCTAACTTCACTTTGAAGGAAAATATTAGGGCCAGGGAAATCAAAATGAGTAAGAAAAGAAGATGTATAAAATAGTATTGGTAATAAGTGTTAATAGAGCAACAATGTGAGCTCTAGGAGGGTTTATATTAGACTCATGTAAGTTGTGTAGAGTTATAGCAGTAAGTAGAGTACCTATAATGAGACAATCAACTGAATATGGGGAGAAATATAGTATGAATTAAAAGGCCAGTGTTTTCATGAGAGAGGGAAAGAGAAAAGAAAGACAATAATATCAAGAGTGGATAAAAGACAGAAAACAGAACAAAGGCATTAGAAATAAAGTCAGAGAATTTGGGGGCCAAAGATATGGAGGTGGAATGTAAGAGAAACAGTAGATGATGGAAGATAGAAAGATGTGGGGGAAAGGGGATAGTGTAGGTGGCCAAAATCAATACACACAGAAAAGAGGAAATGGAGGATGAGGAAACACAGCAAGTGTGAAGTGTTCCCTGCAGCAACTATTATATAAAGAGAATAAAATAAAATAGAAAAAGAGAGAAGAGAAAACAAAGAGAAGAGAAAAGGGGGGGGGGCAAATAAAAGAGGAGAAACAAGCAAGAAAAAGAAAAAGAGAAAAAAAAACTAAATAAATGAAAAAGGACGTTGGGGGATAAAATGGGAGAAAAGACCAGGAGACAATGCAATATTAGCGACCAAGACAAAAAAATAAGAACCAAGGTTTCAAGCTAGGAATCCTCTTTGCAGTTAAATAATACACTTAGGGATTTCACCTTCTCCCTTTCTCCTTTCCTCACTTCTCTCTCTCCCAGGGCAGCAGGAAAGCTGCCTGAGAGGTCCAGTAGGAGATTCAAGTAGGTCCTTGTGGAACCAACTAAACACAGAAGACTATGATTCTTTATTTCCAGTATGAGATCACCTACACCTCACCAGAAACCCCAAATATGCTACTGGAAGCTTGGATAGCACCCCCTACAGTCCCTCCCCCTTAGGTGTGCTAGGAGAGGTCTAATTGATTTTCTGACTCCACCTTATCCCAGACCAGGTTTCCTATCCCAGGACATTTAGGTAAATTGGGCTTTCTCAGCAGATTCACCTCTCCTTTCTTCCTAGACTCTCCCCATGTCAGGTGGTACACTCCTCCAAGTTCAAGGAGAGAGAAATAAAAAATCCACAAATGCTGAGGGCACAGTAGATTAGGGGATGGGAAGTCTGTGATATTGCAGAATCAAGGTGTGTGAGTCTCTGGAGCGTGGGCCACCAGGGTTTAGGGGACACAGACCTGGGAACCACACATCCAGTTAACACAGGGCCTGGGAGCACCACAGCACAACAAAGCCTTCAGGGATCGTGGCAGCAGGGCCTCCAGCCCTAGGAGGAGGGGTCCCGCCCACAATTTCTGACTTCTGTGTCAGAAACCCAAAATTCCACCTCTCACAAGAATCTCTTCTGTCACTGTCTCACGAAATCGACATCTGGACACCTCCTGCCCTGCTAGCCCCCAAAACAGCCCATTCAGGTTTTGGGAGCGCCGCAGCACAACAAAGATCCCAGGGATTGCTGCGGCCAGGCCGCCAGCCCTAGGGGTAGGGGCTCCACCCACGACTTCTGACCTCCGAGTCAGAAACCCAAAATTCCACCTCTTGCAAGAATCTCCTCCGTCACTGTCTCACCAAATCGACATCCAGACAACACCCACCCTGCAAGCCCCTGAAACAGCCAGCTCAGGGCTTGGGAACTCCCCATCACATCAAAGCCTTCAGGAATCACCGCAGCTGGGCTGCCAGCCCTGGGGGGAAGGGTCCCTTCCACAATTTCCTACCTCCATACAAGAGATCCAAAATTCTACCACTTGCAAGAATCTCCTCTGTCACCGTCCCACCAAATCACCTCCTGCCCTGCAAACACCCGAAACAGCCCAGTCCAGCAGGACTCCAACCCTACTCATCCGCTTCTTTGCAGGGGAGATTATGAGGTGCCTACTACCAGGTCTTGAAGTTACTTTCCTACGTTTTCTTCAAGAAGCTTTATGGTTCTTGCTTTATATTTAGTTTTTTTATCCACTTTGAGTTAATTTTTGTATAAGGTATGAGATAGGGGTCCTTCTTCTTTCTTTTGGCTATGGATATCCAGTTCTCCCAGCACCATTTGTGGAATGGACTGTTCTGCCCGAGCTTGGTGGATTTGACAGGCTTGTCAAAAATCACTTTACCATAGATGTGAGGGTCTGTTTCTGAGCCATCAATTCGGTTTCATTGGTCTATGTGTCTTTATGCCAGTACCATGCTGTTTTTACCACGGTAGCTAGGTACTGATTTAAAGACAGAAGATAGAGCCCTCCAACTTTGCTTTTCCTTTTTTATTTCCAAAGATTTATTTTATTTGTTTCTCCCCACGCCCTCATTGTTTGCTGTGTCCATCTTCCTTGTTTCTTTAGGAAGCACTGGAACTGAACCCAGGAGCTGATATGAAGGGAGGCACCTAATCACTTGAGCCACATCTGTTCCTGCCTTGTCGTGTCTCTCATTTTGATTTTCTTCTGGTTCGTCATTTTGTTGCATCAGTTTGCTGCACTTGCCTGTCTTGTCAGCTTGCTGTCTCGCTCATCCACTTTAGGAGGTACCAGGAACCACTGCTCCCTACTTTGTTGTGTCTCTCGTTATGTTTTATTTCTTGTGTCTCTTGTTGTGTCAGCTTCCTGCGTCTGCCTGTCACAACAGCTCTCTGTCTTCTTCAGGAGGAACTGGGAAGCAACCCGGGTACCTCCCATGTGATAGGCAGGAGCTCAATTGTTTGAGCCACATCCACTTCCCCACTTTTCCTTTTTAAGATGATTCTGGCTATTCAGGACCTCTTACCCTTCCAAAAAAAATTGATAATTATGTTTCTCATTTATTTTTAAAATGCAGGTTGAATTTTTATCAGGGTTACATTGACTCTGTATATCAATTTGTGTAGACTAGACAGCTTAATATTTAGTCTTCCAATCCATAAGCATGGAATGTTCTTTCAATTATTTAGATCTTTTATGATTTCTTTCAACAAGGGATTGTAGTTTTCTGAATATAAGGGTTTTACATTCTTTGGTAAGTTTATTCTTAAATATTTGATTATTTTAGTCACTATTGTAGATGGATTTTTTTCCCTTAATTCCTCCTCTGATTGCTCGTTAGTATTGTCTTTTTTTTTTAAGTATGAGATTTTATAAAATTCTCTCATGTTACTTTAGGGATGTACAAGTCCATTTTCCACAGGCAGGCTGCAAACCAAAGGCTCCGATGAAGGTCCTTGGTGAGTTTCCAGGAGACACTGATTGTGAAGTCAAGCTGGAAAAGTATCTCCAATGCTGAAATCATTTCCCCTTTTAAGGAGTTCAACTGATTCAATAAAAAGCCACTCATTGCTGATGGCAATCTTCTTGGTTGAGTATCGATGTAATCAGCCAAGTGTGCAATAAACTCACTGGTGACTAAAGTCCATAAATGTCCTTGTATTACAGTTAGCCCAGTGCTTACTTGATCAAACAACTGGGCACAATTACCTGGCCGAGCTGACACATTAGTCTAACCATCACACCCAGTGAGTTACCATATATTCTTTTATCAAAATTGTTTTCCGCTAAATTTGCCACAGTTGATTTCAGATGCTTGCAAATAATATATATATTTATATTTTAGGGAAACTAGTGTCTTTTAAAGTCTGTTTCATCTGATGTAAGTACAGCTACTCTTGCTTTTTTTTAATACCTACATGGAATATCTTTTTCCAGCCTTTCACTTTCCATCTATTGGTATCCTTGGGTATAAGGCGAGTCTCTTGCAGAAAGCATATAGATGGCTCATATTTTCTTAATCATTCAGCCAGTCTGTGCTTTTGATTGGGGAGTTTAATCCATTAACATTCAGTGTTAATATAGATGCAGTACTTATTTCACCCATTTTGACCTTTGATTTTGTCTGTAGTATTTTATTTTCTTCATTCTTTTGACACTTTGTTACTTATACTGATAATACTCTTCATTTCTAGATTCTCTTCCAAGCCTCTCTCCTGTCTTTTCTTTTCTGACTATAGTATAAACTCTCTCAGTTTCTATTTATCTGTGAATAATCTAAATTTGCCCTTATTTTCAAAAGACAATCTTGCCAGATATAATATTCTTGGCTGGAAGTTTTTCTCTTGCAGTATCTTAAATATATCATACCACCATCTTCTTGCCTCCATGATTTCTGATGAGAAATTGGCATTTAATCTTATTGGGTATCCCTTTTATGTGATGCATTGCTTATCTCTCCTGCTACTCTCAGAATTCTCTCTTTGTCTTGGGCATTTGAAATTCTGATTAGTATGTGTCTCGGAGTTGGTCTATTCAGTTTTATTTGGATGGGAGTATGTTGTGCTTCTTGGACACAGATACCTATGTCCTTCAATAGGTTTGGGGAATTTTCTAATATTATTTCTTCAGATATTCCTTCTTCCCCTTTTCCCTTCTCCTCCTCTGGGACCCCCATGACATGTATGTTTGCACATCTCTTGCTGTCATTTATTTCCCTGAAACTTTTTTCAATTTTTTCATTCTTTACTCATGTGCTCTTTTCTATGTTTGCTTTTTAAACATTGATTGAAGTATATCACTCACACATAAACATACATAAACAATAAGTATATAGTAATAGCTGTGAACTTACAAAACAAGCATACATAGCATCATACAGGACTCTCATAACTCACCCTACCACCAATACCTTGCATTGTTGTTAAACATTTTAACCTAATGATTAAAGAGCATTGTCAAAATATTACTACTAACCAAAGTATTTTCCCCCAGACCACCCTATTATTATCTTTATATTATTTATATATGAACATAAATAAACAATAAGTGTATAGTAAAAGTTGTGAACTTACAAAGCAAACATGCATAACATTATACAGGGGTCCCATACATCAGCCCTCCACCAACACCTTGCATTGGTGTGAGACATTGGTTACAGATTATGAAAGGATATTGTCAAAATCTTACTACTAATTACAGTCCTTATTTTGCATTTGGTGTATTTTCCCCTAACCCACCCTATTATTATTATTATTTTTTAAAGATTTATTTTTTCATTTATTTCTTTCCTCTTCCCCCCCACCCCCCAGTTCTGCTCTCTGTCCATTCACTGTGTGTTCTTCTGTGTCCGCTTGTATTCTTGTCAGCGGCACTGGGAATCTGTGTCACTTTCTGTTGCGTCATCTTGCTGTGTCAGCTCTCTGTGTGTGTGGCGCCTGTCCTGGGCAGGCTGCACTTTTTTCGTGCGAGGCAGCTCTCCTCACAGGGTGCACTCCTTGTGCGTGGGGCTCCCCTACGCCTGCGTGGCACGGCACTCCTTGCGCACATTGGCACTGAACATGGGCCAGCTTCACCACACGGGTCAGGAGGCCCCGGGTTTGAACTCTGGACCTCCCATGTGGTAGGTAGATGCTCTATCTGTTGAGCCAAATCCTCTTCCCAGTTTTATAAATATATTTTTTATGATAGAAGTTGTAAAATTATGAAACAATCATGCACATATTCAGAATTCCCAAACAACATCCCTCTAGCAACACTCCACACTGTGGTGTAATATTGTTACAGATAAAATAATATCATCTGATTGTTACCACATCCACAGTGTACATTTGGCATGCATTCTCCTTACTGCCTCATTATCAACACAGTAAATCTTTGGCACAGATGCAAGCATATTACATTATTACTGCTAACCACAGTACATAGGTCACTCCAGTTGTGTTATTCCCATGCTTCTCCACATTCCCATCTCCCAACATTATCCTTTACCAGGAGTAGGACAAAGTCACAGCTGTGTGGAATAATCCAAGTCCTGCAGGCCTAGACTGTAGTGCCCAGAGAGACTTATGAGGCTTCACACCCCTTTCTCCACTGCCTGGGGCAGGGATGGAGCTGTAGATGTGGGCAGCAATCTATGCAGTATGGGTCCAAGATGACCGCAGTTGCCCTGGTAGACTTCTGATTATTCAGTCTGTGCCAGCTAAAGGTACCTGAAGTTAACAGGATAGGCTGGTGCAGGGCCAACTAGCATCTGCCCTGCCAGAGGTGGGGATGAAGCCTATGCTAGGGCTGCAGAGTGATCTGGGTGAAAGAAACTGGTTCCTATCATCACTGATTTTCGGTCCTAGAGTCCCCTCAGGCTGGGGGAAGGTATAATCCTAGCTGTTCCTAGGGTTATACCTTAGCCAGCCAAGTCTACTAATCAGTATCCAAAATTGATGGACAACAATCTCCTTTGCCCCTGTTTTTGGGAAATGAAGCTTCCAATTCCAGCCACAGAATAGCTCTTGGGGCAGCTCGTGCTGACAAAATATGACAATCACTGGTCTGCGGCTTGGCTGGTAATTTCCAAGAGAGGCTGGCGTAGGTCCCCCCCAGCTTCCTCCCTCCCAGAGGTGGGACTGGGGCTTAGGCTAGACCTGCAATCTGATCTGGATGGAAAGAATCCAGCCCCTACCAGCACTATGATTTTCAGTCCACCCCCCTTCCCCTCTTATAAGGCGCAGAGTTAAGATGGCAACTACTGGCCTCTTTCTGACTTGGTCAGGCTCAAACTTTAGCTGTTCTTAGGATTATATGTAGCCCACTGAATTTCCTCATCAGTACCTGAAGTTGGTGTCCAACTGTCTCTTCCTTCCCTGTTTTTGGGAAGTGGAGCATTCAATTCCAGCCACAGAACAGCTCCAAAGGTAGCTTGTGCCTCCATTAGAGGATTGGCGCTGGCCTCCATGGTGCGGAGTGTTCTACCTATGAATATTCTCTGCAGATGGGCTATCTCCCTCTTCCTTCAAGGATGTGGCAGGATGCTCTTCAGGTCTCCTGGAGCCCCCAAACAGGTGCTTTATCTAGCTCCAGATAGCTCTGGGTGTTTACTAACTGTCCTGTAGCAGGAGCTGACTCTAGGAGCTCCTTATTCCACCACCATCTTGCTGTTGTCCTCTACGTTCACCTTTTGGAAGCCATGTCTTCAAGTTCACCAGTCCTTTCTTCTGCCTCCTACAGTCTGCTGTTATATGATTCCAATGTATTTTTGTTGTCTTCTTTTTCAAAGATAACTAGATCATATAAAACATTACATTAAAAAACATAACAAGTTTCCATTTACCTCATACCCCACCCCACCCACGCTTCTCCCACATCAACATTCTCTTCATAAGTAAGGCACATTCATGGCATTTGGTGACTACATCCTGCCACACTGCATGAACCATAGTTTACATTGTAGTTCACACCTCCCCCAGACCATCCAGTGGGTATGATAGTGCAGGATATACAGTGTCCTGCATCTGTCCCTGCAGTGTCATCCAAGACAATGCCAAAACCCGAAAATGCCCCATATCACACATCTTCCTACCTCTCCCTGCCCTCAGCCACTTCCATGACCACCATCCTCATATCAATGGTACAATTTCTTCCATGGCTAGAATCACAATAGTTCTATAGCAGAATACCAGCAGGTCCACTCCAATCCATATTATATTCCTCCATCCTGTGGACCCTGAGATGGTGATGTCCACTCCACCTCTAAATCGAGAAAGGGCTTAGGTCCACATGCCTGATGGATGCAGTTCTCCTGCTTGCAGTTGTAGAAACTCTGGTTTACCTTTTGTGGTGGTTGACCATTCTCACCTCCCTGTCAGCTGACCTGGGTAAATTCAAGGACCCAGAGAGTAGGTGTTACAACACTGCTGAGGCTCAGGGTCCAAGTGGCACATAGACAGTCCAGAGATTCAAGTCCCCTGAGCATACATAAACCCAAGCACCAATCATGGGTTCAGTAAAAGTGACAGAAGAGGCATGTAAAGAGAGGTCACATCTGAGTCCAACTCCATCACACTCAGGAGCACAAATTCCGAAGTAGGACCCACTGGCAATGCAATGAACTCCAGAGCCATCTGTCATGACTGTAGAACCTGTGTGTCTCTAGCCCTCAGGAGCACCAGTACCTGGGGTTCTATCTACTTTGGCTGTCTCTGGGGTCCTCCTGAGACATGCATAAGTGTGACCCCTCTGATGACTTCCCGACTCATTTTGACATCTCTTAGCCATATAAACTCATTTGTCTTTACCATTTCCTCCTTTTATTCAAGGTCTTTTTCTAGTTGTATCACCAGTGGTGATGGTAGTAATCCCTCAGCGCCAGTGAGGCTCATCCCTGGCAATCAAGGCCCACGCTGGGGGGAAGGTAATGCATTTACATGCTGAGTTTGTCTTAGAGAGCGGCCAGATTTGAGCAACATGGAGGTTCTCGGGAGGTAACTCTTACGCACCCTGTATCTCTAGGCCTAATTGATATTTCAAGCACACAGTCTCATAAGCATAGTCATGAGTATCAAGGGCCCATCATTCATGGCATTTCTTCACTGGTCTTTGCCCTTACACTTAGGGGATTGTTGCTGTTCCATTGGGAAATGAGACACAGTTTACGCAGATGGGAACTCAGCACTCCCTCAGTTGTCATGTGTAACTCTATCCACTATGACAATACCCAACAAACATCTGAACGTATCTATATACCCTATATAGAACTCCCTCCCAGCCATGCAACCCCAATTAATGACACCCCACAGCAGTGCTCCTCCCCTGCCATAGTTGATTACCTTTGTGATCCAAAAATTTTTCAAAAATGAAGCCTAATATATTGCCAAATTCAATTGCATCTTTTATTCCTGTAAGATCTGCTTTTTTTTTGTATGTTTTCATATTCTTCTTTGTGCTCAGCCAATGTCTTCTTTTGATTGATTGATTTTTTATTGTCTCTACTTTATCATAGATTTCGCCCTTGTAGGTATCAGCCCACAATCTTCCTCTCCCCCCATTTCCTATAAGCATATCTTCCAGTCTCTAGCTCTCTGAGATAGCTTGATTTGCTTAATTCGTATCAAAGAGTTCGTGTACTATTTGTCCTTCAATGCCTGGCTTGCTTCTGTAAGCATATCATCCAGTCTCTAGCTCTCTGAGACAGCTTGATTTGCTTAATTCGTATCAGAGAGGTCGTGTACTATTTGTCCTTCAATGCCTGGCTTGCTTCACTCAACATAAGGTCCTCAAGATGCATCCATGTTATCCCATGTGTTAGTACTGTATTCCTTCTTACAGCTGAATAGTATTCCATTGAATATATACCATATTTTGTTTATCCATTCATCTGTTGATGGACATTTGGGTTGATTCCATCTTTTGGCAATAGTGAATAATGCCACTATGAACATTGGTGTGCATATATCAGTTCATGCCCTTGTTTTCAATTCTTCTGGGTATATACCCAGCAGTGGAATTGCTGGGTCATGTGGTAAATCTATAGCTAGTTTTTTGAGAAACCACCAAACTGTCCTCCAGAATAGCTGGATCCTTCTGCATTCCCACCAGCAGTGGACGAGGGTTCCTATTCCTCGCATCCTCTCCAACACTTGTAGTCCTCTGTGTTTTTAATAGCTGCCAGTCTAATGGGTATAAGATAATATCTCACTGTAGTTTTGACTTGCATTTTCCTAATAGCTAGTGATGCTGAGCATCTTTTCATGTGCTTTTTAGCCATTTGTATTTCTTCTTTGGAGAAGTATCTGTTCAAATCTCTTGCTCATTTTTTCAATGGCTTTTTTTACTTTTTATTTTCAAAATATAGGATTTCTTAATGTATGTTGGATATTAGGCTCCTATCAAATATATGGTTACCAAATATTTTCTTCCATTGGGTGAGTTGTCTTTTCACTTTCTTGACAAAGTCCTTTGAGGTGCAAAAGGCTTTAATTTTGAGGAGGTCTCATTTATCTATTTTTTCTTTCACCACTCATGCTTTGGGTGTGAAGTTCATGAAGCCATTTCCTATTACACGGTCCTGTAGATGCTTCCCTACATTGTCTTCCAAGGTCTTTATGGTCTTGGCTCTTATATTTAGATCTTTGATCCATCTTGAGTTGATTTTTGTATGCGGTGTGGGATGGTAATCCTCTCTCATTCTTTTGTATATGGATATCCAGTTCTCCAAGTACCATTTATTGAAGAGGCCATTCCCTCCCAGTTGAGTGGACTTTGTGACCTTGTCAAATATCAGATGACTGTATATGCAAGGATCTATATCCGAACTCTCAATTCAGTTCCATTGGTCAGTGTGTCTATCCTTTTGCCAATACCATGCTGTTCTGAGCACTATACTTTGTAGTATGTTTTGAAGTATGGTAGTGTGACTACTCCAGTTTCATTTTTTTTTTCAATATGCCTTTAGTTATTCAGAGCTTCTTTCCCTTCCAAATAAATTTCATAGTTAGTTTTTCCAGTTCATTAAAAAATGCTGTGTTGATTTTTATTGGGCTTGCATTAAATCTGTATATCAGTTTCTGTAGGATAGACATCTTAATGATATCTAGTTTTCATATCCATGAACAGGGAATATTCTTCCATTTATTTAAGTTTTCTTTGACTTCCTTTAACAGTGTTGTATAGTTTTATGTGTATTCAGTGTTTTACATCTTTAGTTAAATTTATTCCTAGGTATTTGATTTTTTAATTTACTATTGTAAATGTTTTATTTTCTAAATTTCCTCATTGGATTGTTCATTATTGGTGTACAGAAATGCTACTAATTTTTACATATTGGTCTTATAACCTGCGACTTTACTGAACTCATTTATATGTTCTAGAAGCTTTGTTGTAGATTTCTCAGGGCTTTTTATGTATCCAATGTCTTCTTAATATCCTAATCTGTTGAGTCATCTCATTAAATTTATTAAGGAGATTTGTTTGAACATCTATCATTAGTTCTCTCAACTCCTTTATGTCATCTGGACACTTATCATGTTCCATTAACTGGATCATATGTTCCCATTCCTTGGTATGGATTGTAATTTTTTGTTGGGTCTTGGCATCTGGCTTACTAGAAGTGTTTATTCTGGGTGCAATTTCTCTCTTTAGTTAGGGCTTTCTAGCCCTTTCTCCCTTGCTGGCTATGTAGTAAGAGCCAAGGACGTAGTTGCTATGTAACTTGTGGAGGCTCAAGTTGCCCACATTGCCCCAGGGACTAATGATACTTCTCCCAACTTTCTCCTTTGCCAGTGGTAGTGAGAGAGCCAAAGCTGTGCATTATAGTCCAAGTTGTGAAGACCTAGTCTGTAGTTGCCCAGCAAGACTTTTGAAGCTTCGCACCTCTTTCTCCCCTGCCTGGGGCAGGGATAGAGCTGCATGTGTGGGCAGCAGTCTAAGCCCTCCTTGTCCAAAATGACCATAGTTGCCCTGGTAGACTTCTGACTATTCAATCTGTGCCAGCCAAATGTACCTGCAGTTACCTGGAGAGGCTGGTGCCGGTCCTACCAGCTTTCTCCCTGCCGTAGTTTGGGATGAAGCCTAGGCTAGGGCTGCAGTCCAGTCTTGGTGGAAAGAAGCTGGTCCATACTGTCACTATGATTTTTCGATCAGCCTGACTTCTCCTCATGCCAGGACAGAGTCAAAATGGCGGCACTGGCCTTTTCCTGACTTGGACAGTTACAAACTTTAGCATTTCTTAGGGTTATATTTTAGCCATCTTAATTTACTAATCAGTACCTGAAATCTGTGACCAACCTTCTCTTCCTTCCCTGTTTTTTGGAAATGGAGCTTCCAATACCAGCCACAGAATAGCTCCTGAGGCGGCTTGTGCTGTCAGAATAGGATGATCATGAGCCTCCGGGCATGGCCTGTATTTTTCCGGAGAGGCTGTTGCAGATCTCCCCAGCTTCCTCCCTGCTAGAAGTAGTACAGGGCTTAGGCTAGAGCTGCAATCTCATCTGTATGGAAACAAGCCTGTCCCTACCAGCACTTGATTTTCAGTCTGCCCCTCTTCCACTCATGCTGGGGGTGAAGTTAAAATGATGGCTACTTGGACAAGCCCAAACTTGAGCTGTTCTTAGCATTATACTTTAGACAGCTGAATTCACTAATCAGCAGCTGAAGTTGGTGCCCAGCCATTTCTTGCTCCCCCATTTTTGGGACTGGAGCTTCCAATTCCAGCCACAGAATGGTTCCCAAGGCTGCTTGTTCCACCAGTGGAGGATGGGCATTGGCCTCCTTGGCGTAGAGTGTTCTACTTACACATGTTCTCTGCAGATGGCCAGTTTCCTCCTTCCATTCTTTCAAGGATGTTGCCAGATGCTCTTCTGGTCTCCTGGAGCCGCCAAACAGCTACTTTAGATATCTGGATGATTACTCACTGCCCTGTAGCATGTGCTGACTCTAGGAGCTCCTTATTATGCCACCATCTTGTTGGTTGTCTCTTTTTAGTGTTTTTTACTTTAATTTATTTTTTTTTAAGATTTATTTTTTATTTATTTAATTCCCCTCCCCTCCCCCGGTTGTCTGTTTTCTGTGTCTTTTTGCTGCGTCTTGTTTCTTATGTCCACTTCTGTTGTCGTCAGCGGCACGGGAAGTGTGGGCGGTGCCATTCCTCGGCAGGCTGCACTTTCTTTCGCGCTGGGCGGCTCTCCTTACGGGTGCACTCCTTGTGCGTGGGGCTTCCCTACGCGGGGGACACCCCTGCCATGGCAGGGCACTCCTTGCGCGCATCAGCACTGCGCATGGGCCGGCTCCACACGGGTCAAGGAGGCCCGGGGTTTGAACCGCGGACCTCCCATGTGGTAGACGGATGCCCTAACCACTGGGCCAAAATCCGTTTCCCTTTACTTTCATTTTTAGATCACTATGTCTGATCTTAGAATTCATTGTAAATGAAATGACATAGCCTCCCTGTTAAGAACCAATTTAGTTAGAACTTAGAAGCGCTCCGAATTTTGACAACCTGGATCATGTGAAGGAATAGACAGCCTTCTTTCAGAATAAATGTGCTATCTTATCCAAAGCCTTCTAATTTTTCTTAAAGGATTTTCTCCCAGGAGTTAGGGTATAATTAAGATATTTGGTTCCAGAATGTTCTTTTTTTTTTTGGAGGGGAGGGGTATGCTGAATACAAATTAAAAGTAAGTAGAAGAAGGAAAAGAATAGAATGTATTAACTATGAATAAACTTAAAATCTAGATTTTACTCCTAGTTCAGTTGTTTCTCTCACTAGTAGTCAAGAGTATACAAAAATGTCAAGGAATAAAGAAACTCCTACATAAATGTACTTTGTATTTGTATTAAATGCAAACTAGTGGAATTCTTGCTAACCTAAGTTTTTACTGGTATCTTACTTTCTACAAGACAAAATTTCAATTAGCTCACATTTTCCTAAATGCATTCAGTGAATAAAAATTAAGCAATAGTGATCTGTATAATACTATATATTTGATACTGTTGGGATGAGAAGTATAAGAAATATACCCTACCCTTATAATCTGATTAGGGAAATAAATTACACACATGAAAATTTAGCTGGCAATATAAAGCAATGTATGTTTAAGAATCAAATGACCTACATAAATAGCAAGTACTGTAAAACTTCAGAACGACATTAACAGGAATGGTCAGAGTTGGCCTAATGGAGGAGATAGAACTTGTTCTAGGCCTAGACATAAGGATCAGATTTAGATAGAGGCTGATATTCTGAAAAACAACGATGTGCATAAAGGTACAGAGAGATAGGAGTAAATAAGGTGCTGGAATTAAGGAATCCTGTTTCAGATTGATTAATGATAAGGGCAGATAAAATATAGAGACATTATTTGGAACTAGATGATAAAAAACCTTGAATAATTTGTGAAAGAATTTGGAGACAGTAGTTTCCAAGGAAAGAAAGGATTTCAGGTAATAGTAATTTAGGAAGAATGATATATATATTGTAGTATAAAAATGGACTGGGGGGGCTAGAGTCAGTATTTTAATATCCTCATATTAGACATTAAGGATCTGACTTTGGATGATGGCAGTGAAAATAACAAATCAGGAACTGACAGATGTTGGGAACAAAGTGTATGGGAAATAAAAGTCAAAGATAACTTGAGGTTTCTATTAAAATGAATGCCCTAGACTCCTCTTATCTTTCCTCTAATAATTCATCTGATTATATTTTTATTTTTAAGTTAAATTTGTACTTTAGATTTTTAAAATTGATTACTACTCTAGTTCTACTATCTGCAGGGAAAATGCTTTCTTCTCTTTAAACTCTTAGAAGTAATTTAGGATATTAAAGATTATTGTAGAGACAATTAGGTGGAAATTTCCAATGACCATTGAAATAGTGTTGGGATGAGCTACAGGCACAAAGAATGAAGCAGAGTCAGGCAATTACTACTTTCTGGTGACATCCCCATCATTTGGGGTAAGCTTTCTCATATGCCAAAATAGTGGTTTTCCAAGATTTGTCCTACCCCTGTTAGCAGAACCTGACTTGCTTGTCTTTTTTCTCCCAGTGGAAAACCTTTGTTAGTGCTTGTTTGGACCTGTTTTATTGCTGATAAACTAGATTGCTTTTAAAAATTGCTTCATATGTTCTCTTCACAAATATGATATCCAGGCAAGCTGATGAAGAATTCCAGATCCTGGCAAACTCCTGGCGATACTCCAGTGCGTTTACCAACAGGATATTTTTTGCTATGGTGGATTTTGATGAAGGCTCTGATGTATTTCAGATGGTAAGATCTTTGGTTTATTCTATTAGGTAGGAACAGGTAAAGTGTGGATACATGTGGAATATGTTTTTTTTAAATTGTCGCAAAAAGTTAAATAGAACTGGTCTTATGCAAGATATGGAATAGAAAGCTGAACACGAGCTAACAATGAAATGTAGTGGTCAATACTAGCTTGTTGGAAAATGGAAATTGGGATAGTATATGTCAAGTAACTTCTTTTATCATATATGAATACCACCCTTATATCACTATTATGTATTACTATGGTTAGTTTGAAGTCCTTAATAGAACCAGGTACCTGTCTATATCCCTTTTCATCTTGTCTTAGTGAAAAAGATCCATCTTTTTCAAAGTGAAACCCTTTTCCTGAGCCCTGGATCCCATACCCACTTAGTCTGTCAATCATTACCCCTGCTCACTGTATTTTTACTGTACCCTTTCTACTAATTCTTTCCCCTTCCTCAAGAACATAGATTCAATTTTGTCTTTGTTTATAAATGTATCCAACTTGTATGTTTAGACACGTTTTGCTCAATAATAATTGTGGAAATCATAAAAGGAAAGGTCTGAGTATAATTCATTGCCCTATATCTTCATGTGGATGTTTTGCCAATCCAAAAATTTATTATGTGCTGTATTAAACTGCTCTCTTTTCCATTTTCATTGAAACCTGACCTTCCTGTGTTTTTTTTTAAAAGATGTATTTTATTTATCCTCCCCCCCCCATTGTTTATGCTTGCTGTCTGCTCTCTGTATTCATTTCCTGTGTGCTCTCTATGTCTGCCCTTTAGTAGGCACTGGGAACCGAACCTGGGGCCTCCCATGTGGAAGAGAGGCACTCAGTCTCTTGAGCCACCTCAGCTCCCTTCTTTGTTATCTCTCTCATTATCTTTCCTCTTTGTGTCTCCTTGTTGCATCATCTTGTTGCATCAACTTGTTGCGCCAGCCCATTGCACCAGCTCACTGTCTTGCTCATCTTCTCCAGGAGGTACTGGGACCTGAACCCAGGACCTCCCATGTTGTAGGTGGGAGCTCATTCACTTAACCCACATCTGCTTCCCCCTTCCTGTGTTTTATGTCATTATTGACACTTTTTTGTAGTCTTCATATTCTGTATCTATCATAGCCTTCCCACCTTTCCATTCCAAGGCTTTCATCTTCTCTCACTTGAACTAATGTAGTAGCCTTGTTTTTTTTAAGATTTATTTTTTATTTATGTATCCGCCCCCTGCTGCTTTGCTTGCCCTTTGCTCTCTGTGTCCATCCACTGCGTGCTCTTCTGTGTCCGCTTGTCTCCCTTTTTGTTGTGTCATCTTCCTGTGCCAGCTCTCCATGAGTGCAGGCTGTCAGTTCTCTGCAGGCGCAGGCCAGCTTGCCTTCATAAGGAGGCCCTGGGACGCGAACCCAGGGCCTCCCACATGGCAGATGGGCGCCCAATCAGTTGAGCCACATCCACTTCCCCTGTAGTAGTCTTTTAACTGGTTCACTTACCTTCCATGTAGTACTTTCTCCATATTACCTGCTACAACATTTCCTAAAGTTTGTTCTATAGAATATTAATAAGAATTACTTGGGAAAAAATTAAGTTTAAGCAAAAATTAAACTACTTTCTTTACTTCAAGGTGTCAAGAACTGTGAAGGGTCTGAGATTTTTCTCTACTTATAAGCTAACAAGTTAACCTACCACAGTTTTATGTATGCTGGCAGAAGACATGGGACACCTGGATCTGAATTAGAGGACTTTATTACTCACAGAAACAGCAGTAGCCTCAGCATTTTCTTGCACTGTTTCCTGAGCCTCAATTCATACAGGGTGATACAAAGAGGGCGAGTGGGTTGCATTATGTGGGATGTAGTACAAGCTTTAAAAACCCAAATCAGAATTAATTAAAAGAAATATGAAGAAAAATTTTAGAAAGAACCTAAATATTCTGTAATAGGTGGTAAGCATACCTACCCTTTGCTTTGGAGGAACACTCTAGTCTCTCTTCCAAGGCTATACATATAACCTTGAGAACATCGTCTAAAATAAAGGTAATTGATGCCTCTGCTCTGAAGACATCCAAAACCATGAGAAACCCATAGAGAATTGTTCACAAACAGGATTTCTCAGAGACTTTAGCATGCTTATAGGCATTATATCTTTGCAATAGGGGACTATAGTGTGCAGAATTTCCCACATTATTTGACCACTTAATGGAGTGTTTTTACCAAATTCCAGAGGAATATAATTTTGGAAATAGTAGCCAATAGCTTAAGCCAGAATTCCTTAGTCCTCCTCACTTCATGCACTTTTTATTTATTTATTTATTTATTTATCTCCCCTTCCCCCCCACCCCAGTTGTCTGTTCTCTGTGTCTATTTGGTGCATTGTCTTCTTTGTCCGCTTCTGTTGTTGTCAGCAGCACGGGAACCTGTGTTTCTTTTTTTGTTGTGTCATCTTGTTGTGTCAGCTCTCCATGTGCGCGGCGCCATTCTTGGGCAGGCTGCACTTTTTCACGCTGGGCAGCTCTCCTTACGGGGCACACTCCTTGCGCTTGGGGCTCCCCTGCGTGGGGGACACCCCTGTGTGGCACGGCACTCCTTGTGCGCATCAGCACTGCGCGTGGGCCAGCTCCACACGAGTCAAGGAGGCCCGGGGTTTGAACCACAGACCTCCCATGTGGTAGAAGGATGCTCTAACCACTGGGCCAAGTCTGCTTCCCACTTCATGCACTCTTTACTCCAACCATACAAGACCACCTTTCCCATAATTATATAATGCTGTGTACTGTCATATTTCAGTTTTGTTCATTGTTCTTTTCCAAAAACATGAAGTATTCTTTCTCTTCTGTTCCCTTTCTCCCCACTCAAAATTCTGCTTCTCCTTTAAGCCTTATTTCAGATAAATCCATGAAGACTTTTCAGATTTGTCAGATGAAGTGTGAGTCACCCCTTTTCTTGAATGGTCATGCTGATTTGCTTATATTTCTGTAATACAATTATCCACATTCTATCTTATGACAGAATTAGCCTTATACTTGTTTCACGGTCCCTTTTAGAATATAATCTTAATTTAAGGCAGGACCCAATAGCCTGTAATCAGTGCTAAGTACATAATGGGTGATTAGTAAGTGTTGAACAAATAGCATAATGTACTCATTTTACAGTATATCATTGTGCTACTCATATTCTAGTCTCACATGACTATTTCCATAGATCAAAATAGGCATATTTATATAACATGCTATAACCTAAAAAGATTGTTGCTTTTCAGCTTTTTAGACAAAAGGAAACAATTTGTAGAGTATAAGAAATTGTTTTGTAATTCTTTTTTATTCGAGCTGGGATTATTTTAAAAAATAGATTATAATTCCATTCATTTTAACAAGATACATATAAAGAACTTCTGCAATTATTTTTTTAAACAAATTAATTTTATTAAGATGTATTAATAAAGCATACAATCAATCCAAAGTGTACGATCAATGGTATTTTGTATAATCACAGTTGTATGTAAATAAATTCAGTCATTATTAGAGGATTTTCATTATCCAATAAAAATAATAAAACACTGAAAAAAACACATCACCTCTCAATCACTCTATGCTTCCCCTGCCATACATAGCTGCTATTCTGTTTCTTTCTCTCTGGTTTATTTGTATTTATATTTTGTATAGAGAGAGTCAAGCAATATGTGGTATTTTGTGCCTAGTTTCTTTCCCTTAGTATATTTCCTTTTTTTGTAACTGTTACTGGAAGATTTTTTTTAAAGATTTATTTTATTTATTTCTCTCCCTTTCCCCCCATTGTCTGCTCTCTGTGTCCATTCGCTGCGTGTTCTTCTGTGTCCGCTTGCATTATCCTGCAGCACTGGGAAACTGCATCTCTTTTTGTTGCATCATCTTGCTGTGTCAGCTCTCCGTGTGTGCGGCACCACTTCTGGGTGGGCTGCACTTTTTAACATGGGATGGCTCTCCTTGCGGCGTTCACTCCTTGCACATTGGGCACCCCTACACGGGGTTGCCTCTGCACTGCACGGCACTCCTTGCACACGGCAGCAGTGCATGTGGGCCAGCTTACCACACAGACCAGGAGGCCCTGGGGATCAACCCTGGAACCTCCGTATGGTAGATGGATGCTCTATCACTTGAGCCACGTCTGCTTCCCTGGAAGATTATTAATATATTACTATATACTACTGTCCATAGTTTGCTTTGGTTTTATTTTTCCCTGATGATAACATCTTATAATATAAACATATATAACATTTGTTCTCCTTCAAAGAGAAATTATCCTATGTATGCAATATTACCCATATTCACATTTCACATGAAGTTTCACTATACTATACAGTCCCATGACATTTTTTTAGCTTTTATACCAGTAATACACATGACCTTAGGCATTCCCTTTCAACCACTGTCATACCCATATAATAGCACTGCTATTACAAATACTGTGTTATGCTATCACCTTTTCTGTTCATTTCCAAAGATTAACAAACAACCTTTTTAAAAACAAATTCTGCACAGTTTAACCCTCAGCTTTACATTCTCTAACATCACTCCATTTTCTGGTGACCTATATTCTAGTTATTAACTCCATAAGTTTACACAATATATTTAGTTCATAATAGCACCATCATACAATATTTGTTCTTTTGTGCCTGGATTGCTTCACTCAACAAAAATGTCCTCCAGGTCCATCCATGCTGTCATATGCTTCTAACTTCATTTCTTCTTACAGCTATATAATATTCCATCATGTATATACACCACAGTTTGTTTATCCATTCATCAGTTGATGGACCCCTGGGCTGTTTCCATCTTTTGGCAATTGTGAGTAATGTCACTTTGAACATTGGGGTTTAGATCTCTATTGGTGTCATTACTCTCAGTTCTGGTTATATACCTAGTAGTGATATTGCTGAATCATGTGGAAAGTCTATATTTAGCTTCTTTAGGAACTGCCAAATAGTCCTCCACATTGGCTGTATCATTCTGTATTTCCACCAGCAGTGAACAATCTATTGATTTTTTTAAAAATATACTGAAGTATATCATTCATACATAAACATATATAAACAATAAGTATATAGTGAAAGTTGTAAATTTACAAAGTAAACACGCATAACATCATACAGGAGTCCCATACATCAACCCACCACCTACGACTTGCATTGCTGTGAGACATTTATTAAAAATTATGAGAGAATAACTATAGTCCTTATCTTATATTTGGTATATTTTTTCCCCAACCCACCACATCATTATTTTTAAATATATATTTTTTCTTTATTTTCTTTTAAATGTTATATTCAAAAAACATGAGGTCCCCATATACCCCCCCACCCCCCGCACTCCACTCCTCCCACATCAACAACCTCTTCCATCATCATGAAACATTCACTGAACTTGGTGAATATACTTTGGAGCACTGCCGCACTACATGGACGGTGGTCCACACTTTAAATATATTTGTATGACAGAAGTTGTAAACTTACAAAACAAACATGCTTGTGTGCAGAATTCCCATACAACACCTGTCCATCAACACACAACACCATGGTAGAACATTTGTTACAGATTATGAGAAAATATCAGATCATTACCAGGTCCATAGCATACTCCATACTCCCCTATATCAACACAGTACATCTTTAGCATAGATGCATGAATATTACATTATTACTGTTAACCACAGTCCATAGGTCACTCCAGTTGTATTTTTCCCATGTTTTTCCACATTTCCACCATGCTGAAATAGTGATGTACATGTGCTCTAGCTCACAAAGGACATTCCTACATCTATACCATCAACTGCGATTTTCATCCACTTCTGGGATTACTGTGATATTCAGCCCCTAGATTATTCTCTAGCTTTCTGTCAGTTGGCATTTGTATCCTGAGACTACTATTTTCAGCCACATACCCATTTATAAAATAGCTGTTACTCACTGTAATGTGTTACCATCAACTCTGCACATTTCCACACATTTACACTAAAGTTAATTAAAACTTCTACATACATTACTCATCAGTAGTCCATTGCAGTCCTCTTGCCTCCTTTAAGGATCCACCACCTACTACCAGATTTGAAAATATTTTCCTACATTTTCTTCTAGAAGCTTTATGGTTTTTGCATTTATGTTTAGATTTCTAACCCAATTTGAGCTAATTTTTGTATAAGGTGTGAGATAAAGGTCCTCTTTCCTTCTTTTGGCTATGGATATCCACTTCTCTCAGCACCATTTCTTGAATGGAATATTCTGCCTGAGCTAGGTGAGTTTCACAGGCTAGTAAAAAATCACTTGACCATAGATGTGAGGGTCTGTTTCTGAACCATCAGGTCAGTTCCATTGGTCTATGTCTCTGTCTTTATGCCAGTAATATGCTGTTTTTTACCACTGTAGGTAGGTAATATGATTTAAAGTCTAGAAATTAGAGTCCAACAACTTCACTTTTCCTTTTTAAGATGTTTATGGCTATCTGAGACCCCCTACCCTTCCAAATAAATTTGCTAATTGTGTTTTCCCTTTCTTTAAAAAATCCTGGTGGAATTTTTACTGGGATTGCATTGACTCTGTCTATCAATTTAAGTAGAATTGAATCTTTTTTTTTCCTTTTTCTCTTTTTTTGTCTTTATTTTTTTTAATATTACATTAAAAAAATATGAGGTCCCCATATACCTCCCACCCCCCTCATCCCACTCCTCCCCCCCATAACAACATTCTCCTCCATCATCATGAGACATTCATTGCATTTGGTGAATACATCTCTGAGCACCACTGTACCTCATGGTCAATGGTCCACATCATAGCCCACACTCTCCCACATTCCACCCAGTGGGCCATGGGAGGACATACAGTGACTGGTAACTGTCCCTACATCATCACCCAGGACAACTCCAAGTCCCGAAAATGCCTCCACATCTCATCTCTTCCTCCCATTCCCTACCCCCAGCAGCCACCATGGTCACTTTCTCCACAGCAATGCCACATTTTCTTTGATTACTAATCACAGTAGTTCATGAATAGATTATCAGTAAGTCCACTCTAATCCACACTCTATTCCTCCATCCTGTGGACCTTAGAATGGTTGTGTCCATTCCACATCTGTAACAAGAGGGGACTTAGATTCCACATGGATGCTGGATGCAATTCTCCTGTTTTCAGTTGTAGGCACTCTTGGCTCCATGGCGTGGTGGTTGACCTTCTTCAACTCCATGTTAGCTGAGTGGGGTAAGTTCAATAAACCAGAGTGTAGGGGTTGCAAATCTGTTGAGGCTCAGGGCCTGGCTATCACATGGTCAGTCCGGAGATTCAGGTCCCCTGGGTATATATTAAACCCCAGCACCAACTACAGTTCTGGTAAAAGTAACAGGAGAGGCTTGTGAACAAAAGAATTGACATCTTAATGATATTTAGTCTTCCAACCCATGAGCATGGAATGTTCTTCCAATTATTTAGGTCTTTTTAAATTTCTTTTAACGATGAGTTGTAGTTCTCCAAATACAAGTTCTTTACATTGTTGGTTAAGTTTATTCCTGAGTATTTGGGTTTTATCACTCATATTTTATTTTCACTACTCTTTTGACACTTTTAGTTACTTTTACTGATATGATCATCATTTCTGGACTCTCTTCCAGATCTCTCTCTTTTCTTTTCAGACTATAGCATACCCTTTAGTATTTCCTACAAAGCCAGTCTCTTGGTTACAAACTCTCTCAGTTTCTGTTTTTCTGTGAATGTTCTTAACTCACCCTCTTTTTTAAAAGACAATCTTCTGGGTAAGATTCTTGGCTGGAAGTTTTTCTCTTACAGTATCTTAAATATATCATACCACTGTCTTCTTTCCTCCATGATTTCTGAAGAGAAATTGGCACTTAATCTTTTTGGGTATCCCTTATATGTGATGCATTGCTTTTCTCTTGCTGCTCTCAGAATTCTCTTTATCTTTGGCATTTGCCATTCTGATTATATGTGTCTCCGAGTTGTTTTGGATTTATTCAAATGGGAGTACGTTATGCTTCTTGGACATGGATATCTATGTCATTCAATTGGGTTGGGAAATTTTCTACCATTATTTCTTAAAATATTCCTTCTGCACCTTTTCCCTTCTCTTCTCCTTCTGATACACCCATGACATATATGTTTGCATGTCTCTTGCTGTCGGTTATTTCCCTGATACCCTGTTCAATTTTATCCATTCTTTTCTTCATCTCCTCTTTTGTATGCTTGTTTTCAGAGGACATTTCTTTGGACTAACCAATCCTTTCTTCTGCCTCCTCAAATCTGCTATTATATGATTCCAGTGTATTTTTCATTTCATTTATTGCTCCTTGCATTCAATAAAATCTATTTTTTCTATGTATGCTTTCAAATTCTTCTTTGTCCTTATCCAATGTCTTTTTAGTATCCTAATCTCTTTAGCCATCTCATTGAATTTATTAAAAATATTTGTTTGAACATCATGATTAGTTGTCTCAACTCCTTTATGTCATCTGGAGGCTTATCTTGTTCCTTTAAGTGGGTCATATCTTCTTGTTTCTTGGTGTGGATTGTAATTTTTTTTGTTGGTGTTTTGGCATCTAGCTTACTAGATGTATTTATTCTAGGTCCAGTTTCTCTCTTTAGTTTAGGGTTTTCTTGCCCTTTCTCCCTTGCTAGTTGTGTAGTAGGAGCCAAGGATGCAGTTGGTGCTGTAAGCTGTGGAGGCTCAAGTTGTCCTCATTGCTCCAGGGACCAGTGAAGCTTCCCAACTTTCTCCTTTGCCAGGGGTCGGGACAGAGCTACAGTTGTGTGTAATAATCCATATGTTGGTAGCCTAGACTGCAAATGCCCAGGCAGACAGATGAAGCTTCATGCCCCTTCCTCCACTGCGTGGGGCAGGCATGGAGCAGCAGGTGTGGGCAGCAATCTATGCCGTGTGTGTCCAAAATGACTACAGTAGCCCCAGTAGACTTCCAATTCTTCAGTCTGTGCCAGCCAGATGTACTTACAGTTACCCAGAGAGGCTGGTACAGGGCCTGCCAGCTTCCTCCCTGCTAGAGGTACGCTGAAGCCTAGGCTAAGGCTACGTGCTGATCCAGGTGAAAGAAACCGGTCCCTACTGGCACTGTGATTTTTATTCAACCCTGCTTCCCCTCATATGGGGGTAGAATCAAAATGGCAGCTACCAGCATTTTTCCAACTTGGATAGGTTCAAACTTTAGCTGTTCTTAGGGTTATACTTTAGCCAGCCAAATGTACTAATCATTAGCTGAAATCAGTGGCCAACCATCTTTTCCTCCCCTGTTTTAGAGAAATGGAGCTCCCAATTCCAGCCACAGAATAGCTCCTGAGGCAGCTTGTTTATAAGGTGATCACCAGTCTCCGTGGCATGACCTGTATTTTCCCAGAGAAGCCAGCACAGGTCCTGCTAGCTTCCTCCTATTGGAGGTGGGACTGGGGCTTAGACTCAAGCTGCAATCCAATCTGGATGGAAAGAAGCTGGTCACTCCAGCACTGTGATTTTCAGTCCACCCTGCTTTCCCTCATGCCAGGGGTGGAGTTAAAATGGTTGCTACCATCCTCTTTCTGACTTGAATAGGTTCAAACTTTAGCTGTTCTTAGGATTATACCTTAGCCTGCTGAATTTACTAATCAGTAGCTAAAGTTGGTGCCCAACCATCTCTTCCTCTCCTGTTTTTGGGAAGTGGAGCTTCCACTTCCAGCCACAGAATAGCTCCCGAGGTGGCTTGTGCCACCAATGGAGGATGGGCACCAGCCTCCAGGGTGTATAGTGCTGTACTTACAAATCTGTACAGATGGGCAGTCTCCTCCTTCTGTTCTCTCAAGGATGTTGCAGGATGCTCTTCTGGTCTCCTGGAGCCCCCAAACAGTTGTTTTAAATAGTTCTGGGTGATTACTAAATGAACTATATCATGAGCTGACTCTAGGAGTGGCTTACCCTGCTGCCATCTTGCTAGTTGTCCTCCCCTATTATTATTTTTTTAAATACATTTTTATTTCAGAAGATGTGAACGTACAACACAATCATGCACATGTGTAGAATTCCCATAAAACATGCATTCACCAATGCACCACACCATGGCGGAACATTTGTTACAGATTATGAGATAATATCATGAGCCTATTGCCACCACCCATGGTCCATAGCATACATTTGGCACACTCTTTCCATACTCCCCCATTATCAAAATAGTACATCTTTGGCACAGATGCATGAATATTAAAGGGTTTTTTTTGTTAACAACAGTCCATAGGTCACTCCAGTTGAATCTTTCCGTGCTTCTCCATATTACCACCAAACTGCAATAGTGATATACATCTTCTCTAGCTCACAGAAAGACACACTTGCATCTGTACCATTAACAACAATTCTCATCCACCTCTAGGTTCACTGTGTTCTTCTGTCTCTAGATTATACTCTAGCTTTCTTTCAATTCACATTTACATCCCAAAACTACCCTTTCCAACCACATTCCCATTTATAAACCAGGTGTTACTCACTATAATGTGTTACCGTCAACTCTGTCCATTTCTACCCTTTTACAGTAAAGTTAATTAAAACTTCTACATACATTAAGCATCAGCAGTCCTTCTCAACCCTCCTCTTTTCTCCCTTAAGAATCTACCACCACTAAACGGACTTGACCCAGTGGTTAGGGCATCCATCTACCACATGGGAGGTCCATGGTTCAAACCCCGGGCCTCCTTGACCCGTGTGGAGCTGGCCCATGCACAGTGCTGATATGCACAAGGTATCCCCCGTGTAGGGGGGCCCCACACACAAGGAGTGCACCCTGTAAGGAGAGCCGCCCAGAGCAAAATAAAGTGCAGCCTGCCCGGGAATGGCGCCGCACACATGGAGAGCAGACACAACAAGATGACATAACAAAAAGAAACACAGATTCCCTTGCTGCTGACAACAACAGAAGCAGACAAAAAGAACACGCAGCAAATGGACACAGAGAACAGACAACTGGGGCAGGGAAGGGGAGAGAAATAAATAAAATAAATCTTTAAAATAAAAAAAAGAATCTACCACCAGGAAAAGATGTTTTCCTGTATTTTCTTCTAGAAGCTTTATGATTCTAAATTTTATATTAGTGTCTTTGATCCATTTTGAGTTAACTTTTGCATAAGGTGTGAGATAGAGATCCTCCTTTCTTTTGGCCATGGATATCTGCTTTGATTTTTTAAAGTATATTTTTAATTTTTTTAAAAGATACATAGATTACACAAAACGTTATACACAAAAATATAACGGATTTCCAGATGCCCCACTCCCCACACCTCCCACCCTTACCCACATTAACAACTTCTTTAATTAGTGCGGTACATTAATTGCAAATGTGTTTGGAGCATTGCCACTAAGCGTGGATAAGAGTTTGCATTGTAATTTACACTCTCTCCCACTCAGTTCTGTAGGTTATGGTAGGATATTTAGTGGCCTGTATCTGTCATTGCAATGTCATTCAGGACAATTCCAAGTCCCCAAAATGCCTCCATATTACACTTCTTTTTCCCTCTGCCTGCCTTCAGCACCTCCAGTGGCCACATCAAATATAATTTCTTCCATTGCTAGAATACCAATAAGTCTATAGTAGAATACCAGTAAGTCTACTCTATTCCATATTTTATTCCCCAGTCCTGAGGATTCTGGGATGGTGATGCCCAGTCCACCTCTATTTAACAAGGGCCTTGATCCCATACTGCTGATGGATGGGACTCTCTTGCTTGCAGTTGTCGACTCTCTTGGTTCCTTGATATGGTGGTTGTCCATCCTCACCTCCTTGTTAGTTGTCCTGGGTGAGTCAAATGAACTGGAGAGTAGGTGTTGCAACTCTGCTGGGACACAGGGCCCAGCTTTCTCATGGACAGCCCAGAGATTCAAGTCTCTTAGACATAACACCTACCAACTCCAGTGCCAACTATAATTTCAAATAGAAGGGACAGAATAGGCACATGGAGAGAAATCACATCTGAGTCCAACTCTGTAACACTCGGGAGCACAAACTCTGAAGTAGGACCTACTGGCGAGGTACCAAACTCCAGAGCTATCTGTCATGACCATAGGACCTGGGTCTCTGCAGAGCCCTCAGGAGCCCCACTATTTGGGGTAGTACCTACTCTGGCAGTCTGTGAGATCCTGCTGAGATGTTTTAAAACTAAAAACCCACTTCCACCTCAAATAGGTTTTAATATCAATGTCTATTATTCCATTTTATTTCTTTTTTTAAAATTTACTTTTATTTATTTATCCCCCCTCATTGTTTTGTGCTCATTGTCTGCTCTCTGTGTCTATTTGCTTTGTGCTCTCTGTGTCTGCTCGTCTTCTCTTTATGAGGCACTAGAAACCAAACCTGGGACCTCCCGTGTGGGAGAGAGGTGCTCAATCCCTTGAGCCACCTCAGCTCCCTGCTTTGTTGTGTCTCTCATTGTCTTTCCTCTTTGTGTCTCCTTGTTGCATCAGCTTGCTGTGCCTGCACATCATGCCAGCTCGATGTCTTACTTGACTTCTATAGGAGGCACTGGGAACTGAACTCGGGACCTCCCATGTGGTAGGCGGGAACTCAATCACTTGAGGCACATCCACTTCCCTATAATTCCATTTTAGAGCTACTTTTTAAGAGTTACAAAGATATGGAGAGTAGCCTGCCCAGTTGTGGAAGAAATTCAGTTCCTTCTCCAAATAACAGTGTGAGATACCAAAATATACAAAATCTTAGAATGGATGAAATTAAACCTACCAAGAATAGCATATCTAATTTGTCTTGTTAACTTTCAAGGATCTTCAAAGCTTAAAATATATTTTTAAAGAACTGATTATGTATAAAAATATCTTGCTACCAATCAGGGAAATAGTTATTACAAAAACAATAATAACAAATTTTCTCCCATCAGGTCAACTGTTGACAAGGATGTGGAGAAACAGATATTTTCCTGCATTGATGGGTAGATGTATGAATTGGTACAGCCACACTGGAGAGCAGTTTGGCTATATTCATTTTTTTTTCAGCATTTTTTATAGCAGTCATGTAGGTTTACAGAAAAATAGTATAGAAAGTACAGAGACCCTATATACCCAGACACACACACATAGTTTTCATATTATTAACATTTTGTGTTAGTGTGGTATCTTTGTCAGAATTGATGATACATTATTATAATTATATTATTATCTATAGTCTATAGTCCTATAGTTTACATTTGGGTTCTTTGTGTTGTACAGTTCTATTCTGATAACATATCTATAACCTAAAATTAACCATTTTAGGTTCAAGTGTACAATTCACTGGTATTAAATAAATTCACAATATTGTGCTACTGTCACTGCCATCAATTACCAAACCTTTTCCATCTCCCCAAACAGAAACTCTGGACCATCTGATCATTAACTCCCCATTTTCTACCCTAATCCCTGTCCCTGATAACCTGCATTTTAATTTCTGACTATGAATTCGCATATTCTAGTTCGTTCATATGAGTGAGTTCAAACAATATTTGTCTCACATGTGTACATGTATAAAAGGATGGTCACTGCAATGTTATTTTTAATTAAAAAAAGGGGAAAAAACCTTAAAAGTCCATCAATAGGGAGCAGATGTATCCCTAGCAGCTGAGTGCCTGCTTCCCACATGGGAGGTCCAGGGTTCAGTTCCAGGTACCTCCTTAAAAAAAAACAACTAGCAAAACACATGAAAAATCTAACTCGGGAGCTGTGTGGCTCAGTGGTTGAGTGCCGGCTTGCCACTTACGAGGTACCAGGTTCAATCCCTGGCCCCAGTACCTCAAATTTTAAAAATTAAAAATTCATCAATAGCATAATTATTTAATAAACTATGAGAGTGGGGTTGATACAGATGTACTATCATAGATATTTCAAACATGTTTGAATCAAAAAAGTAATTTGCAGTTAATGTGATGCCATGTTTGTTAAAAATCAGATGCAACACAATGTACATACGTATATGAATAAATTCAGAAATGTCTGGAAATGGTAACTGTGGCTACCAGAATGGACTAGGATTGATCCCTGTTACCCTGTAATGTTTTAAAATTATTTCTCCCTTTTATTATTTTTAATATGAAATATGTTCATACTTACAAGTCAGTTAAAAAATAAATACAAACTCCATACAGAGAATTCCAACATATCCCTGCCCACCCTTGTTGTAGTTTGTTAAAAGCTCCTGGGAGCAATATACCAAAAACGGATTGGCTTTTACAATGGGAATTTATTAGGTTAGAAGCTTATAATTCTGAGGCTGTGAAAATGTCCAAATCAAGGCATCATCCTAGATGCTGTCTCACTCAAGGTCAGCTGCTGGCAATCCTGAACTCCTTACACTTGGGAAGGCACATGGAGATATCTGCTTCTCTTCTGAGTCTTATTTCCTCAGCTTCTGGCTGCCCTGAATGTGGCTTCCTCTATCCCAGGTTCCTTTCTGAGTACCTGTGTTCCTTTCCTTCATCTTTGTGGCTTTCTCTCTGTGTCTACTGTTTTTAGTCCTCTGTTTATAAAGAACTCCAGCAAAAGCACTGAGAACCACCCTGGGTCATGCATTACTGAAGTAATCTAATCAAAGCCTCCCCAATTGAATCCAATCCAATCAAAGGGTCCTAAACCCACAGGAATGGGTTAGCTTCAAGAACATGATCTTCTCTGGGATCCACAAAAAGCCTCAAATTGTTATACTCCCTAGTACCCAGATCCACTGATTTTAATTTTTTTCCACATTTGCCATATCAGTCTATATATTCATCTATCTATTAATATCTATATCTATCTGTACATTTTCTGAACACTTTATTGTAAGTGTATACATCATATTTCTTAAACACTTAACAGTGCCATGTACATTTTCTAAGACAAGAACAATCACTTACTTAACACCTTAAGTACATTTATCCAGTTAAAGTAGTTAAACATTGATATAAAACTTTCAGTCTATTTCCAATTTTTCATATGTCCCAATAATGTCCCTATGAACCTTGTCTCCTCCCTTGCTAGATCCCATCCAGGATTATGTATTGATTTAATTGTCCTTGTCTCTTTAGTTGTTCTTTCTTTCATTTTTTCTTAAATTGTGGGAACATATATACGTATATACAATATAAACTTTACCATCTCAACCACTCCCAAACATACTGTCTTATTGGCCAAAGGGCTGCCAATGTAAAGTACTAAAATGGGTGGTCTTTTCTAATGGGAATTTTATATGGGGTAAAAGCTTGCATTTTTGAGGCCATAAAATGTCCAAATCAAGGTATAAGCAGAAATGCTTTCTCATCAAAGTCAGCTAGTGGTGATGCTGGGTTCGTGCCATGTGACTTACCAAGATGGCTGCCATTCTTGGCTGAGAATCCTGCCTTTCCTTCCAGAATCTGCTCAGCTGTGAGCAACCAGGTATAGGGCTTGTCTCTTCAGCCTTGAGCTGCTCCATGAGCCCAGCCTCTTGGGGGCTTTGTGCTTAAGTTTTGGATGCTAAGAGTCTCTGCGTCCTCTCTCACATGGCAGGATCAAAAATGGCTGAGCTCCCTTTTCCAGTGTTTTTCTCTCTGTGTCTCTTTTCATATAAGACCAACAAGATGGTAGAGACTCAACTTGAGTCACGCCTGACTAATGTAGTCCAATCAAAAGAGTCTCACGGGAAGCGGACTTGGCCCAATGGAAAGGGCATCTGCCTACCACATGGGAGGTCCGTGGTTCAAACCCCAGGCTTCCTTGACCCGTGTGGAGCTGGCCCATGCACAGTGCTGATGTGCGCAAGGAATGCCGTGCCATGCAGGGGTGTCCCCCGCGTGGGGGAGCCCCACACGCAAGGAGTGTTCCCCGTAAGGAGAGCCGCCCAGCGTGAAAGAAAGTGCAGCTTGCCCAAGAATGGCGCCGCACACACGGAGAACTGACGCAGCAAGATGACGCAACAAAAAGAGACAGATTCCCATGCTGCTGACAACAATAGAAACGGACAAAGAAGAATACGCAGCAAATGGACACAGAGAACAGACAACTGGGGGTGGGGAAGGGGAGAGAAATAAATTTAAAAAATAAATCTTTGAAAAAAAAAAAGGGTCTCACAGCCACAGGAGTGGATTCACCAAATTCAAAGTGTCACATACACCATTCAGTGGGATTAATCACATTCACAATATTGCAGTACCCTCACCACCATCCATTACTAAACCTTTCCCATCTCCCCCAACAAAAACTCTATACCCATTATGCATTAAATCTCCAGTCCTCCTGCCCCCTCCCCACCCATACTCTACTTTCTGTCTCTATGAGCTTGCATATTCTCTGATATTTTCTCTGTAGTTACCATGGGGAATTAAATTTAACATCTTAAATATATAGCAGTTTCATTTGCTTTGAAATTAAAATTCCTATACCCCTCAATCCCCTACACCTTTATGTATTTCCTGTAACAGATTATGTGTTTATACATTGCATCCAAAACTAATGATTGATAATTTCATTTATGCATTTGTCTTTTTTTATGCTATAGGAAGTAAAAAGTGAAATTAAAACCAATAATACAGTAGTACTGACCTTTATATATAGCCATGTCATTACCTTCTCCAGAGATCTTTATTTCTTCATGTGTCTTTGTCTATAGTCTATTATTCTTTCCTTTCAACCTGCAGAACTCTCTTTAGCATCTTTTGTAGGGCTAGTTTAGTGATTATAGTATAGTGATTATAGACTATATAGATTATAGTCAGCTTTTATCTAGGAATGTCTTAATCTCACCCTCACTTTTGAAAGATAGCTGTCAGATATAGAATTCTTGGGTGGAAATTTTTTACTTTCGGCACTTTACATGTCTTCCCACTGCCTTCTTGCCTCCTTGGTTTCCAGTGAGAAAGCAGCACTTAATCTTATTGATGCTCCCTTGTGTGTGATATGTTACTTCTGTCTTGTGGCTTTCAGAATTCTCCATTGCTGGGAATTGATAGTTATAATATGATGTGGCATGGGTCTGGGTTTATCCTGTTTGGAGTTCATTTAGCATCTTGGATGGGCATATTTGTGTCTTTCATTAAATTTGAGAATTTTTCAGCTATTATGTTCTTGAGTATTCTCTCTGCCCCTTTTTTCTTTCTTCTCCTTCTGGGAATCCCACAGTGTGTATATTGGTATACTTAATGCTGTCCCACAGGTTCTTCAAGCTGTGTTCTCTTTTCTTCATCCTTTCCTCTTTCTGCTTCTTAAACTGGATGATTTCAATTATTTTCAAGTTTTCCTATTCTTTCTTCTATCAGATCCAATCTGCTGTTGGACCCTATAGAGAATTTTCTGTTTCTGTTACTGTGGTCTTCAGCTCTGTTTGGCTCTATTTCATAATTCCATTTTTCTATTGATAATTTCTTTGTGTTCATCTATCATTTTCCTAATTTCCTTTAGGTTTTTGTTTCATGTTTTCCTTTAGCTCTTTGAGCAAAGAACCACTTTTTAAGTCTTTGTCTGGAATGTCCCAAGTCTGATCTTCCTCATTGATGGTTTCTAATGCTTTAATCTTCTCCTTTTTGCGGGACATCACTTCCTGTTTCTTTTTTTTTTTTTTAAGATTTATTTTATTTATTTCTCTCCCCTTCCCCCACCTGCTGCCATTTCTTTGTATGGTTTGTAACCTTTTGCTGAAACCTGGCGTTTGGTTGTGTTTTTTTTTTCAGAAAGTACTGGGGATTGAACCCAGGACCTCATACATGGGAAGCAAGCATTCAACCACTTGAGCTACATCCACTCCCCAAACCTGGAGATTTTATATTTTAGTGTGTTATGGCTGAAATTTAGAGTTTGAGGTGTCTGTTCCTTAAGCTTGTATCCAGCTAGTGTTATGACTGATTTTTCCTTGAATGCCAGGAGCTAACAAAAAGAAATAAAAAGAAGGAAGAAAGAAAACACCTTTCCCAGTCTTTGCAGATTGGCCCGTGCAAGTTCTCTTCTTCAGGGCTTATCCATGTAAGCTCTGAAGAAGATTGTGTTAGGATAGGTCCAGGCCAAAGCATAGGACCCACCCTGATCCTTTTTGCACATGCTGCTTATATTGGGCATGAGTGTGTGACCCTAGGAATTCCCTGTTTACACAGCTACAAAATGTTACCTGTTCCCTAGGAAACAGTTTTCTCACAGTCCTTAGCACTGCACTATTATGTCCCATACCTAGCAATCCCTTGCTCCAGGCAGCCATGACTTGACTGCTCTCCCACTGCTTTCTGTAAGAGAGTTCGGGAAACCACTTTCTACATTCAGGGCAAGGTCTGGGATGGTGAGTCCCTTGGCCACCACCAGACAGATTGTGCCGGGCATATATGTTCCCCGTATATGGACAAAGGCCAGATTCCTCTCTCTGGTACCAGGAGCACTGTCTGACTCCTTGCACGGCTGGTGGGGGGTGGGGACAACCAGGGCAATATGCTACTGCTTTTAAGAAGCCTTTTTCTTAAATCAGTGCTTGCTCTGTTCTTGCAGTCCTGAGTAACCGGAGCCCTGAGAAAGAACTTTCTGCCAGTTCTTATTGGTTGTTCAGAGCTTTTTTTGGGGGGTGGGGAGGTGGGGGAGGTGGGGGGGTGGAGGAGGTGGGGCAAAAAGCCCTGAAGCATCTCACTCCACCATCTTGATTAGGGTGGGGCATCCTCTTTTTTATTGTAGTAAAATATATATAATATAAAAATCACTTTAACCATTTTAAGTGTAGAATTCTATGGCATTAAGTACATTGACAGAGTTGTGCAACATTTGCCACTAGGTATATATAGAATATTTTCATTATCCCAAACAAAAACTCATATCCATTAAGCAATAACTTCTCACCCCTCCCCACCTTCCCCCCGCCAGCTTCTGGTAACCACTGTTTTGTTTTCAATCTCTTAATTTGTCTATTCCAAGTATTTCATATGAGAAAAGTCATTCAATATTTGTCCTTCTGTGTCTGGCTTATTTCACTCAACATGATGTCTTCAGAATTCATCCATGTTATAGCATGTATGAGAACTTCGTTTTTTATGGCAGAATAATATTCAATTGTATGAATATACCTGATTTTGTTTATCCATTCATCTGCTGATGGACACTTGTATAGCTTCTACCTTTAGAATATTTTGAACAATGCTGTTGTGAACATTGGTGTACAAATACCTGTTCAAGACCCTGTTTTCAGTTCTTTGGGATATATACCTGGAAATAGTACTGCCAGGTGATAAGGTAGTTCTATTTTTAACTTTTTGAGGAACCTTCCAACTGTTTACCACAGCTCCATTTTTACAATCCCACCAACAATGTCTGGGGGTTCCTATTTTTCCACATCCTGGTCAGCACCATTACTCTCCACTTGTTTTTTTTTTTTTTTTTTTTTCATAATAATTGTCTTAATGGGTATGTTTCAAAAACTTTTTACAAGTTCATATATTACTTAGTTTTTATTTTGATTTTTAGACACATTTTCAAAAAATCCAAAGGTAGTATAAATATATGTTAAAGAAAAGGATTTGGCCTACAATTAGGGCAGCAGTTTGGAAGATTGAACATTTTTAGGTCTAGACAATTTGCAGACCCAGAGATTGAATTTTAACAGTGTGGGTAGTATATATACAGATCTGGAGACCTTGTGCACGCTGACCAACCATAAAATCTATGGACATTGGTAACCAAAGGGCTAATCTATTAACTCAATAATTCTGCATAATATACTGTCAAAGAGGCCAAAATATTATATCTGCTAATCAGTACACTGTCTCCCCTTAAGGGAAAATTTAAAAAATTACTGTTAGAGGTGGGAAGCAACTGTGGCTCAATCAGTTGGGCTCCCGTCTACCATATGGGAGGCCCTGGGTTCCTGTCCTGGGGTCTCCTTGGGCAGGCAGGCTCACCCACATGCTGCGGAGAGCTGCCAGCCCAGGTGCCCCGGAGTGCCATCCTGCCCACCAGTGCCATGGAGAGTCAACTCAGCAAGGTGACGCAACAAAAAGGGAGACAAGCAAAAAGTGCAGACAGTGCAGCAAACAGACACAGAGAGCAGACAGCACGCAAAAAGCCATAAGAGGGGGATTAAAAAAATTTTTTTTTAACTACTGTTAGAAGAGTTTTAATGTGACTATAGAATCAAAGCAAGGAAATTGGATTATTTTATTCACTGATGTCTTCAAGTTATAATTGTTTAATATAAATCAATCTCCACTATATGACTTACTTGCTGAGGGGATCTGAATACTTGCATCTGTTGGTCAGTATCTTTCCCCTGGACTTCGTTTTCCACAAGTACAGGAATATATATTATACTGTATATATATACACACACACACACAATACAGGAAACATAATGCAGATGAGTGAGTTATCCATCCTTGTCGTCAGCAGCACGGGAAGTGTGAGTGGTGCCATTCCTGGGCAGGCTAAACTTTCTTTCGCGCTCGGTGGCTCTCCTTATGGGGTGCACTCCTTGCGCATGGGGCTCCCCTACTTGGGGGGCACCCCTGGGTGGCACGGCAGTCCTTGTGCGCATCAGCACTGCGCATGGGCCAGCTCCACACGGGTCAAGGAGGCCCGGGGTTTGAACTGCGGACCTCCCATGTGGTAGACAGATGCCCTAACCACTGGGCCAAGTCCGTTTCCCGAGTTATCCATCCTTTACCTCAGCAATTCCAGCGTTATCTTCTCAACATACCATCATATCGTGATGGAGAATAGAGAAAAGTGGTGTTCTTGAGTAAACATTTGCAAACTCTCTTAGAATTGATCATTTCTACATATAGCTACCATTTTAAAAATTATTTTTTACTACAGTTTTAGAACGTTACTGTATTCTGATATTCCCTGCAAATTGAGGATAAACTCTCTTTGGAACTTTCCTCAGCTTTATAAGACAATTAGTTCTCATAAATTTAGCTTTTTTGCATAATCTCTGAACAGATAAAAATATATTAGGTATGGGGACACATTTCCATTCTAACGGAATAAAATGCAGATTTCTTAGCTAAGAATTTATATTTGATTAGTGAAGTGTAGTGATTAAAGTCACAGGCAGCCTTGGGTTTGAATCTTGACTGTACCATTACTGACTATAATTCCTTAGGTGAATATTTAACCTTCCTAAACCTGGGCTTCCTCATCTGTAAAATACCTAAAATTCATACTCTTTGCAGTTAAGATTATTTCCTTGATAACTTACATTTTCATGAACTCTTTTTAATTCAGCTAAACATGAATTCAGCTCCAACATTCATCAACTTTCCTGCAAAAGGGAAACCCAAAAGGGGTGATACATATGAGTTGCAGGTGCGGGGTTTTTCAGCTGAGCAGATTGCCCGGTGGATAGCTGACAGAACTGATGTCAATGTAAGTTTCCCTACTTTGTAGAAAGTTACTTTGCTGTCTCCTTTGACTCTTATTCAGAGGTCCTATTTGGTCTTTTCTCCATATCACTGATGTGGTAAGCAATAGTTTGACTGTCCCTTCATGAGTAGCATTTAACACAATCATACTAATAAAAGGGTGAAATTACAAAACGTTCTCTATTGCCCTGTTGAATTAAAGTGCATAGGCTATCTACCTGTACTTAGTAAATCCTTCTTAATCTAAAAGATGTTATGTTGTATGCAGAATATTATAACTATTGCATCCACTTTTTATGATATAATGTCGATTATTTTGATTGGTATTAAATAAAAAACTACCAGTTTTTCTGTAAGTAACCATGCTAATTTTGATTTCTTTCATTTCACATTATTTTGATGCATATAATTAACGAAAAAAATTTATTAACTTTAAAATGTTTTCCTCTCCTTTCCACTTAGATCAGAGTAATCAGACCCCCAAATTATGCTGGTCCTCTCATGTTGGGATTGCTTTTGGCTGTTATTGGTGGGCTTGTGTATCTTCGAAGAAGCAATTTGGATTTTCTTTTTAACAAAACTGGATGGGCTTTTGCAGCTTTGGTGAGTGACGTTTAGAAGAAAAGTTATTTAAGAAAAATTTTCTAATACTGCATTTTCAGGGAGGCTTTCATTTTATGAGAAAAAGCATTTTGTTTATTTCTTACATAAGAGAAAGGATTATATATACATTGTTATCTTCTGCCTTGAAATCAGTTTATTTCCTCCATTATCTCATTAGGATGGCCAGAGCTTAGAGAAACTGATTGTTCCCAAATTGTATTCATCCTAATTCATAGACAAAAGGCTTTTTCAATATTCAATTTTGAAATTTGTGTCAGTTTATTTATTGTAAAATAATGTTTTCATTTTGAGGTAAATATTATTAAATTTTAATTCTTGTTATCCTTGTGACAAAATATAAACCTTAAGAAAATACCCGTTTATCTGAAAAAATGTTCTTCATGCATTAGCTAACAAATATACTTTTCATATACCTGCTAATCTAATAAAGATGGAACAGCTGGACTATGACATGTGCGTATTCAGTTATTTTTTTGTTTTGTAGTGTTTTGTGCTTGCAATGACATCTGGTCAAATGTGGAACCACATACGAGGACCACCATATGCTCATAAGAATCCCCATACAGGACATGTGGTAAGGGAAAACCAGGATTTCTTTCCATTCTATGCCAAAGTTAACCTTAAATGATTGTTAGCCTGTGAGACCAGTGCCAGCATATAAAGGAACTACGTTCATTTTTTATTGTTCAATCTCTTGTTTCTTTATAAGTTTTAATTGCTAGAGAAGGCCGTGTAGTACTCTTAAAAGTTCCTTATCCAGTTTGGTGAATCCTCTGACTAAGCTGGCTGAGAATGAAAGTCAGGCTTCATCTAAATAGAATTGGTCAAATACTTGGGCATCTGCTCTTTCTAGGCACTATAGTAGATACTATTAGAGATAGAGTGGTAAATAAGAAACACATGATCCTGATCTTCATGGAGTCCACATTATTGTACCTCATGCTTTTATACACCTAAATACTAGTTTTCTTGGATATTCTGTTAATGTAAACATATATACAATGAAAAAACAAATAATATAAGAATAGCTTTTATAGTAACTAAATTTTTTCACTGATGAATGACACAGGCCCAAGTGTGTTTCAACCTTTAATACACTAGATCAATTAATATGTTTATAGGATTTTAAATTTTAAAAAATTAATAAAAATAGCCTATTTTAGAGTTAGGATACCGAAAGTTAATATATACTTAAAAGATTCCAATTTGTCTTTTATCCCCAGAATTATATCCATGGAAGCAGCCAAGCCCAGTTTGTAGCTGAAACACACATTGTTCTTCTGTTTAGTATCCTCTTTATAGTAATTCTTGGTGCTACATTTATATTTGTCTATTTTGTCAATATCCAGTATTTTCTCTACAGCATTTCATTGGGGTTGCTGTCTTGTTAATGCAGGTCATAATATCCTTTGGAAATCATTACTGTGTTATCTGTTTTAGCCCAATAACCTAAAGACCATCAGGGACAAAGCTGTAGTCTGATAAAGTCAGGCTTATTGGCTAATGGCTACAAGGGAGACTAGACACAAAGGAATTGTGGGTCATCTTACCAAAGGAAAAGATAGAAGAGTTACAGGATTTGGGGGGAAGGGTATAGTTTAGGTGAAATTTAAGTGAAGAATTTTTTATTAGAGAAGTTGTAGTTTACAAAAATATCAGGCAGAATATAGAGTTCCATATACCACCCTCACACAATTTTCCCTATTTTTAACACTTTATAATAGTGTGGTGTCTTTGTTACAATTGCTGAAACAATATTATTATAATTATACTATTAACTGCAGTCTATAGTTTATATTAGGATTCACTCCATTTTATAGGCCTATGGTTTTAAAATTTTTATTCTAGTAAAATATATGCAACATAAAATTTCCTCTTTTAGCCAATATACAATTCAGTGGAGTTAATTACATTCACAACATTGTGCTACCATTACCACCATCCATTACCAAACTTTTCCATCACTCAAACCAGAAACTCTATACCAATTAGGCATTAACTGCCCATTCCCTACATCCACCCCAGCCCATTGTAACCTGTATTTTTTTAAAGATTTATTTATTTATTTCTCTCCTCTTCCACCCTGTTATCTGCTCTCTGTGTCCATTCGCCCTGTTATCTGCTCTCTCTGTCCATTCGCTGTGTGTTCTTCTGCGTCTGCTTGCATTATCAGGTGGCACCGGGAAACTGCATCTCTTTTTTTGTTGTGTCATCTTGCTACAGCTCAGTGTCAGCTCTGCATGTGTGCAGCACCACTCCTGGGCAGGCTGCGCTTTTTTTTCACCCAGGGTAGGTCTCCTTATGAGGCATGCACCTTGCGCATGGGGCACCCATGGCATGGCACTCCTTGCACATAGCATCACTGTGCCTGGGCCTGCTAACCACACAGGTCAGGAGGCCCTGGGGATCGAACCCTGGACCCTCCATATAGTAGATGGTCACTCTGTCAGTTGAGCCACGTCCACTTCCCCGTAACCTGTATTCTAATTTCTGACTCTGAATTTGCTTATTCATATCAGTGAGATCGTACAATATTTGTCCTTTTGTGTCTGGTTTATTTACTCAACATGGTATTTTCAGGGCTCATCCACGTTACATGTATTAGAACTTAATTCCTTTTCAGCTGAATAATACTCCATTGTGTGTATATACCACATTTTGTTTATCAGTTTATCGGGTGATAGCCACTTGGGTTGCTCCCATCTTTTGGCAATTGTGAATAATGCCATTTTGAACATCAGTATGCAAATATCTGTTCAAATCCCTGTTTTCAATTCTTTGGGGTATATACCTGAAAGTGGGATTGCATGTGGGAGTACCATATCTTGTATATGTGAATTATTATGATCTAAAATTTTTGTGAAGACAAACTTAATAATCAGGAAAAAAAAGAAAGACTGTAGACACTGAGGAAGAAATGAAAGAAATTGCCTTGCCACTATACATACAGGGCAACACCTATTGCAGTGATGAAAGGCAAAACATCAAAATCAAAGCTTTTTCATTTCTTCATTTTTGATATGCCAATTTATTTTTTCTTTATTTAATTTTTCTAACTTAGTATGTATTCTATATCTAACCTTTAAACCCATCACTGTATTCCATTTTACTATTACTGGAACTTGGCAATATATTAGGCTTCATTTTTGAAGAAGTTTTGGACCACAGAGAGGTTCAACTATGGCAGGGGAGGAACAGTGGTGTGGGGTGTTATTGATGGGGGGCACATGGTTGGGAGGGAGTTCTCCAGGGCATGTATACAGGGTACATAAAAATGTTTGGATATTTTCATAGTAGTTAGTTAAAAACGACAACTGAGGGAGAGCTGAGTTCCTAGCCAGGGGAGTTCAGTCACATTCCCCAGTGGAACAGCAACAATCCCCCAAGTGCAATGGCAAAGAACGGTGAAGAAGGATGGTCCAAAAATGAGCCCTTGATACTGATGACTATGCTTATGAGCCTGTGCGCCTGAAATATGAACTAGTCCTATTGCTGCAGGGTGCCTAAGAGTTACCTCCTGGGGATGAGCCTCCCTGGCTCTGAGGGGTTACTACCAAGTACCCGCTTGGATAAAAGGGTCAACTGAGACCAGCAGAGTATGTCAGCCTACATGTAATATCAGGTGTTAAAAACTGCTTTTTGACCTTGAATAAAAGGGGGAAATGGAAAGGACAAATGAGTTTATATGGCTGTGAGTCTCCAAAAAAGAGTCGGGAGGTCATCAGAGGAGTCATGCTTATGCACGCCTCAGCAGGGTCCCAGAGACAGCCAAAGTAGATACAATCCCAGTTACTGGTTCTCCTGAGGGCTACAGAGGCCCACAGGTTCTATAGTCATGGCAGGTGGCTCCGGAGTTCGGTCCCATGTCAGTTGGCCCTACCTTGGAACTTGTGTTCCTGAGTATGATGGAGTTGGACTCAGATGTGACCTTTCTACACATATCACATATGTCTTCTGTCACTTTTACTAGACCTGTAGTTGGCACTGGGGTTGGTATATACTCAGGAGACCTGAATCTCTGGACTGTCCATGTGACAGTCAGGCCGTGAAACTCAGCAGACTTGCAAATCTTACCCTCTGGTTTATTAGACTTACCCTGGCCAGCTAAGAGGGAGGTGAAGAAAGTCAACCACCACACCAGGAAGCTAAGAGCGCCTACAACTGCAAGCAGGAGAATTGCATCCATCATCTCTGTGGAATCTAAGCCCCCTCTTGATATAGAGGCGTAGTGGACATAACCATCCCAGGGTCCACAGGATGCAGGAATAGAGTACGGATTAGAGTGGACTTACTGATATTCTACTATGGAACTATTGTGATTAGTAATGGAAGAAATTGTAGCATTCATGTGGAGAAAGTGGCCACAGTAGCTGCTGAGGGTAGGGAGAGGAAAGAAGAGACATGATGTGGGGGCATTTCCAGGACTTGGAGTTGTCCTGGGTGATATTGCAGGGAGAGATGCTGGACATTGTATGTCCTGCCATGGCCCACTGGGTGGACTGGGGGAGAGTGTCAACTACAATGTAAACCATTATCCATGTGGTGCAGCAGTGCTTCAAAATGTATTCACCAAATGCAATGAATGTCCCATGATGATGAAAGAGGTTGTTGATGTGGGGGGAGTGGGGTGAGGGGAGTGGGGGCTATATGGGGACCTCTTATATTTTTTGAATATAACATTTCAAAAGAAATAAAGAGAGAGAGAAAAAAGTGGGATTGCCAGGTCATATGTTGGTTCCATGCTCAACTTTCTCAGGAATTGCCGGACTTGTCCATAGCAGCTGCTTCATTTTACATTCCCACCAACAGTGAATGTAAAGTAGTGTTGCTGTTTCTCCATATCCTCTCCAACATTTATTTATTTTCCATTTTTTAAAAATACTGGCCATTCTAGTGGGTGTGAAATGGTATCTCATTGTGGTTTTGATTTGGATTTCCCTAATAGCTAAAAGCAAAGCAAGGCTGAGTGTAGAGGAGTCAACATCAGGTCTGGGCTGTGAAGTGGACCCAAAGTTCTATTGCCTTGGAAACTACAAAGTTAAAATCAATGTGGAGGGAAGCAGATGTGGTTCAGGCAACCAAGCTCCTGCCTACCACATGGGAGATCCAGGTTCAGTTCCTGGTGCCTCCTGGAGAAGACATACAAGGCAGTGGGCTGACGCAATAGGCTGGGATGGCGAGCTGATGCAGTGAGATGACACAACCAAGAGACACAGCAAGGAAACAGTGAGAAACACAACAATGCAGGGAGTGGAGGTGGCTCAGGTGATCAGGCATCTCCCTGCTGCCATGGCAAGTCTCAGGTTCGGTTCCCGGTGTCTCCCAAAAAAGAGAAGACAGCACACAACAAACAGATACAACGAATGCAAACAATGAGGAGGTGGGGAGAAATAAATAAATAAATCTTTAAAAAATAATAAAATCAAATCAATGTGGGAGACATGGCCGACACACAACATGGCCATGAGACCTTGACCTTGAAGTCCCAATTGAGACTCAAGGCCCCAGATATTCCAAACAGGCCTCACTGGTGGCCCCCACCATTGGTGGGGTAACCAATAACAACTGGGGTCCCTCCCCTTAGCATTAGCAAGGAAAGGAGTAATTAATAACTTAAAAGGTGACCACATAAGCCAAAGCCTGCTCTCTCTGCCTAGAGGAGCCTGCACCAAATCTCTGTGCATGTTTCCATCTTTCTTTCCCATTTCTTAGCAAGCTCTGTTCTTTTCTACCATTTCTCAATAAATTCTTTATACTAGCCTAACTACAAGCAAAAAATAAATGAAATAAAATAGTGGGATTTTGTCTCAGAAACCTTATTTGAAGCTCTGGACTATGGTTATAAATGGAGGATACATCACTGTCAAGTGTGTTAGATCTTCTAGGCAAGGATGGAATGTTTCATTCTTAGATAAAATTTCAAACACTATGATTTTAGAGAAGAGTGTACCTCAGTGAGTAAGAAAACAGTAGTTACCCAAAGACGAGTTTTATTACAATTTAGGACTGTAGTATGTCCTTAGGAGAAATATTATTATCTGTGAACTTTGCATTTGACTTTTGCATGTTGTCCAATCCTCTTGAATGCAGGGCATATTTTCACTTTCTCATTCCAAGCTAATTTTTACTTTTTTGCTCCTGAAACTTGGTGCCTCTATAGTCAGCAAGGATATGTGAAAGTGACATCAGGTAGGTAAGAGTCTAAATTTCATAGTATTACTGAATACAAGTTACTTACTTGAGTGCATTAACAGTGACTCTGAAACAAATCAAAAGGTGAGCAAATGTAATGTACCTAGAATTGTGCTTCTCATCCAAGGTATCCTGACATTAATTAGTGGAATCAACTGTAGCATGGGCTGTTGAAGAATCTGCTAAGTGACTTGCCTTCTTATATCATTGACTGGATGACTTAGAGGTCATCTAGCAATCCTTATCCTATTGAAAATGGGTTGTGCTAGCTAAGAATAAATTAAGAACTTTGAAGATGATTGCAATCATTATGCATAATTGGATCCTTAAAAAAAAGAAACACTGAAATGCTTTTTGTCTGGTTAAAAAAGCAATGCATATTCATTAAAGAAAATTTAGAAAATACAAATAAGTATAGAGAAAAAATTCAAAACCACTGGAAATACCATTTTAATAAATATATGTGTTTATCTCTTACCATTTTAGTTTACTAAGAAATAAAATGACTGGGTTAGGCAATCAGATTCACCTAAAGCGCTTATAGTGCTGGGATAAACAGATGTGTATTCAGGTGATAAGACATCACACCTTATGTACTGTACTGGGTATAATGGTGAGGCAATGAAGATATTTAATGTTGTTGGGGGTAGGGAACATTAGGGAAAGGTTAAAAACCCTTATTTTTTAAATATAGCTATGAAGCCTAAAGACGCCAAACAAAGTTACAGTTTCCATGTTGAAAAGAATTAATAGAATGAGGATACTACTAAGGAGTAGTTATGATTTTGGAAAATATCCACATATTACTATTTTGATATTGTACAATTTACTGCATGATTAATAAAGCAACTGTGTAATGAGTTCCCTGATAAGTATGCAACTTTTTAAAAAAAGATTTATTTATTTATTTCTCTCCCCTCCCCGCCCCATCCCGGTTGTCTGTTCTCTGTGTCTATTTGCTGCATCTTCTTCATCCGCTTCTGTTGTTGTCAGCGGCACAGGAACCTGTGTTTCTTTTTTTGTTGCATCATCTTCTTGTGTCAGTTCTCCATGTGTGCGGCACCATTCCTGGGCAGGCTGCACTTTCTTTCGCGCTGGGCAGCTCTCCTTAATGAGGCCCACTCCTTGCGTGTGGGGCTCCCCTATGCGGGGGACACCCATGCTTGGCGCGGCACTCCTTGCGCACATCAACACTGCGCAGGGGCCAGCTTCACACGGGTCAAGGAGGCCTGGGGTTTGAACCACGGACCTCCCATGTGGTAGGCAGATGCCCTATCCACTGGGCCAAGACCGCCGCCCTAAGCAACTTTTAAAATTACATTTTATATAAGAAACAGAATTATAAAAGTCCTACAAGAAAATGTAGGGAAGCATCTTCAGGACCTTGTCTTTGACAGTGGTTTCTTAGACTTTATACCCAAAGCAACAAGAGGAAAAATAGATAAATGGGACGTCATCAAAATGAAAAGCTTTTGTGCATCAAAGACTTTTTTCATGAAAGTAAAAAGACAGTTTCCTCAATGGGAGAAAATATTTGGGAACCACATACCCAAAAATGGTTTAATATCCAGAATATATGAAGAAATCCTACAACTCTATAATAAAAATGCAAAAAATCCCTTTGATAAATGGGCAAAAGACTTGAATAGATATTTCACTAAAAAGGATATACAAATAGCCAAAAAGCACATAAAAAGATGCTCACCATCACTAACTACTAGTGAAATGTATATCAAAACCACAATGAGACACCATTTCACACCGATTAGAATGGCTACTATTGGAGAGAAAACAGAAAATAACAACTGTTGGATAGGATATGGAGAAATATCCATATTGTTGGTGGGGATGTAAAATAGTACAGCTGCTGTGGAAGACAGTTTAGTCATTTCTCAGAAAGTTAAATAGAATTACCATAGGACCTAGCAATACAACTTCTTGGTATATACTTAAAAGACTTCAAAGCAGGTACTAGAGCAGATATTTGCACACCAATGTTCATAGCAACCTTATTCACAATTGGCAAAAGACGAAAGCAACCCAAGTGTCTATCATCTGATGAATGAACAAACAAATGTGGTATAGACACAAAATGGAATATTATTCAGAATATAAAAGGAATGAAGTTCTGATTCATGTGACAACATCAAACCTTGAAGATGTAATGTTAAGTAAAATAAGCCAGATGCAAAAGGACAAATATTGTAAGACATCAGTGATATGAAATAATTAAACTCAGAGTCAGAATCTAGAATGCAGGTTAGCAGGGAATGGGCTGGGGATGGGGAATGTGGAATTAATGCTTAAATTGTACAGAGTTTCTATTTGGGTTGATCATAAAGTTTTGGTACTGAGTGATGGTGATGGTAACACAACATTGTGAGTGCAATTAACAGCACTGGATTATATATGTGAAAATGGTTAAAGGGAATTTTTAGGTTGTATATATGTTACTAGAAGAAAAATTTTAAAATAACATAGGACTGTACAATGCAAACAGTATACCCTAATTTAAATGATGGACTATAGTTAATAGTACAATTTTTAAAAAATCTTTTCTCATGAGTATTAACAAATGTACCACAGGCAAGGTGTTGATAATAGGGTATTATATAGGAACTCTGTATTTTATGCATGATTTTTCTGTAAACCTACAAATTCTCTAATAAAAATAACCTCCCAAATTACATTTTTAAAAATTTTATTGAAGTACTGAATTCATGCAGAGAAGTCCACAAATCATAAGTGTACAGTTTGATAAATTTTCACAAAATGAGCAAACCTGTTTAATTGTCTAGATCAAGAAATAAAACTTGACCCACATCCCAAAAATTCTTCCCCTCATCACCCCTTCTGATTGCTACCTTCCTCCCAATGGTAATTACTGTTCTAAATTTTAACACCATGGTTTAGTTTTTCCTATTTCTTTAACTTCACATAAATGGAATCGTGCAATAAATACATTTAGAGTTTAAAAATAAATTAGCAGTGAGGTAAATGAAGTAGAAAATAGAAAATCAAGGAAATCAATGAAACAAAAAGTGATTTTTAAAAAAAGATCAGTAAAATGGACAAACCTTTAGCCTGACAAAAAAAGAAAGAGACACAGAACTAAAATCCAAAATGAAAGGGGAGAGAGAATTACCACAGATCTTACAGAAATTAAAAAGATTATAATAGAATATTACGAAAAAATTTACACCAACAAATTAGATAATATAGAGGAAATGGACAAATTCCTAGAAATACACAATTTACCTACATTGACTCAGAAGTCAATGACTCATTGACTTCTTCAGATCTAGAAGAAGTTAAGAGAGTGAATAATCAAAAACCTTCCATCAAAAAAAAAAAGTCCACTATGTATCTTTTTTTTTTAATGCAACTAAATTTTAAAAATCAGAAAAAAAAAGTCAAAGGGAAGCAGATGTGGCTCAACCACTTGGGTGCCCATGTACCACATGGGAGGTCCCAGGTTCGGGTGTCCATGCCTCCTAAAAGAAGATGAACAGACACCACCTCCTGCAGCAGTAAGCTAGACGCTATCCCCCTGCAATGAGCTATACTCTGCTCCTGCTGCAAAGAAGCACCGACCACAAGCCAGCAGATGCCAAGCCACAGCCTGTGGGGAGTGGATGTGGCTCAGGCCATTGGGCACTTTCCTCTCATTTTGGAGGTCTCGGGTTCGGTTCCCCGTGCCTCCTAGAGAAGGTGCAGACAGATGAGTGAACCATCTAGGGGAAGGCGGGTGGGATAAATGAAGAAAAATAAAGTAAATAAAATAAATCTTAAAAAAAATAAAGGCCAGAATCAGCAAGTTACACTGGTGAATGCTTTATGTAGAAAATCCAAAGAATCCACAAGAAAATTAATAGTTAATAAACTAATTCAGCAAAGTTGTAGGCTATAAGAGTAACATGCAAAATCAGTTTTGTACAGCATGGAACATCCCAAAATGGAAATTACAAAAATAATTCCTAGAAATAAAGAATAAAATACCTAGAAATAAATTCCATCAAGGTGAAGGACTTGTACACTGAAAACTACAAAACACTGCTGAAATAAACTAAAAAAGACCTAAATAATTGGTAAGAGATCCCGCATGCATGAAAATACTGACATTGTTAAGATGTCAGTACTACCCAAAGTAATCCACAGATTTTGCAGAAAAGGAAAAGCCAATCCTCAAATGCATATGGAATCTCAAGAGGCCCTGAATAGTCACATTAATATTGGAAAAGAGGAATAAAGTTGGAGGTCTCACACTTCCCAATTTCAAAACTTACTATTATTTAAAGCCACATTAATAAGAACAGCATAGTACTAAGGAAACTGAGTTACTTGCTTTGGGTTACATAGCTAGGAAGAGGTAGAAACAAGACTATGGGAGGACAAATTTCATTTTCACAAATTTCTCTATACCACAGCACCTCTCAACAGGAGAATTCTTCATTCTGATGCTTGGAATTGAAATACAGACCTGTGGAGCTGAGTCCTTATTTCCAAAGAGCAAACAAGAATTGAGAATTGTAGTTTTGTGGAGTCCTCTCTTACTTAGATCTGAATTTTTTAGATTTCAACCTTCCAACCCTCACTCCTTCCCTTGATCTTCTAAAGGAAATGTTAACAGAGTTTTCAGGTTGACTTTTAAAGAAGTAATTTGAAGACTACATCTGTACACTTGCTGGGAATGGATAAGAACAGCCGATGGATTCGGTAATTCATCATAATTGAGTAAATGACTTAACCTCACCAAAGGCCCAGATGACAGAGGATCATTTAGGAAGTAATTGACTTTGGAAATTGTGTATGTGTGTACTTTATGTGTGTGTCCATATTTGTACATATATGTATACATGTTTATATATTGTGTATGTATATACATGCACGTGGAAGTTTTTCAGAAACTCTTCAGGGACTTGCAGACTTGTATGACTTTGTTCCTTTCATACCTACCATCTATCTATAAATAAGGCTTAAAAATATTTTTTTACTAAAGCTCAGAACAGCTACATTATATGAGAAAGGATAGTGGATATTTGGAGCTGGATCAGGGTTTGACACTTTGCTCCCAGACCAGGCTTTGAGTCTTGGCTCTGCCACTTACTAGCTGTTATGACTTAGACAAGCATTTAACCTCTCTGGTCAGATTTCTCATTTCTAAAAACAGATAATAGCAGGTCCGATCTCATGGGGTAGGTATAAGTCAGGGAGGTTTTGGAGGACAGGGACTCTGTCTATATACTTCACTACACTGAACCAGAACCAGGTTTGGTAAGAGCAGGAGGCTTTGGACTTCAAGAAGACCTCAACTCTGATTTCAGCACTCCCATTACTGGTTGTGTGACCGTGGAGAAATTATTTAACCTTTTTGGACCTCAGGTTTCTCATCTATAAAATAGAGGCTCATTATTCCTACTTCAAAGTATTGTTGTATGAAGAAGTAGGACATTTGAAGACCTAGTACAGCAGTTAGCACATGGGAGCAAAAATTGGTTGTTTTTCTCATCCTATAGTCTTACAAGGAGAAGTCCCTCAGCAGCTGATGATTGAGTTCATATGTAAATCACATTAAACCTAAATGAAACCTTGCTACTCTGCATCACTCCCTCCAGTGGTTTCTCCTCACACTCAGTAGTCTGGCCTTCACTATGGCCTACAAGGCTCTGTGTGAACTGTTGTCAGTAAATTCTCTGACCTTGCTTCCACACACTGTCTCCCACTTGTTCTGCTCCAGACTCAAAGACCTTCTGGCTGTTTCGAGAACATCACAATTACACTACTGCTTTGTGGCTTTTGTTCTGCAATTCACTCTGCATGGAACTCTCTTCCTCCAGATATCCACAGGTTTCATTTTCTCACATCCTTCCAGCCTCTGCTCACATATCTCCTTATCAAAGAGGCCTTCCTTAATGACATAAAGTAACACCCCCAATCACTCTCAGTCCTTCATTTCATCATACTCCTTTGCACCTATCACTGGCATATGTTCATTAATTTACTTTTTTATTGTCTCTTTTCCTGGTATAACATGTAAACTTTATAGAGCAAATTTTGTATTATTTTCTGCTGTGTACCCAGCACACAATAGGTCCTCAGTAACTATTTGCTGAATTTAAAAATGCAGTTCTAGGATAAAAATAGATATATAGACTATTGGAATAGAATGGAAAGTTCAGAAATAAACTCATACATCTGATTTTTTATTAACTTTTGATTTTGAAATAATTTCAAAATTACAGACTTAGTTTCACAGATGGAAAATAATATAAACCCCACCATACTCCACCCCCACCCCAAATACCCTCAGATCCACCAATTTTAATATTTTGCCACCTTTGCAATATCATTCTATCTTCTGAACATTTGAGAGCAGGTTACACACATCATACTCCACAGTATTTCCATGTACAGTTCTTACAAACAAGAATATTCACTTATGTAATCACCTTAAGTGCAGTTACACAATTCAGGAAATGTAAGGTTGCTATAAAGCTTATATTCATGTTCCCATTTTTTCTTATGTCCCAATAATGTCCTTTATTTTATTTTATTTATTTTTCATTTCTTTCTTTTTCTTTTTTTTACAGGAATTGTAGGTTTACAGAACAGTCATGCATAAAATACAGGATGTCCATATACTACCCTATTCTTAACACCTTTCATTGGTGTGTAATGTTTGTTTCAATTGAGGAAAGCATATTTTTGTAATTGCACTGTTAACTGTAGTCCATATTTTAACATAGAGTTCATTATTTGTGTAGTGCAGTTTCATGGATTTAAAATTTTTTTTATTCTATTACCACATAAGCAACTTAATATTCCCCCTTTAAACCACATTCGGATATGTATTTTAGTTCTATTAATTACATTCCCAGTGCTGTGCTACCATCACCATCATCTATTTCCAAAACATTTCCATTGTTTCAAACTCTGTATATTTTAAGTCTTAACTCCTCATTTCCTATCCTACATCATCCCCTGGTAACCTATATTCTAAATTCTGACTCTATGAATTTGCTTATTCTGATTATTTCATATGAGTAAGATCAAACAATATTTGTCCTTTTGTGTCTGTTTTATTTCACCCACAGAATATCCTCAAGATTCATCTATGTTGTTGAATGTATTAGAAAGTCATTCCTTTTAATGACTGAACAATGTCCCATTGTAGTTATATATCGCATTTTGTTTATCTCTTCATTGGTTGATAGACACTTGAGTTGGTTCCATCTTCTGGCTGTTGTGAATAATGCCACTATGAACATGGGTGTGCAAATATCTGTTGGAGTCCCTGCTTCCAATTCTTTTTGTTGATGTTGTTGATAATTCCTTTTTTTATTGAAGTATATCATTCCTACATGAACACACCTAAACAATAAGTATATAGTAAAGATTGTGAACTTACAAAATAAACATACATAACATCACACAGAGGTTTCATACATCACCCCTCCACCAACTCCTTGCATTGGTGTGAACCATTTGTTACAAACTATGCAAGAGCATTGAAAAATATTGCTACTGACTATATTCCTTATCTTACATTTGGCGTATTTTTCCCCCAACCCATACTATTTTTTTAAATGTATTTTTGTTACAGATATCGTGAACTTGCAAAACAATCATACAGATGTGTAGATTTCCCATACAACTCCACACCATGGTGGAACATTTGTTATAGATTATGAGATAATATCATCAGACTGTTACTACCAATCATGGTCCATAGTGCACATTTGGCACACTTTTTCCGTACACTTCTTTTTTTTTTAATATTCTTGGCTTCATTTTTTTTTCTCTCCCCTACCCCTACCCCGCCCCCAGTTGTCTGTTCTCAGTGTCTATTTGCTGCATGTTCTTCTTTGTCCGCTTCTGTTGTTGTCAGTGGCACAGAAATCTGTGTTTCATTTTGTTGCATCATCTTGTTGTGTCAGCTCTCTGTGTATGCGGTGCCATTCCTGGGCAGGCTGACTTTCTTTCGCGCTGGGCGGCTCTCCTTACAAGGCGCACTCCTTGAGCACATCAGTACTGCGCATGGACCAGCTCCACGCGGGTCAAGGAGGCCCGGGCTTTGAACCACGGACCTCCCATGTGGTAGACGGATGCCCTAACCACTGGGCCAAGTCCGCTTTCCTATACACTTCTATTATCAACACAGTATAGCTTGGCATTAATGCAAGAATATTATAATATTGCTGTTAACCACAGTCTATAGGTCACACCAGTTGTAGTTTTCCCATGTTTCTCCATATTCCCATCACCCTGCAATAGTGGTGTACATCTTCTCTACCTCACAGAAGGACTCTCTTGCATTTGTACGCTTAACCGCAATTCTCAACTGCCTCTGGGTTCACTGTTATTCAGTCCCTAGGTTATTATTTAGCTTACTTTCTACTGATATTTACTTCCCCAGACTACCTTTTTCAGTCACAATCCCATTTATAAACCAGTTGTTACTCATTATAATGTGTTACCATCAACTCTCTCCATCTCCACACTCTGACAGTCAAGTTAATTAAAACTTCTATGTGCATAAAAGCATCCATAGTTCTTCTCATCCCTCCTCTTATCTCCGTATAACCTATACTCTAGGTTTTAATTCCATGTGTTTATTATCAGTATTTAGTTCATATTAATGAGATCATGCAATATTTGTCCTTTTGTGTCTTGCTTACTTCGTTTAATATAATGTCTTCAAGACTCATCCATGTTACCACATATGTCCCAATTTCATTTCTTATTGCAGCATAGTATTCCATCGTACGTATATATCACATTTTGTTTATCCATTCATTGGTGGATGGATACTTGGGTTGTTTCCATCTTTTGGCAATTGTGAACAAGGCCGTTATGAACACTGGTGTGCAGATGTTTGTTTGTGTCATAGTTTTTAGTTCTTCTGGATATATTCCTAGTAGAGGAATTGCTGGATCAAATATTTAGGAATAAACTTAACCAAAGATGCAAAGCACTTTTATTCAGAAAACTATAATGCATTGCTAAAAGAAATTTTAAAAAGACCTAAATAATTGGAAGAACATTCCATGCTCATGGATTGGAAGACTAAATATCATTAAGATGTCAATTCTACCCAGATTGATGGACAGATTCAGTGCAATCCCAATAAAAATTCTACCAGCATTTTTTAAGTAAATGGAAAACGCAATTATCAAATTTATCTGGAAGGGTAAGAGGCCCCGAATAGCCAGAAACAAAAAGGAAAAGTGAAGTTGGAGGACTCTCACTTCCAGACTTTAAATCATATTACCTACCTACAGTGGTAAAAAAACAACAACAAAAAACAGCATGGTATTGGCATAAAGATAGACACATAGACCAATGGAACCGAATTGATGGTTCAGAAACAGACCCTCACATCTATGGCCAAGTGGTTTTTGACAAACCTGTCAAGCCAGCCCAGGTGGGGCAGAAGAGTTTATTCAACAAATGGTATTGGGAGAACTGGATATCCATAGCCAAAAGAAAGAAAGAAGACCCCTACCTCACACCTTATACAAAAATTAACTCAAAATGGATCAAAGACCTAAATATAAAAGGAAGTACAATAAAGTTCCTAGAAGAAAATGTAGGGGAACATCCTCAAGACCTGGTGGTAGGTGGTAGATTTAAACCTTACACCAAAAGCATGAACAACAAAAGAAAACATGGATAAATGGGACCTCCTCAAACTTAAAACATTTCTGTGATTCAAAGGACTTCATCAAGAAGGTGAAAAGGCAGCCCACTCAATGGGAGAAAATATTTGAAAACCACTTATCTGATATGGGTTTGATTTCCATTCTATATAAAGAGATCATACAACTCAACAATAAAAAAAAAGCAATCCAATTTAAAAATGGGCAACAGATTTAAATAGACATTTCTTCAAAGAGGAAATAAAAATGGCCAAAAAGCACATGAAAAAATGTTCCCTATCACTAGCTATTAGGGAAATGCAAATTAAAACAACAATGAGATATCATCTAACACTACATAGAATGGCCATTATTTAAAAAACAGACAATGTTAAGTGCTGGAGAGGATGTGGAGAAATAAGAAGACTCCTTCACTGTTGGTGGGAGTGTAAAATGGTGCCGCCTCTGTGGAAGACAGTTTGGCAGATCCTCAGGAAGCTAAATATAGAACTGCCATATAATGTCCTTTATTTTTTAAAAGATTTATTTATTTATTTCTCCCCATCCCATCATTGTTTGCACTTGCTGTGTCTGTTCATCTTACTTGTTTCTTTAGGAGCCACCAGGAACTGAACCTGGGACCTCCAATGTCAGAGGGAGGCACCTAATTGCTTGAGCCACCTCTGTTCCCTGCTTTGCTGTGTCTCTCATTATGTTTTTCATCTTGTGTCTCTTGTTGTGTCAGCTTACCATGCCTGCCTGTTGCACCAGCTCACTATCTCTTCTTTTAGGAGGTATTGGGAACCAAACCACGGACCTCCCATATGATAGGCAGGAGCTCAATCAATTGAACCATATCCACTTCTCCCAGTAATGTCCTTTTGAGCCTTTTCTCCTCCATCCAGTATCATGTATTGCATTTGTCATTATCTCTTTAGTTTCTCTTTCTTTCTTTTTAAATTGTGGAAACATATATGCAACATAAAACTTCCCCTCCCAAGCACACCGTTCAGTTGGATTAATCACATTCACAGTGTTGCAGTACTCTCACCATTACTAGAACTTTCCCTTTACCCCAAACAGAAACCCTACACTCATTTGAATTAATCCCCCCATTACCCCAGCCTCCTACTCTTGATAACCTGTACGCTACTTTCTATCTATATGAATTTGTATATCCTCTGATATTTTCTTTGTGGTTACGTGGGGACTTAAATTTAACATCCTAAATCTATAACAATCTCATTTGCTTTGATACCAACTTAATAGCTTTAATTTCATATACAAACTATGTCCCTGAAACCCTCTGTCTCCCCACCATTATATAGTTCTTGTAACAAATTATGTATTTATGAGTCCAGAACTACTGATTGATCATTACATTTTATGCATTTGCCTTATAGATCCTGTAGGAAGTAAAAAGTTGGAGTTACAAATCAAAAATACAATAGCACTTATATTTATATTACCCATGCCATTATCTTTTCCAGAGATCTTTATTTCTTCATGTGGTTTCAGTCTCTTCCTAACAACCTCGTTAGCATTTTTTTGTCCCCATATACCCCCCACCCCACTCACCCCACTACTCCCCCCATAACAACAATCTCCTCCATCATCATGCGACATTCATTGCACTTGGTGAATACATCTCTAAGCACTGCTGCACCTCATGGTCAATGCCCCACATCATAGCCCACACTTTCCCACAGTCCACCCAGTGGGCCATGGGAGGACATACAATGTCCAGTAACTGTCCCTGCAGCACCACCCAGGACAACTCCAAGTCCCGAAAACACCCCCACATCTCATCTCTTCCTCCCACTCCCTACCCCCAGCAGCCACCATGGCCACTTTCTCCACACCAATGCCACATTTTCTTCGATTACTAATCACAATAGTTCATGAATAGAATATCAGTAAGTCCACTCTATTCCATACTCTATTCCTCCATTCTGTGGACCTTGGAATGGTTGTGTTTACTCCACATCTACATCAAGACGGGGCTTAGATTCCACATGGATGCTGGATGCAATCCTCCTGCTTTCAGTTGTAGGCACTCTTGGCTCCCTGGTGTGGTGGTTGACCTTCTTCACCTCCATGTTAGTCGTTAGCATTTTTTTGTTGGTCCAGTCTGGTGGTGACAAAGTCCTTCAGCTTTTAGCTCACTGAGAATGTCGTCTTTCCTCATTTTTGAAGACAGTTTTTCCACATTTAGAAATTTGTTTTGCTTTCAGCACTTTAAGTGCCTTCCCTCAGCATACTTTTTTTTAAATATATTTTTAATTAAAGTTGTGAACTTATTTAAAAACAATCATGCACATGTGTGGGTTTCCCATACAACACCCCTCCACTAACACACTGCATTGTTGTGGAACATTTGTTACGAATTATGAGGTGGGAAACAGATGTGGCTCAAGTGATAGAGCTTTCGCCTACCATATGGGAGGACCTGGGTTCGATCCCTGGGGCCTTCTGGTAAAAAAGAACAAGAGAAAGCATGCCTGCATGGCAGGCCAGTGCCAGCATGAGTGCCTGCATGATAAGCCAGTGCCCACACGAGTGCCTGCATGGGTGCCCACATGTGAGCCAGCGCCCTGCGCAAGTGAATCACCAGCAAGATGATGACACATCAAAAGAGAGACAAGGGGATAGTCAGGGTGAAGCACAGCAGAGATCAGGAACTATGGTGGCACAATTAACAGGGAACTTCTCTCCCCATCAGAGGTCTCCAGGATCATATCCTGGTGAATCCTAGAGGAGAGAAAATGAGAAGAGAAGACAACACAGACAGCCAAAAAAAAAAAAAAAAAAAAACCCAGCAGAGTGGGAAGAGGGGAAGGGGGGGAAATAAATAAATAAATAAATCTTTTAAAAAATATATGAGATAACATCATAGGACTATTACCACTAGCTATGATCTATAGCATACATTTGGTATATTTTTTCCATATCCTTCCCTTTGCATTCTTGCCTCCATGATTTCTGATAAGAAATAGGCACTTAATCTAGGAGGCTTCCTTGTGTGTGACGTGTTGTTTCTCTCTTGCAGATTACAAATTTTTTCTTCATCTTCGGCATTAAACAGTTTGATCATAAAATGGAACAGTGTGTGTCTATTTGGGTTAATCCTGTTTGGAGTTTATTGAGCATCTTGGATGTGCATACATGTGGCTTTCGTTAAATTAGGGAAATTTTCAGCTATTATCTCCTTGAATATTCTCTCTGCCCCATTCTCACTTTCTTCTCTTTCTGGGACTCCCACAATATGTATATTCGTACACTTGATGCTGTCCCACAGGTTCTTCAGGCTCTGTTAACTTTTCTTTGTTCTTTCCTCTTTCTGCTCCTCAAACTGGATGATTTCAATTGTCTTATCTTCAAGTTCATTCATTCTTTTTTTTTTAAATTTCTCTTCCCTTCCCCCTATCATCTGCTCTGTGTCCATTCGCTGTGTGTTCTGCATCCACTTGCATTATTAGGCAGCACTGAGAATCTGCATCTCTTTTATGTTGCATCATCTTGCTGCATCAGCTCTCCGTGTGTGCAGTGGCACTCCTGGGTGGGCTGCACTTTTTTCACATGGGGTGGCTCTCCTTGCGGGGTGCACACCATGCACGTGAGGCACCCCTACATGGGGGTGCCCCTGCGTGACACTGTACTCCTTTAGTGCAGCAACACTGTGCTTGGGCCAGCTTACCACATGGGTCAGGAGGCCCTGGGGATTGAACCGTGGACCCTCCGTATGGTAGACGGATGCTCTATCAGTTGAGCCACATCTACTTCCTAAGTTTACTTATTCTTTTTTCTGCCAGCTCCAACCTGCTGTTGGATCCCTTAAGGGAATTTTCAATTTCTGTTACTGTGGCCTTCAGCTCTGTTTGATTCTATTTCATAATTTCCATTTTACTATTGATAGTTTCTTTGTGTTCATGTATAATTTTCCTGATTTCCTTTAGTTCCTTGTCCATGTTTTCCTTTCGCTCTTTGACCATATTTAGGACCATTTAAAAAAAAGTCTTTGTCAACAGTTTTTACAAAATATAAATACAAATATACTAGAGAGAAGGAAAAAGAATAGCAGCTTTGTATAACAGAGGAAGCATAGAGAGATTGAGAGGTGATGAGTTTTGTTTGTTGTTTATTATTATTATTACTGGAATAATGAAAGTGCTCTAAGAATGATTCAAGTGATAAATGTACAAATATGTGATTATTCCGAATGCCATTGATTTTACACTTTGTTTAGATTTATACTTTATTAATATGTACCAATAAATTAATTTGGTTTTTTTTTAAAAGTCTTTTTCTGGATAACAGGGTGTGGGATTTTTTTTTCTTTTGACCGAAGGAAGACCTTGAAAGGTTTACTGGGGCAATAACTGCAAAACTCTGTAATGAAAGTGAAAGACACCGAGTGTGCATTTTGGATAGAATATACAAGGTATGGGACTGTGTAACACAGTGAACCATGTGGTAGAAGATGGGCTTTAGTTAACAGTTCAAATAACAGTGTTCTCATGAACTAAAACAAATCTACAATACTAATACATAGTCTTAATAATAACAGGCATATAGAAAAATACACCAAGTGTATGCTTTGGACCATAGTTAGTAGTAATAGTCTGATCATGTTCTTTCATAATCTGTAACAAATGTTCCACAAAAATGTTGGTGGAAGGGTGATGTATGGGAATTCTGCACATTATACGTGATTGTTTTGTAAACTCACAACTTCTTTAATAAAAAAAAAAATGAGAAAGAAAAAAAAGTAGTCTTTATCTGGAGTGTCCCAGGTCTGATTCTCCTCATTGATGGTTTCTAATGCTTTCGTCTTCTTTGCTTGGGCCATCATTTCCTGTTTCTTTGTGTGGTTTGCAATATTTTCTTGAAACTTGCATGTTTTTATATTTTAGTGTATTGTGACTAGAATTTAGAGTCTAGGATGTTTGTTCCTTAAGCTTATACCCAGTTAGTGTTATGGCAGTGCTTTCCTTAAATGCCAGAGCTAACAAAAAAAAATTAAAAGAATAAGAAGGAGAAAATAAAACACCTTTCCCAGTCTTTGCAGATTCATGTGTATAATTACTGTCCTTTATGGCGTATCCATATAATTGGTTATATGAGAACAAGTCCAGGCCAAAGTGTAAGGGCCACCCTGATCCTTTCTGCACATGCCTTTTGTCTTGGGCATGCGTGTGTTACCCTAGGAATTTCTCCATTTACATGAATATGAATGTCCCCTCTTTGCTAAGAAAGTTTCCTCAAGGTCCCAGGCACTGTACTATATATATCCTACAGTTAGCAATCCCTTACCCTAGGCAGCAAAACTTGACTTCTCTCTTGCTGTGTTCTGTAGGAGAGCTCTTTGAGCCTTCTTCCACACACAGGACAGGGAGTGTCTCCAGTTACCTGCAGTCAAAGTGTGTCAGACATACGTCCTCCAAATGTGTACATGAAGTTTACTCTGCTCCCTAGAGAACCAGTGCTTGGGATCTGTATTGGGAGTTCAAGCCTACTCCACGCCAAGCCAGTGAGGGGACAGGGGAAGGGCCAACCAAGACACCATGAGGTCCTATTACTTTTAAGTGGCTTTTTTCTTGATTCATTGTTTGTCCTGTTCCTGCAATCCTTTAACTGTTTTGTTTTTTTGTTGTTGGGTTTCTTTTTGAGCTTTGAGAAAGCTGTTTCTGCCAGTTCTTGCTGGTTGTTCAGAACTTCTGTAGGGGGATGGATCCTGAAGTGTCTCACTCTTCCATCTCTGTAGCCAGCTGATTTTTAACAAGAGTGCCAGATACTTCAATTGGGGAAAGAATTGTCTTTTCAACAAATGGTGCTGGGAAATTGGATATCCACTTGCAAAAGATTGAAGTTGGACCCCTATCTAATACATATATTAAAGTTAATCCTAATTGGATCAAAGATTTAAACATAAGAGCTAAAATCATAAAAAAACGTAGAAGAAAACAGGGGGGAACCTTTATATCCTTGGATTTGATAGTGATTTCTTAGTATGAGCAACAAAAGAAAAAGTAGATAAAATAGACTTCATCAAAATTAAAAACTTTTGTACATCAAAATACACTATCTAGGGAAGCAGATGTGGCTCAAGTGATTGAGCTCCCACATACCACATTGGAGGTCCTGGGGCTGGTTGCTGTTGCCTCCTAAAGAAGACAAGCAAGACAGTGAGCTGATGCAACAAGAGACACAAGGAGGAAGAACATAATGAGAGATCAACAAAGCAGGGAGCGGAGGTGGTTCAAGAGATTAGGCGCCACCCTCCCACACAGAAGGTTCCAAGGTCAGTTCCCAGTGCCTCCTAAAAGGAAGACAAGCACACAAGGAATAGACTCAGCAAATGCAAACAACGAGAGGGCGGGGAGAAATAAATAAAATAAATCTTTTTAAAAAATACGCTATCCAGAAAGTGAAAAGACGGCTTATAAAATAAGAGAAAATAATTGCACTCAACAACAAAAAAAAGGCAATTAAAAAATAAAGACTTGAAAAGATTTTTCTCTAAATAAGATACACAAATGGCCAATGAGCACAGGAAAACATGCTCAACAGCACTGGTTATCAGGAAAATGCAAATCAAAACCACTTTACACCCACTAAGATGGCATTAAAAACCAGAGGGAGCAGATGTGGCTCAAGCAATTGAGTGCCTGCCACCCACATGGGAGGTCCCATGTTTGGTTCCCGGTGCCTCATGAAGAAAAAAGCAGACAATGAACAACAAAAACAACAAAAAGCTGAGCAAACAGATGAGGGAGCCATGAGGGGGAGGGAGAAAATGTGTTGACAAAGATATGGAGAAATAGGAACACCTACACATTGCTGGTGGCATTGTAAAAAATAGTGCAGACATTGTGGAAATCAGTTTGTTAATTCCTCAGAAAGTTGAAAATAGAACTACCGTATATCCTGGCAATCCCACCTCTTGGTATATACCCAAACAAATTGAAAGCAAAGACTCAAATAGATACTTGTATATCAGTGTTTCATAGCAGCATTATTCACTATAGCCAAAAGATAGAAGGAACCAAGTGTCCCTCAAAGAAATGAATGGATAAGCAAAACATACTTATTCCCCATGGAATATAATTCAGCCATAAAAAGGAATGAAATTCTGATGTGTGCTACAACATGGATGAACCACAAAGACATCCATTTGAGTGAAATCGGCACACAAACAAATGTTGTATGATCTTGCATATGAAATACAACAGGCAGTTTCATAGAGACAGTAGATTATAGGTTACCAGGGGCTGGCAGGTAGGGGGATGGATAGTTATTGCTTAATAGGTGCAGAGTTTCTGTTTGAGAGGATGAAAAAGTTTAGATGATGGATATTGGTGATGGTGGGTTAGTAATACCACTGAATTGTAGACTGGGAAGTAGTTAAAATTGGAAATTTTAAATTGTATTTGTGTTACAACAGTAATGTTTAAAAATTTTTAATTAGCTGTACAGAAAAAGTTCATCCATAATCTAAAACCCAAACATTTAAAAAACTATGTTTATTTTTTCAATTCTCTTGCATTCTTTGCCCATATGTATGTTTGGGGGGGCGATGTTTCCTTTTTTTGTAATTGTAGACATATTTTGCATTCAGTTTAGTATCTTAATGTATATAAGCATTTTCTGTATTGTTATATGGCTTTTTACTTTAAAGAGTGCATGAGGGTTACAAAGAAACTAGAATATATAGACAAGGAATAGGAAGAACACTCATTTTTAATGTTTATAATTTGGATATATCATAATTCAATTATTCTCTTACTGTTGGAAATTTTGAAGAATGTTTTATGGGAGGTAAAAGCAATTTGTCATTTTTTTAAATTTCCAGAAATAAGATTTGAAACAAAGGGTATGAATCTGTCTCTTACTCTTGATGGAATGTCCAAATTGTTTTCCAAAATGGTTTTGCTGCCAGAAATGTATAAGTTCACTGGTATCATGGGCAAGTCCTACCATTATTGTGTGTTCCCTTTTTGTGAAACTGTTAATTTACAAGGCAAGAAAATTGTACCATATTGTTTAAATATGTGTTGGATAATAATAATCAAAGCAATTTTAGACTTTTTTTTCTACAATTTTGTGATTATGCTTCATTTTATGCAAATATTTTTGCCTTTGTCCTATATAATGTACTTCAATTCTACTGGCTCATTTAATAGCATAATTCTTGTGTATTGTGGAATACCACCTCCTCTGTTTTCTATTCACTTCTTCTAGAGTAACATTTAATCAGATAATATATTTATTCATTTCATTGTTTGTCTCCTCCACTGGAGTGTAAACTTGTCCAAGGAAGTGTCTATATTCTGTTCACTTTTATAATTCCAATAACTAATAGTTGTTATTGTAGGCAGTGTTAGTAAATGCTTAATGAATCAATAAATGAAATAGGATAATACACATGGAAGTGCATCATAGTTTTTGACAGCTGAGAACCAGTAGCAAAGAAAGATCTTGTTGATATGTAATGAGATAGAAAGCTCATTCAAAGAAAAACCATGATAAAAAGACAGTTCCAAAAACAGAATTCTCAACCATTAATCAGAGAGCACTCTAAAACCAAAGCCTATAGAAATGATCAATCTTTGCCCATACTTACCCACATCAATTGCTGGAGAAGAAGGCTTGGCTGAGGAAATGAAACATAATTAAATGGGCATCATCCCTAACAAGGGGCTATTAAAGAGAGAGTGCTATATGGTAATGAAGGAATGAATGGATAAATTTTAGAACCAATTATAAATTCAGGCCTTGTCTGAACAGCTATTTTTCCCTTTCTGCTTAGTTGTAACCACGTGGTAGCATATAATATGCATGTATATGTATAATTAATTTTGCAATTTTTAACTGCTGTTAGTATTCAGCAAAACTGCTGGGTGAATCTTTCTTTTCTATTAGAACACATTCTATTTCTTTTGTTTATTTATTTATTTTTTAATTTTTAGGAGGTACTGGGCATTGAACTCAGGACCTTATACATGGGAAGCAGGCACTCAACCACTGACTACATCTGTTCTCCCTATTTCTTTTCAATTTCAGTTTTGCTTATTTTAGCATTCAGCCATGTCATGTGTTACCTATTTGCATGACTAGTTCTATTTTGTCTTTGTGAAGGTTACTTAATAAGCCGAATAAAAGTGACCATGGCAGCTGGGATTTTCTTTTCTTTTTTTTTTAAATTAAAATAGGACAAAATTAGTTACCTTAATTGTAATTAATGCTTTAAAAGTAAATTGTTCCAGTTACATCACCAGCCAGTGCTTGGTAGTAATCCCTCAGTGCCAGGGAGGTTCATCCCCAGGAGTCATGTCCCATGCTGGGGGGAAGGTGATGCATTTGTATGTTTAGTTTGGCTTAGAGAGTGTCCACATTTCAGCCACATGGAGTCTCTCAGAAGGTAACTCTTAAGCACCCTACAATACTAGGCTAAGCTGTAAATTCAAGAGCAAAAGGCTCATAAGCATAGTTATCAATATCAAGAGCCCATCAATAGACCATCCTTCTTTACTAGTCTTTGCCCCTGTACTTGGGGGATTGTTGCTGTTCCATTAGAGAATGTGGCAGAGCTCCCCAGGATAGGAATTCAATATTCTTTCAGTTGTTGTATGAACCTCTACCCACTATGGCAAAACCCCATGAACATTGGAACATATTTATATACATTATATGTATGCCCAGGTGAACTTCCTCCCATATATCCCCCATCACTGACACCCCACACCAGTGATCCTCCCCTACCATAGTTGTAACCCTTCTGTGATCCAAACTTCTTCAAAAATGAAGCCAGGAATATTGCCAAATTTGATTAATAGGCAAATGAAATAATTATAGGTTTAAACATATGAAATAAAATACATAATAATTTAGAAAAACTAAAACTAAAATTGAAAAACTAAAAATAAAGTTAAAATGGGGTGTTTAAAAAGTGAAAAACATTTTTAAAAAAATTTTTTTGAGGTTTTGCCTCTCATCACTGTAATATCTGTTGTCCTGTATGTACAGTGGCATTTCCTTCCATTTCTTCTCCAGTGTCTTACTTTTTTCCATTTTGTCTTCAAAGAAGTTTTAGGTCACAGTAAAGTCACATACAGAATATAGGGGATTCCCATATACCCTAACCTCCTCCCCCTCTTCCCCCTTCCCTATTAATAACCTTTTTACATGTGGATGGTACATTTGTTACAACTGATATACAAATATGGAAACAGAGCTACTACACATGGTCAGTGGTTTACATTATGATTTACATTTTAGACCAGTGGGGTATATGGGAATCCCTTATGTTTTTTTAGGTAACATTTTATGTAATCTAAGTATCTTTTAAAATAATTAAATGATATATTAAAAAATAAAATAAACTTTGACTTAAAAAAAGTAAGTTGTTGAAATTCTAGAGAAATTTTTGAGAAGTTGTTATCAAATAAAAACTAGTTTCTAGTTTCCCTAAATGGTGCACATTTCAAATATGTTCTTTTTGAAGGGTTGTTGAAATATTATTCAAAATGTCTATTTAATATTTTAAAATATGTATGGGGTTGAGGTGACAATTGAAAAATGTACAGATACAAATGTACAAAGTACAATTTCAGTTATATTTTATCTACAAGTTACAATGAGACATTTGTTTTTAAACATCAATTTTTATTTGTAAAATGAAATAATTTTCCAACCTCAATATTTTTATATATTTTTAATTAAATAATTGTCACACAGTATGGGCACATGATTACTTATTTTAGTTACTTTTTTGTAATTAAGGATTGAAGGTTTATATACTTATTTTAATTTTCTTCATGAAAGACTAGGTATATTAAGTCATTATATCTTTTATGCCTTTGCAAATTTCTCCTTAAACAATTTTTCTAAGATGGTGGGGTGACCTTAGGGATGGTGCTTTTATGTGAAGCTGCTACCTCTGACATGGATATTGGAAAGCGAAAGAGTAAGTTAAATCCTTTGCCAAAATGTAACAATTCTGCTTTTAATAGTGAAAAAGAATGTGGTCTGAATCATTTCCCCCCTCAAATTATAGTATAAAGATGTTATTTTACTAATTTTCTATTATAAAAGTAATATATGCTCATTATAGAAATTTTGGAAGAAACAGTAGTATAAAACATTGTGATGGAGGAAAATTTACCCATTATTCCACCGCTATAAAACTAATCATTTTCACATCATGTATTTCCTTCCATTTTCCAAAGCATGGCTTTTTGTTTTGTTTTGTTTTTTGGTTTTATTTTTTGTTTTAAGTACTGGGGGGCTGGGGATTGAACCCGGGACCTCATATGTGGAAAGCTGGTACTCAATCACTTAGCCACATCAGCTTTCCTGAGTTGGTGTTTTCATTTGTTTCGCTTGTTGTTTGTTTTTGTTTTTTCAGGAGTCACCAGGGACCCAAACCCAGGACCTCCCCTTGGGAGGCAGGAGCTCAACTGCTTGAGCCACATCCGCTCCCCCAAAGCATGTTTAAAACTGTATAAAACTTTCAATCTAGTATTCCCCCTTTTTAAACTATTTTCCTAAGCTAATAAATATTCCCCTATACATGATTTTAAAATTGTACTCTGTACTGTAATTTACTTAACCATTCTGGTTTTGTTAAACATTTAGTTTTTTAACTAACTTTCATTATAAATACTGCTATAGTGACTATCATGGTACATTAAGCTTCATCCTCATTTCATATTATTTCCTTAAGATTGATTCCTATCAGTAGAATAAATATGTAGTCCTATTTATGAGTATTTTCAATTCTCTTGTTTTTTTTAAATGATGAGGCCACTTTCTCCAAAAGTTATAGCAAGTTAGATTGCTACTAACAGTATTTAAGAATGCTTGTTTCTCCTAAATAAAAATAAAAATAATTTAAAAAGCAGAACAGTTGTAGCTCAGTGGTTGAGCACCTGCTTCACATGTATGAGGTCCTGGGTTCAATCTCCAGTACCTCCTAAAAAAATAAGTAAAGATGTGTGTTTTATTGTAACTTAATCAGAATTAGATAATCGTATGTGTGTGTTTGCTAAATAGATAAGGGGGGGGAATGTATTATTTTGTACTTCTTAGATTATTAGTGTGATTACTATTTTCCTACATGTTTATTAACCCTTTGTCTTTTCTCTTCTATAAATTGTCTTTTGAGATTTACCTATTAGAATCCTAGTCTTTTTCTTATTGGGTTGTAGAAAACTCTATCATAAAATTAATCTACTGAAATAAAAACTTATTTTTACTTTATCTTCTAGAACAAAGATGAGGACTTTGGATTTCAAATTTGGGGATTACTTATTTTGCTGAATTGAAATGAATTTTTACTTGTTAGAAAAAAAGAACTAATCAATTTTTGGTTCAGTCAATATATATCTTTTCATTGCCCAATTTTGTAAAAATTGCCTATATCACTATTCAATGTTGGGAAAAGGCCATATAGGCACAGTACTTGCCAGAATTTAAATCAATGACATTTTGGCAACATATATTAAGAGCTTTGGAAATAATCACAATTTGATCCATCTCTTATGCTTTAACCTAATACAATAATCACAAATAATAATAAACTTTTATTTAGCAATTATCATGTGCCCAGAGGTGCCCTAAGCACTTTTTGATGTAATGTTATAGGTAAAAAGTAGGATACAAACATATATACAGAGTAATGCTTTATATGTACATACAAATATAAATTACAGGGAAGCAGATTTGACCCAATAGGTAGGGTGTCCATCTACTACATGGGAGGTCCAAGGTTCCTTGACCGTGTGGAGCTGGCCCACGTGCGGTGCTGATGCATGCAAGGAGTGCCGTGCCACGCAGGGGTGTCCCCCCGTGTAGGGGAGCCTCACGCGCAAGGAGTGTGCCCTGTAAGGAGAGCCACCCAGCGCGAAAAAAGTTCAGCCTGCTCAGGAATGGCTCAGGAGAGCTGACCCAGCAAGATGACGCAACAAAAAGAGACACAGATTCTGAGTGTCGCTGCCAAGAATACAAGTGGACACAGAAGAACACACACAGCAAATGGACACAGAGAGTAGAAGACAATGTGGGGGGGGGGGAGAGAAATAAATAAATCTTTTTTAAAAATGTAAATCAGGAAAAAGACTAACTTTTCTACAATGAGCATGTATTAATACTCAGAAAATGTTATTTTTTACATTTGTATTTTAGCCACTAATCATATTATGTGAAAATTAGAAAAGGAAAAAAAACATTCCCTCAGTATAACAAAACTGAACATTGTTTTTAACGTCAGCCAATAGGTATATTTCTCTAGAGCTTCCACTGCTGAAGCATAAATGCTTCCCCATATCCTTATCTCTATGCTCATTAGCTAGTCTTAGTCCAGGGCCTCAAAGAACTTCAAGCCATGGGAATATATACTTGAACATGGTGGAATCCATATCTATGGTTAAAGTTAACTGCTATGCTGAATCAGAGCATTTGAGATTAGTGGAGAGAGCTGTGAATTTAGGGCTAGGAATCTCTTGTCCTCATTATTCAAATGAGGAATCCATGTTGAATGAGTTCCTCATACAAGGCAGTAGAGTTACTTCCACAAAAATAAAGTACTTTCAAAAGAGGCTGTCAGAATAATGTTATCAGGTGTCTTTTAAGTCAGTATTTATCAATAATATAAAAAGGCCACTTTTAAAAGTTTAAAATGTTTTAAAGATTTTAAACATTAAATTAATGAGAATGTAGTGATTTTTCTTGTCAGTAGTAAAATGTTTCTAACATTAAATTCTTGAGTGTGGTGGCTTTAAAAGATTTTATGCAATTAAATTGCACAAGTATGTAAATGGAACCACTATTGTAATGGAGCAAATTAAAGGTGCAGGCAGATTTCTGAAGATTAAAGAATGGGGAAGAAAACTGATGCAGAGTTGAAATTTATCAATAAATTATAGCAGTTGCTTTTTTACTCTTGGAAGTATAGACTAAAATTTGTGCCCTTATTATTTAGTATGCTTACCATGTTCATGTTATTCTCCTTTCATTTTTCTGCAGTAATGTGTGTGGCTGGTATTGGACTCGTTGTATTATTCTTCAGTTGGATGCTTTCTATTTTCAGATCCAAATATCATGGATATCCATATAGGTATGATTTTTATTTTTTATGTGTATGATGATTACCTATACTTGCAATCATTAGAATTGATGTTGCTTTATAATATTTTCTTGTAATATATTCTTTTGTGCTCTGCTTACAAGCTATTCTAGCTTCTAGACAAAGGATTGTACTTTAATTTAGATGTGTTATATATACAAAGTAATTTAAGATAATTATGGTATATATGACTTCTCAGGAATACTCTCAGTTTATTCTGACATCACTGATTTAACCTAGAAATCTATGACAGCACATAATGATCAGAATATTTTATACCAATTTCTTCGTAGTTTATTGTCTGAGTACTGTACTTCCTCTTGAGGAGGAAATAATTCTTATGTTAAAAAAATTTCCTCAAAAACTTCCTCTACCTCTATTCCTCAAGCTTATTTAGTGGGCATAAACTGAACATTAAATCAGAATATATTATATAGAGAGTATTAAAAAAAAAAGTATTTAAGGAGGCCTATCAGGTTGAAATGTTCATATGTTTCTAACACTTAGGAAATTATTCTCTTATTATAGGTTCTTGATTTTACCTTATTAATAGCCAAGAGAAATGTACCTGCATAATGGAGGATGTTCTCAGTTAGTTTTACAATCTGAGTGTCAGTTAATATAGTTCCTATTTTTCAATACATCACTATCCTGTTATATCAAAGACTATCAACACTAAAAGTAAAATGTATCAACTGATATTTTTGAGATGTAAATTCATTCTTCATATTATTTTGTTTTATACTTTTTTAAAAACATTTTCCCCCGCTCCTAGATGGTAAGGTGGCTCCCTCGTCTGTGTGCTCGTCGTCTGCTCATGGTCTGCTTGTCTTCTTTTTTTTTTTTTTAAAGGCACCAGGAACCAAACCCAGGACTTCCCTTGTGGAGGCAGGCACCCAATTGCTTGAGCCACATCCACTCCCCTTTCATAATATTATCTTTTTAAGATTTATTTATACCCCCCCCCCTTTGTTGTCTGCTCTCTGTGTCCATTTGCTGTGTGTTCCTCTGTGTCTGCTTGTCTTCTCTTTAGGTGGCACCAGGAACCGATCCTGGGACCTTCCGGAGTCGGGGAGAGGTGCTCAGTCCTCTGCACCACCTTAGCCTCCTGGTCTGCTACATCTTTTATTATCTTTCCTCTGTGTCTCTTTTTGCTGTGTCATCTTGCTGTGCTAGCTCTCTGCTTGGGCCAGCTTGCCTCCACCAGGAGGCCCCAGGAATTGAACCCTGGACCTCCCATATGGTAGATGGGAGCCCAATCGCTTGAGCCACTTCAACTTCTCTCATATTATTTTTAATGGAAGTTTTTAGTACATAATTTTGAACAACTTCCTGATTGGTTCATTTTATTGTAGCATTCCTAGATGCCTCTTGATCAAAGAACAACGTTCATTTTCATCTTTCTTTTTTATTGCAAACTTATTTAGTTTTAAGACAGAGGCCACATAGAACTTTGACTATTTCAACTTATGCTTTTATTCTTCTGTGTATATGTGTTTTAAAATAAGTATTTATCTATAAAATACTAACTGGGATGTGAGGGTAATCTTGCCAGGACTCCTATTATTTTTTATTAGCAGGATTTATTCAGTTGTTAATTGGTGTTTCTGCTCAGGAAATATTTTAACGAGGTTCTGTGTATTTCCTTTTCTCCTACAGACTACCTAGTCTCAGTGTTTCTCCCTTTCTGTTACTGATACCCAAAGATGATCACACATGCACCAAAGTGTTCTTTGATGTGCTACTTATGTTTTTAAAAGTGAAGTCTGCATTTCTTTCAGAAACTAATAGATTGTTATATATTTTTGTTTCAGCTTTCTGATGAGTTAAAAAAGATCCCAGAGATATGTAAACACTGGAGTAATGGAAATTGAAAAAGGAAAAACATGTGTATTTGAAAAGAGGAATGCAACTTGTATATTTTATATTACTTCTCTTTTTTTCAAGTGATTTATAGTTAATCATTTAACCAAAGAAGATGTGTAGTGCCTTAACAAGCAGTTTCCTGTCAAAATCGTCAACTATTTGTATAAGATTCTACTCTTTGTTAGCTTCCCCTTCCAATGAACTTTATGGAACATTTAATTTAGTAGAATTAAATATATTATAAATATTTTAAACTGCTACTTTATTTTAGTTAGGACAAGGTTCAAAGCTGCTTTAGTTAACTTTTGGTCATCTGATTTTATATTATCTTATCCAAAGGTGGGGAAAGAATCCTGACCAGGTGTTCTCCCATAAGTTTGCTGCAGATAATTGCATCAGTAATCCATTCTTAGTTTTTCCGTCTTTGCATGAATATGTATACTTTGCACATCTTTCCTTTTAGGCAGGGAAACCCTAAGTGTTTTGTAGTATCCTGAAAGTGGAACTCCATTCTTTGGAGTATACTTCTAGCCTTTAAGAAAAAAGTCTAGCAGTCCTCTTTCTCCTAAGTCTTTCCTACAGAAATACCATGCTCCCTATGCTTCTTGGTAGCTGTAGATGTTAAAAAGTATCTCAATACAGAATTATGATTTCTGCAGGGGTATGATGGTAACTACCTTGTATTTGGAAAGATTTCAGATTCATTCCATCTCCCTAGTATTCTTTTATTTAAAGTGGCCCATCTCTAAGAGAAATGTAGCTTAGGACTAAATCAGTATAATTTATAAATGATCTAAAATGTTTCTGTTGACTGGAGATGGTCACTTATTTCATTTGTACTTAAGAGAAGAACAGCCTTACACATAAATCAGCTGTTGAAGTTAATTCTGTATTACTATTACAGTATGTTTCATTAACCCATATGTTTAAGAAGAAGACCTAGAGTAGGAAAAGAAAATCATGAACTATTGAGTTGTTGCCTGTGTATAGAAATTAAATATTTCTTGAAAGCTCTTCTGTTTGGGCTGTTATTTTAGCCTTTATTCTCTCCCTTTAAGTGGAGAAGCAAAGAAAAAATTTGAAGGAGTTTTATTTGAATTTTGTCTTTTTTTTCCTCAGTGGAGATATCCATATGTGCTAACCAAATTTCTGCGAAGTATGTAAATTGATGGTTATCATTACCTATAACTATAATCTCCCCCATAGTTATAAATAATAACTCAAAATGCCACTATTAGGGAAGTATGCAAATTGTGATTGTGAAAAAAAAATTTAAAGAAGTTTTAGAAGTATCACATAAAAAAAAAAACTACTGTGACTGCCTACTCCAATTACCACCTAATAATCCTCCCTTGTGATATAGAAGTTTACAGAAAGAGATGGATATAATTGCCTCAGAAAAAATGTTTTATGTGGGATTTTGGTTTTAGGTTTTTTTGTTAGTAAATTTGGTAGGTGGGTTTATATGGACCCACTTTTATGTTAAATACTCCCTTTAAATGATATGATTCTGGATCCCTTTTTCTGCTGTTCTTGTACTTATCTTAGGCCAAATTAATTTATGCTGTGATTCTTATGGTTGAGACATATAAAAATGCCCTGAGTTTTCCAGACTGACAAGAGGAATACTACTGTCATTTAATTTGTATAGCTCCACATAATTAGCCATGAGCATTGAAAGAATGAAAGTTTTTAAAATTTGTTTTGTGTCCTTTAATTTTAAGAGAACATTCTTCTTCTATAAAGAGAAATATAGCATTCTGGATAAAATCTGGGGAAAGCAGATTTAATACACTTTAAATAGTAGTACTTTTGTGGATATTTTGAAATTAGCTTTCATCTGAAGTGCCTTAAGTAGATTCTTTATTTACTTGTCTAGTAATGGTTTGAACATCACTTGTTATGCATTTTTTAAAATACTCTTCAGAATAACACATTGTAGTAGCAAAGATAACCAACTGGCTGTTTGCTTTTTGACTATTTCAATAAACTTTTACAATCTGCATTCTGAGTCTTTGACTAACATCTAAAGAGGAGTGAGTTTAAAACAATAAACTAGGATTTTAAATTAGGATATTCCATTTTGAGAATGTAATTAAATTTCTTTATTATCCTAATGACAGTGAGTTTGATAGACCAATTTCCTTAAGTATATCTAGATTTGGATACATTTTCCAATACCCAATTCATGCTTCATTAATGCTTTCACCCGTTAGACTGGTCAAAACAGCCAAAGTAAGTAGATGAATGGCTGTTTTCAGTGGTTGATCTAGCTTTTGTGCCACTCTGCGAATACTTGTCAAGTAGGTAATTCTTTTTTGGTAAGGAATAATTGATTTGAAACAATTACCCAGTGAGATTATTTAATTATATGAAACTGAACAACAGTATATTTGCAAATATGTAGTAGAAACACTGGACAGGAAGTAAAGAGATCTAGCTTTTAATTCTTGCTCTGGTACTGTCTAGATGTATGACCACAGGCAAATCACTTGAACTGCTCTGGACCCCTTTCATTATCAGTAAGATGAGCACATTGGACTGAACAACCTCAGTGTTCCTTCCAGATCTATTGTTCTCTTATGTAAAACATCAATATTGTATCTAAATTTCAAATAGATATTATTTGTGATATACAAGTTTGGTGTTTGCATGAGCCAGGGTTCTATGAGAGAAAACAGAAGCAGTAGGATGAATGGATAGATAGATGTGGATGGATGGATGGATGAAAGGAAATGTAGGTAGATACATTTTTTCTTCCCTTCCCCCTCCCCGCCCTGCTGTTTTTGCTGTCTGTGTCCATTCACTGTATAATCTTCTGTATCTGTTTCTTTTTTGTCTTCTCATCTCTCTCTAGAGATCCTGGGGACCATGTGGAGAGAGGTTCCATGTTAATTTTGCCACCTCAGTTCCTGGTCTCTGCTGCACTTCACCTTGACTCTCCCCTTCGTCTCTCTCTTGTTATGTCATCATCTTGCTGCGAGACTCACTTGCATGGGCACAGGCTCACCATGCAGGCACTCATGTGGGCACTCAGCTTCCCATGTGGGCACTTGGCTCACCATGCAGACACTCACGTGGGCACTTGGCTCACCATGTAGGCACTCGGCTCACCACACAGGCACCCACCCGGGCACTTGGCTCACCACGTGGGCATGCTTTCTCTTCTTCTTTTTCCCTAGGAGGCCCCAGGGATCGAACCCACGTCCTCCCATATGGTAGGTGGAGGCTCTATCACTTGAGCCACATCCACTTCCCTGTATAGATATTAAGAGATTTATATCAAGGAATTGTCTCATGCAATTCTGGAGTCTGGATCGTCAAATCCAAAATGTGTAGGCAAGCCAGTAGGCTGGAAATTCTTGGGCAGGAGCTGATAATTGCAGTCGAGAGGCAGAATTCCTTCATATGCAGGGAAACTTCAGGCCTTTCTTAAGGCCTTTCACCTGATTGGATGAGGCCCACTCACGTTATTGAGGATAATTTCCTTAATTGGTTGTAAATATTAAACACATATACAAAATACCTTCGCAGCAACACATTGATTAGTTTTTGAGTCAATAACTGGGTACTATAGCCTAACCAAGTTGACACACAAAATTAATGATTACAATCCACCCCTTGTCATATTTCCATTTAACATGAAGAAAGTCATACATACAACTGAAAAAGTGCTATCCCTTTCCCCAGAAGAGGATGTAAAGTCCTTGTAATGGTCACTCTTTTGCTTAAAATCCTGTAATTTATGCTGTGATATAAAGTTCATTACTATTAATACATCTTATATGATAAGAGGATAAAAGAGGGAAGAAAACATATCTACCAAGTAAGTACATACACACACATATGTAACAAAACAAGGAAGATAAACTCATGAAAATTGAAGTCCTCATTTCTGCAATTGGTTACATAGTTATAGCTGGTGTTTATAACTACCTTCTTCTACTACCCATTACATAATCTCTCTGTCAGCTATTCATAGTTCTTTGCCTCATTGGGTGACCCAAACCTTTATTCTTGAAGGGACTGGATTGTTAATAGCCCTGCCTGAATTGGGTTATTGTAGTTTATTAGCACTATGAGATATCCTAAGGGATCTCTTGTATTCCAGGCAAACTCTTAATTATCTCCATTGTGTAGTAGCAGCCCAATTTCCCGTTTGTAATCAGGATCAATCACCCTAGCTAGTACAGTAACTTCCTTCTTTGCCTGTTGATTCAGAGGCATGAGGAGCCCAAAGAAGCCAGTTAAGGTCTTAACTTTCTTCCATGAAATCATTGTTGTGTTTCCTGGTGGAAACATTCCTCCTTTTGGAACTAAGACCTCTAGACAGGCAAAATGTAACATGAGGTTACAGGGAAAAGAAGCAATTTTTTTTTAGTGGATCACTAGGGATAATAGTGAGTGGTGCCATTCCCATTTCCACCTCTCAGTTTCTGTAACTGTGAATCCGGGCTATGGGAAAAAAACACACCATAAATTGGATGCTGATTTAGAGCATAAAGCCTCCCAGAGAACACTGCCCCAGGCCTTCAAGGTATTGCCACCCAATTGGCACCATAGTTGAGTCTTAAAAAGGTCATTACACCATTCCATCAATTCAACTTCTTCAGGACAATGAGGAATATAAAAACTGAATTCCATGAGTGTAGGTCCACTGCCACACTTCATTTGCTGTGAAATGAATTCCTTTATCAAAAACAATGCTGCGTGAAATACCATGATGATGGATAAGGCATTCTGTAAGACCATGGATGGTAGTTTTGGCAGAAACATTGTGTGCAGGGAAGACAAACCCATATCTGGAGTATTTGATTATTCCAGTTAGAGCAAATCGCTGCCCCTTCCATGATGGAAGTGGTTCAGTGTAATCAACTTGCCAACACGTAGCAGGCTGATCACCTCAGGGAATGCTTCCATATCAGAGACTGAGTGTGGGGCTCTGCTGCTGGTGCATTGGGCACTGTAACCAGGTCAGTTTTGGTGCATGAAAGTCCATGTTGCTTAGCCCATGCATAACCTCTGTCCCTACTGCCATGGTCATTTCATTCATGGGCAATGATAGGAGTGCCTGGGGAAAGAGGCCAGCTGTAGCCACAGAATGGGTTATCCTATTCACTTGATTATTAAAATCTGAAGTCATCCAATGATGAGCATTCACATAAGAAAAATATTTTCATGATTTTTGCCCATTCAGAAATGTCTACCCACAAAACATCTCCACTGGACCTCTTTCTCACCAATTTTCCAATCTTGTTCTTTCCAAACCATTGACATCTGCCTGTTTATCAGTATTCAAATGCACCTCCAGCCACTTCTCCTTCCAAGCAAAATGCAAAACCAGGTGCACTGCTCAAGTTCTGCCCACTGAGAGGAAGTCCCTTCACCACTATCCTTCAGGGATATCCCAGAAAAGGACTGTAGTGCTCCAGCTGTCTACTTTCAGGTGGTATTTGTATATCATGCAGAATTGTGTAAACTGACCTGAGTTTACTCTTTCCCAGTCAACTGAACATTTGAGAACTCCCCAACAGGCTATAGTTGTGGGCTGGAAAAGAAAAGTAATGTGGCAGGAGTGGGGGCCGCAGGCATTTAGGCCACTTCTCCTGTAACTTACTTGTGCTTTCAGGGCATGCTCAAGCCCGATCTCATCTATACTACTTCCATTTGAGGACGGAGTACTGCTATACACACCCAACTTTATGCCTTGGTGGATGAGATAATTCCCAATTCTTTATGGGCAGCTCAGGACTCCTGGTAACTTGGTGGCCATGGTTAAGCATTTAATCACCACTAAGGCCCAGTAGCAGACCAAACGCTGTTTCTTAAAAGGAGAGTAACGATCCACAGAGGATGGAAGGACTTTGCTCCAAAATCCTAAGGATTTGCACTGTGATTCTCCTATAGGGGCCTGCCAGAGACTCCAAACAGCATGTCTATCTGTCACCGACACTTCAAGAACCATTGGATCTGCTGGAGCATATGGCCCAAGTGCCAGAGCACCTGTTTTCTATAGTTTGTGGTCCCAACTCAAAACTAATAGCTTTTCAGGTCAATTGATAAATGGGCCAGAGTAGCATACCCAAGGGGGGAATATGTTGCCTTCAAAATCTAAAGACACCAATTAGGCACTATGCCTCTCTTGGCAATAGGAGGGGCGAGATGCAACAGATTATCCTTCACCTTAGAGGAGGTATTTTGAACAATCCCAAACCACTGGATCCCTAGAAATTTCACTGAGGTGGAAGGCCACTGAATTTTTATTGGGTTATTTCCCACCCTCTAACATGCAAATGTCTTACCAATTCATCTAAAGTTGTTGCTACTTCTTGCACAATAGGTCCAAGCAGCATAATATCATCAATGTAATGGACTGGTGTGATAGCTTATAGAAGGGAAAGATAATCGAAGCCCCTGTGAACAGTATTAGGACACTGGGAGAGTTAACATACCCTTGAGGTAAAACAGTGAAGGTGTATTGATGGACTTGCTGGCTGAAAACAAACTCTTTCTGGTTGTCTTTACTAATAGGCATCAAGGAAAAAGCATTGTCCAGAGGAATAGCTGCATACCAAGTAGCAGGGAATGAGTTAATTTGTTCAAGCATTAATAAATGTGGGGATTCTGCCAATTGCTAAGTATGTCTATTCCAAATATGCATTCCAGAACCAGGAAAATAACCACAGAATGGGTACTGGGACCAACTCGACCAACTGTGAAGTGGGCCTGAGCTAAAACTCCATTGATTACTTGACCCCCATTAGGCCCTTACCCTGGTGGACCATAGTGACATTTTGGGTCTGCTGGGATTGAGGGTCCATTATACCCCAAAACTATGGTTATTTTCTTTTGCCCAAGTGATCAGTCACTGTGGAAAAAATCTGTTTGCCCCTTTAGGAAAAACTGGGAAATTAATAATAATATACATTTTTGCCAGTGTTGTTGGGTCCTTCTTCATTGAGACCTGACCTTCTCTTCATTCAAGGAGTTTCTAGATCTGTAAACTCTCTCAAGCCTGGGAATAAATAAGGGACTGTGACCCTCTGTTTTTGTGATTCAAGTTAGACTTTTGTTCACTTGACCAAGAAATCTTCAATTTATACAGATCAAGTAAGAATTTAATAGGCAGCCCATCTATTTTATTTCTGGGTAACCCATGATCAACTCACCAGTGACCTAGGTCTCTGCAAGTCAGTTCTAATTACAGCTCTGACTCTGTTATCCATTACAGTAACCTGCCCACCTGGTCTTTGGTGTTTAAGAGCTGCCACTTCCTGTCTTTAACACACACACACACACACACACACAAAAGAGCTGCCACTTGGGAAGTGGACTTGGCCCAATGGATAGGGCGTTCACTTACCACTTGGGAGGTCCGCAGTTCAAACCCTGGGCCTCCTTGACCCGTGTGGAGCTGGCCCATGAGAAGTGCTGATGCGTGCAAGGAGTGCCACACCCCCGCGTAGGGGAGCCCCATGCACAAGGAGTGCGCCCCCGTAAGGAGAGCCACCGAGCGCAAAAGAAAGTACAGCCTGCCCAAGAAAGGCGCCGCACACACGGAGAGCTGACACAACAAGATGACACAACAAAAAGAAACACAGATTCCTGGTGCCGCTGATAAGGATAGAAGCAGTCACAGAAGAACACACAGCGAATGGACACAGAGAGCAGACAACCTGGGCGGGGGAGGGGAAGAAGGGGAGAAAAATAAATAAATAAATCTTAAAAAAAAAAAAAAAAAGAGCTGCCACTTAGTTCCTGCCAAGCTGGGATCCAATTGTCCCCATTGTATTTAAGGATCTCAGTTCAGTCGCAGTAGTTCCCACAGTAATATATGACCTACCAAGAAAGTTGATCATAGGGATGCTGGGGCTCCTCTCTAAATTTATTTTCACAGTTGTGGTGAAAGGTGTGTTTTCTGGACACTCCCAGGGTAGGTTAGCAGCATTTATATGATAAATCCACTCTAACATTTCAATTTCCCAAAGCCTTTGGATCACTTCCTTTACTTTATAAAATATAGTTCTGGCACTTCAATTTCATTTGCTGTAGGCCGTGTTTCAGCCAACCAATCAAACTTGGAGCCCTTTCTAATCCCTCTAGCTACAACACTGAATTCAGAATAACTTTTTTCTTTTTTTTCTCTATTTTTTAAAATGTTACATTAAAAAAATACAAGAGGTCCCCACATACCCCCCATCTCCCTCACCCCACTCCTCTCAAATCAACAACCTTTGGTGAGACCACATCAATAAATTCAGCCTGCTCCATCTTTATGCTCTTTCTACAATTAGCCCATACCTTTGATACTCATTCTCACACACATTCCCCTGAAATCTGTCTGTAAAATTTGGAAAAATCATATAGTTCTTCTGTAGCATGGTACACTTCTTCACTGGTCATACTTTGCACCTCACTTTTTGTGGCCTGCTGGGACTTCGGAGCAGTTTTATGTACTGGAAGCAAAGACGGGTGGTGGAGTGGGGTCCTGCGAAGAAATATCAGTTTCTTGCAAGTCAGCTTCCTCAGGGAATTACTTTATGGATTTGTCTGGCAAAAAAGCATAAATCTCAGATGAGGGGGAAGAGCTGCTGCCTCAGAGGAGGACTTGACAGTTTTATTCAGCAAAGAATACTCAGCAGAATTTAGGGTTTCAATATTCCCACAATCATGACCTGCCATAAGTCCCCCTTCCAATTTTCAAGATCCTATCCTTTCCCAATCAACGTCCTCACTTTAAGAGCAGACACCCTGAGAGGCTGGTAATTCAATTTACATTGTAATTGACCTACATGCAAATGAGATTCTGCATTTGATTTTCAGAAATCTCATACAACCATGGGAGCTGGAAAGTCTGAACCCTATAGTTGAACATGTTGCAACAATTTTCAGAACTTCATTCCTTTTTACAGCTGAATAATATTCCTTTGTATGTATATACCACATTTTGTTTATCCATTTTTCTATTGATGGATATTTGGGTTGCTTCCACTTTTGGGAGTTGTGGATAATGATGCTATGACCGTAGGTGTGCAAACATATATTTCATTCCCTGCTTTTAATTCTTTTGAGTATATACCTAGAAGTGGGATTGACAGGTCATATTTAATTCTGTACTTAACTTTCTGAGGAAATGCCAAACTGTCTTTCTACAGTGACTAGTACCATTTTACTTTACTACAAATAATGTGCAATTGTTCCTACTTCTCCACATCCTCTCCTACACTTGTTATTTACCATTAAAATAAAAGCCCTCCTAGTGAATATGAAAGTGATATATTATTGTATGTTTGATTTGCATTTTCCTAATGCCTAATGATCTTGAGCATCTCTTCATGTGATTATTGACCATTTGTATATATGTATTTTTGAGTAATGTCTGTTCATGTCCTTTTCCTATTTTTCATTGAATTGCTTATCTTTATATTGTCAGGTTTTAGCAGTTGTTTATAAATTGTTGCTATTAAATTCTTATCACAGAGAAGCAGATTTGGCTCAAGCATTTGCGCACCTGCCTACCACATAGGAGATCCCAGTTTCAGTTCCTAGGATCTCCTAGACAAGATGAGCAAGACAGCAAGTTGACCCAATGGGGTGGTGAGGCGAGCTGAACAACAAGATGATGTAAGGAGGAGACACAAAGAAGAAAACACAATGAGAAACACAACAAAGCAGGGAGCTGAGGTGTCTCAAATGATCGAGCACTTCTCTCCCATGTGGGAGGTCCTGGGTTTCGATCCCGGTGCCTCCTAAAGAGAAGACAAGCAGACACAGAGCATACACAATGAATGGACACAGAGAGCAGACAGCAAGCGTGAGCAATGAAGGGGGAGAGGGAGAGAAATAAATAAATAAAGTAAATATTTTTTTAATAAACCTTTATCAGATACATGATTTCAAAATATTCTCTCCCATTCTGTAGGTTGTCTTTTCACTTTATTGACCATGTACTCTGGTGTACAAATCCTTTTATTTTGAAGTCCCATTTATCTATTTTTTCTTTTTTTGCTCATGCTTTTCACATAAAATCTAAGAAACAATTTCCTGTTAAAAGGTCCTGAAGACAGCAAAAAATAAAAACAAAAAATGACTGGGGGGAGGTGAGGGGAGGGGAAAGGGAGGGAAAAATAAAATAAATCTTTAAAAAATATATATTTTAAAAAGTCAATTGGTAGTAGATGAAAGGTTTTATTTCAGTACTTTCAATTTGATTCCATTGGTCTATATGTCTGTCCTCATGCCAGTACCACTGTTTTGATTAGTGTAGCTCTATAATAAGTTTTAAAAAGGAATTTTGAGTTCTACAGCTTTTTTTTTTTTTCTATTTCTAGATGACTATGTCTATTCCAGGCCCCTTAATCTGTCTTTTTTTTTTTTTTTTTTTTTTTTGTGGTACCAGGGCTGCCATGACCTTGTATGTGGGAAGCCAATGCTCAACCACTGAGCCACATCAGCTTCCCTGAGATGGTTTTCTCATTTGTTTTGCTTGTTTTTTGTTTTTGTTTTTTCAGGAAGCACCTGGGACCAAACCCAGGACCTCCCATGTAGAAGACAGACACTCCAATGCTGGAGCCACATCCATTCCCCACTTACTCTTCCATATGAAATTTTCTTTGAGATTCCAGCCTTTTAAAATTTTTCCCCTTTTACACAAAACAAAGTAGAAGAAATAATGCAGGATTAAAACTGCAAAAGTAGTTAATGAATAAAACACATACACTCAAAAAAGATCCACATAGGAAGGCAGGCTTATTTACAATGAAGGAACACATGTAAATGTAAAATTAGGGTAGTTTTCATGTGGAATATTAAAAAGAAATAAAATATATGCTACCTGGGGAAACAGACTTTGGCCCAGTGGTTAGGGCGTCCGTCTACCATATGGGAGGTCCGCGGTTCAAACCCCGGGCCTCCTTGACCCGTGTGGAGCTGGCCATGCGCAGCGCTGATGCGCGCAAGGAGTGCCGTGCCACGCAAGGGTGTCCCCCGCGTGGGGGAGCCCCACGCGCAAGGAGTGCGCCCGTGAGGAAAGCCGCCCAGCGTGAAATGAAAGAGCAGCCTGCCGAGGAATGGCGCCGCCCACACTTCCCGTGCCGCTGACAACAACAGAAGCGGACAAAGAAACAAGACGCAGCAAATAGACACCGAGAACAGACAACCAGGGGAGGGGGGGAATTAAAATAAATAAATAAATCTTTAAAAATAAAAAATAAAAAATAAAAATATATGCTACATGTATGCCACTACCTACAGCAATATTGAAGGGTGTAAAGCAACACTTATTTTTTGGACAGATAAAGGCCCAGGTTTTATGGTATCAGTGCGATCAATTCACAAAACTATATTACAGCTAGTTATCAGAGGTTAAGACTTATTACCAATATGACACAATGCTTTTGGCCCTCAGAGTTTCACTCACTCCTACAGATTTCAACTACGCTAAATTTCTATATACTAAAAAAGGGGATTATAAGCTTTCCAAGGAGTTACAAAATTTTTGTAGACCAGAGGCCAGCTGCCATTACCACAAGTCCATTCCATTAATAGCTCTTGCAGTCTTCAGGGAAATATTTAGGAAAAAATTCAGAAGCCAACAGAGTCTCTGTATCTAACTTCTATTCCAAACCTGTGGGGACTGAAAAAGCCAGTATTACCATAAAATGAGTATCTTGAGGATTACCTTTAAAGGCTTATTCTGGTCTTGAAAAATTAGCAGGATACAATTATTTTCTACTGAAATGAATCTGGACTAACATAGGAAGACTTTTGTCCTTTGTTGACTGCTCTTGGAGTGAAAGTCATAGACATGAGTCTTAGCCTAATATGTACTTTAGTTGCAATCAGCTGAAAGTCTGAAATTAAACTATGTTAAAATCTAAAATACAGTCTTCTGGAAGTCTATTAAAAGATCTCTAAGGATTTACGACATTGAAATCTAAATGCAAGGGGACAAGAGCTCTAAGCTGCCAGAATCCCCATTTGCTAAGTTTTGCACCAGGGAGAAACCAACCCATACTAGGACATGGAATTAGTTTCATTTTTTTTTCATGGTGTTTCTTCTACCACAGTAAGAAAACAAAACGAGGAATGAATCTTAATTGGTCTCTTCATCAAAAGCGGTAAAATTGGTCTCTGTATTCATGAAGCCAGTTTTTGTAAGCAGACTGTGGAAGCAGACAGTAGAACCAGCTTCCTGTAGCTACAGACCACTACCTCACATCTAGCCAAAGCAAAGATTAACTCAATGAAGTTGCTTAAAAATAGAATTCAATTTACCCTGGGTAAGAAAAATCAGAGCAAGTCAGTACTTACTACGGAGTTGTCCATATAAGGTCAACTGATGAGAATGAACCCCACTACAATGAGCTTGAAGACACTGCAGAAAGCCTTACTTAGCAAGTCTGAATTTCTATTAACTAAGGTCAGAATAAGTGAGAGCAGAGAACTATGTCTGTAACATTTTAGTATACAGATGGCATAGCAGAAACTGTTCCCAGGGACAACATACGTTCCATTAGTCACATGGAACAGAATGCATTATTCGTTTTTCTTTTCTTTTTGTTTGAGAAGCTTGTTTATCTCCCTTTTGGTCATTCCAATGTACTTTGAAATGATTCCATGTTGGTTGAGTCCACTTAGTGTCTTAGCAACACTAAGACAGTCACTATCGGGTAGATGAGAAAACAGTTGTAGAATTGCTGTCCCACCCAAGCAACCGCAGCAAGAGAAATGATCATGATCGTGAAGAACATTTTTGGCTTTTCTTCTTTTAGTGGGAAGAGGTGTTTACACCAGCCCACAGGTCTGCATTGTGTTTTGACTAGATTGCTGCAAACTTCATGGAATCTTTGCTGTTGCTCAGTGGTCCGTGCATTGGAGCCAAAATTGTAGGCACTAGAATGGGAGCAAGGTAGTCAGCCAAACACAAAAACATAACAAAATAGGAAACACCAGACAGAACAGACAGATCCAGACAGTAGACTGAAACACCAAAGAAACTGCCCCCAAGATGGCAGGTGGAAACCAGTCTCTTTCCCACAGGAGGACTTTAATGGCTACCAACATCACTTCTCCCCATCCTGGCAGCTACTCTTCCAGATTTTGCTAGGTTTTCAAATATAATGTGGGGGACTAGAACCCTGGAATGTACTATACCATCACCTTGTCAACACAAAGACTCTCCCATCTATCTATCTATCTATCTATCTATGATCTTGATTCTATTCTTTTTTAAAAAGATTTATTTTATTTATTTCTCTCCTCCCTCATTGTTTCCACTTGCTGGCTGCTTTCTATGTCTGTTCATTGTGTGCTTGTCTTCTTTTTAGGAGGCACGAGAAACCAAACCCGGGAGCTCCCATGTGGGAGGGAAGTGCCCAGGAGCTTGAGCCACCTCCACTCACCACTTATTGTGTCTCTTGTTGTGTTTCCTCGTTGTGTCTCCTTGTTGTGTTGTCTTATTGCATCAGCTTGCCACACCAGTCCATCACGTCAGCTCACTGTCTTGCTCATTTTCTTTAGGAGGCACCAGGAACCAAACTCAGGATCTCCCATGTGGTAGGTGGGTGCCCAATTGCTTGAGCCACACCCACTTCCCTGATTCTATTCTTTTATTTTTTAGGATGTACCAGGAATTGAACCTGTGACCTTGTACATGGGAAGCAGACACTTAACCACTGAGCAACATCAGCTCCCTCCCTTTTTTAAAAAAATTTATTTCTCTCCCCTTCACCCATTCGCTGTGTGTTCTGTATCCACTTGTATTCTTGTCAGCGGCATCGGGAATCTGTGTCTCTTTTTGTTGCATCATCTTGCTCTGTTAGCTCTCCGTGTGTGCGATGACACCCCTGGGCAGGCTGCACTTTTTGTTTGTGCTAGGCAGCTCTCCTTACGGGGTGCACTCCTTGCCCGTGGGGTTCTTCTGCACGGGGGATACCCCTGCGTGGCACGGCACTCCTTGCACGTATCAGCACTGCACATAGGCCAGTTCATCACACAGGTCAGGAGGCCCTGGGTTTGAACCCTGAACCTCCCATGTGGTAGGCAGACGCTCTATCCATTGAGCCAAATCTGCTTCCCCCATTTATTTATTTATTTATTTATTTTTAAAAAAGATTTATTTATTTATTTAATTCCCCCCCTCTCCTGGTTGTCTGTTCTTGGTGTCTATTTGCTGCGTCTTGTTTCTTTGTCCGCTTCTGTTGTCGTCAGCGGCACGGGAAGTGTGGGCGGCGTCATTCCTGGGCAGGCTGCTCTTTCCTTTCACGATGGGCGGCTTTCCTCACGGGCGCACTCCTTGCACGTGGGGCCCCCACGCGGGGGACACCCTTGCGTGGCACGGCACTCCTTGCGCGCATCAGCGCTGCGCATGGCCAGCTCCACACGGGTCAAGGAGGCCCGGGGTTTGAACCGCGGACCTCCCATGTGGTAGACGGACGCCCTAACCACTGGGCCAAAGTCCGTTTTCCCCCCCATTTATTTTTATTATTATTATTTTTTGGTTTGTTTCCCCCCCACTTTATTTTATTTTTTAAATAGATACTCTTTTTTTTTATTGACTTTGTAATAATATTACATTAAAATATATATATATATATATATGAGGTCCCATTCAACCCCACCACCACCACCCCACCTCTCCCCCCCCCCCAGCAACACTCATTCCCATCATCATGACACATCCATTGCATTTGGTAAGTACATTTTGGGCACCTCTGCACCTCATGGTCAATGGTCACCCCCACTTTAAAAAAAATATTTATTTATTTACTTACTTTTCCCCCTTCCCCTCCTCCCACTCTGCGGATTTTGCTGTCTGTGTTGTCTTGTCTTCTCATTTTCTTTCCTTTAGGATTCAATGGGATTTGATCCTGGGGACTTTTGATGTGGAGAGAGGTTCCCCACCAATTGCTCCACCTAAGTTCCTGGTCTCTGCTGCGCTTCACCTTGACTCTCCCCTTGTCTCTCTTTGGTTGAGTCATCATCTTGCTGCGTGACTCACTTGCATGGGCACTGTGTCACCATGTGGGTGTTTGCACTCACCACATGGGCACTCACGCTCACCATGCAGGGACTCATGTTCACCATACGGGCACTCTCACAGGCACTGGCTCACTGTGTGGGCACACTTTCTCTCCTTCCTTTTCACCAGGAGGCCCCAGAGATCGAACCTGGGTCCTCCCATATGGTAGGCAGAAGCTCTAGCATTTGAGCCACATCTGCTTCCCTCTCCCACTTATTTTTTTTTCATTTTAAGTATATTTTTTATTTTATTTTTTTTCTTTATTTTCTTTTAAATGTTACATTCAAAAAATATGAGGTCCCCATATAACCCCCACCCCACTCACGCCACCCATCCCACATCAACAAACTCTTCCATCATTGTGGCACATCCACTGTACCCGGCGAATACATTCTGGAGAACCCCTGCAGCACATGGACAGTGGTCCACATTGTAGTCCACACTCTTACCCAGTCCAGCCAGTGGGCCACGACAGGACATACAACGTCCTGCATCCCTCCTTGCAGGACCACCTACGACAACTCCAAATCCTGAAAATGCCCCCGCACCATATCTATTCTGCCCTCTCCCAACCATCAGCAGCCACCGTGGCCACCCTCTCTACATCACTATTACAATTTCTTCCCTTACTAATCACAATATTTCCCCAGCAGAATACCAGTAAGTCCACTCTAATCCATACTCTATTCCTCCATCTTGTGCACCTGGGATGGCTATGTCCAGTCCCCCTCTACATCAAGAGGGGGTTTAGGTTCCACATGGATGATGGATACAATTCTCCTGCTTGCAGCTGTAGGCACTCTTGGCTCCCTGGTGCGGTGGTTGACCCTCTTCACCTCCCTGTCAACTAGCCAGGGTTAGTCCAAGAAACCAGAGGGTAGGAACCACAAGTCTGCTGAGGCCCAGGGCCTGACCGTCACATGGACAGTTCAGAAATTCAGGTCTCCTGAGTATATACCAACCCAAATGCCAACCACAGGTCCAGTAAAAGTAACAGAAGAGGCATGTGTAGAAAGGTCATATCTGAGTCCAACTCCATCACACTCAGGAACACAAACTCCAAAGTAGGGCCAGCTGACATGGCCCTGAACTCCAGAGCCATCTGCCTTGACCATAGAACCTGTGGGTCGCTGCAGCCCTCAGGAGAACCAGCACCTGGGTTTCCATCTACCTTGGCTGTCTCTGGTACCCTGCTGAGGCATGCATAAGCATCACCCCCTGATGACCTCCCGGCTCTTTTTGGAGACTCATAGCCATATAAACTCATTTGTCCTTTCCATTTCCCACTTTTATCGAAGGTCAAATGCAGTTTTTAACACCTGGTATCACATTAGGCATTTAATTTTTTAATTTTCTTTTTTTTAAAGATACAAAGATCACAAAAATGTTACATTAAAAAATATAAGAGGTTCCCATATACCCCACCCCCCACCCCCCAATCCTCCCACATCAACAACCTCTTTCATCATTGTGGTACATTCATTGCATTTGGTGAATACATTTTGGAGCACTGCTGCATGCATGGATTATAGTTTACACTCTCCCCCAGTAAATTCGGTGGGTTATGGCAGGATATATAATATCCAGCATCTGTCCCTGCAATATCATTTAGGACAACCGCAAGTGCCAAAAATGCCCCCACATGACATCTCTTCCTCTCTCTCCCTGCACTTAGCAACTACTGTGACATCTGTCTCCACATCAGTGATACAATTTCTTCCATTGCTAGAGTCACAATAAGTTCTATAGTAGAATACCAGTAAGTCCACTCTAATCCATATTTTATTCTTCCATTCTGTGGACTCTGGAATGGTGATGTCCACTCCACCTCTAAATCGAGAGGGCCTTAGATCCCACATGACTTACGGATGCAATTCTCCTGCTTGCATTTGTACCACTTATTTTTAATTCTGCCTGTTTGTGTGCTGAGAAATTTCCTGTGTGCAGGAATAACTATTATATTGTTTACATTTTACAGTTTTGTATGTAGTTGATTAGAGTATTGGCTGTCCAAAATAATTATGTAATGATCTTAAGGTAGTAAATACGGACATTTAACTATGTATGATGTGGTGGGTTTTTTGTGTTTTGCTTTCTTCAATCACCTTTTAAAACAATGTTGAGGGAAGCAGATGTGGCTCAGATAATAGAGCTTCCGCCTACCACATGGGAAGACCCAGGTTCGATCCCTGGGGCCTCCTGGTTTGATCCCTGGGGCCTCCTGGTGAAAGAGAAGAGAAAGGGTGCCTGTGCTGCGAGCCAGTGCCTGAGTGAATGCCCGCAAGTGCCCGCATGGTGAGCCAGTGCCCGTGCAAGTGTGTCACTCAGCGAGATGGTGACGCAACAAAAGAGAGACAAGGGGAGAGTCAAGGTGAAACGCAGCAGAAACAAGGAACCGAGGTGGCACAATTGACAGGGAACTTCTCTCCACATCAGGAGTCTCCATGATCAAATCCTGGTGTATCCTAGAGGAGAGAAACTGAGAAAAGAAGCCAACACAGACAGCAAAAACAGCAGGGCAGGAGGAGGGGAAGGGGGGAAAAGAAATCTTCAAAAAAATAATAAAATAAAATGAAACAATATTGATCTATGGTTTATGTTGCCATGATTGCTATTAATGTTTGGATTCATATGTGCTGGCAAAATGGATAGCCTTATGTTTCTTACAACAGTTAAAAAATTATTTAATTTCCCCATCATCATAATACTATTTCCTCCTTGTAGGAAATTTGGAAGAAATGGAAAAGTAGAAAGTACGATGAAATCATTCACACCTATCACCTAAAGATTGCTAATCTTTACAGTTTTAGATTCATCCTTAAAACCTTTATTTCCACTAATAATAGCACCTTTTATTTTAAATGAATTTTTTAAAAGAAAGAATATTCTGTCTAAATGCTTTATTTCCGTAGTCTCATGACTTTTGACAGTCCATATTGTAAGGCAAGCACTGACTTTTTTTCTGAACATAACATCTGACTGTCTTGTTTCTGGTAATTTGAAAAATGGAGAATTAGTAAAATAACTTACTATATGCTGATCACATTTATTGTTTCAAAATACAGTTTCCTTGATGTGCCCACCTACTAGACAATTTGGGTGATTTTGTCATAATTATTTTATAATTCACTATGTCTTTCTGCTGTTTGCAAGTGCACTGAGGTTTTTTTTTTTTTTTTGCCTGCAAATACTCTATTTATATATAGGATTTCTATTTGGTATATTTTCACATCTGTCTGTTTTTTCTTATATTTCTGTTAAGAACAATTTTTGAAAGATTAGACCTCAGTTATAAAACTGCCTTAAGTTTAGAATATTAAAAAATATTGCATCATTTATTGATATCCCCACTGGCTTATGATAGGGGAAGATAATCTGGTTGAGACCTATGAGATTAAACTTCTTTGGTTACTTTTAAAGATTATGTTCTCATTCATAACTTATGAGTAGAGAGATGGTTTTTAGTTATTTTCTGTTTAAAAAACCAGAGAGATCTAAAAGCAAAAAGGAATTGTTACTTTATGATATTTTGATTATACTCACTTTTAGAACAGGAAATATATTCACATGGTACAAAAGATAAGAAGAAAGAAATATATATATAAGATGTACAAAGGTGTATACAGTGAAAAGTTTCCTTCCTGCCCTGTTCCCCAGCTTCCAAGATACCTTCAACTGGCAACCACTATTATTAAGTGCTATCAAGTGCATTTTTAATTCTTCCAGGGTTATTCGATATTTTCTCTAATTTCTTTCTCTCTTTCTCAATCTCTTAACAGAAATATTAAAAACCCTATACACAGTGTTGTAAATTTTCTTTTTTAGTTGAACAATATGTCTTAGAAATCAACCATATCTGTATAGCTAGACCTACCTGTTTAAAAACATTTTTAAGGAGTGGTATTGTATTCCGTTGTAAAGATGTAGCACAATTTATTTATCCAGTACCCCACTGAGAAGCATCTATGTTGTTTCCAAAGTTTTGACATTATAATCAGTGCTACGATGCCACTACCTACAGCAATATTGACATCTTATTTTGCACATGTAGAGTGTAGGATAAATTCCTAGAGGTGAAATTGCTGGATTAAAGGATATATGCATCTAAAATTTTCATATCTATTGCCAAAGCATTATGATTTTAACATAAAATAATCAGCAGTTGTTAAAGTGCTTATTAAAATTTACAAGAGTGCCTATTTCCTCACCCAAAGTGCTATCTTGCCTTTCTTCCAAAGTAACCAAAATCAGAATTTACATTTTTATGGTCAAGAGTTCTACAAAATGTTATACATTAATTTCTGTGGCAGCTTGAAAAAATATGGGAATGGGATGTCTATCGTTGATATTTTCTTCTTAAAATACACTTGAAGAAAACCCATCAAGAATAATCTATTGAAAGTGATGTATAGATATGTATATCCTAAACACTTTTTTAGCCATCATTTGATTGCAATTTAATTTTTTTCTGATTCACAAAATAGTGTGTTAGTGTATATTAAAAATGTTTAATTTTTATTATAATTTTAAGCTATTTCTCTATTTGTGGAACTTGTCATTTTAAGCTGTTTAGTGTTCAGAAGTCTTAGTACCAAGAGCTAGTTTAAAACTAGTGGAGGGACGGGAAAACGGACTTTGGCCCAGTGGTTAGGGCGTCTGTCTACCACATGGGAGGTCCGCGGTTCAAACCCCGGGCCTCCTGGACCCGTGTGGAGCTGGCCATGTGCAGCGCTGATGCGCGCAAGGAGTGCCGTGCCACGCAAGGGTGTCCCCCGCGTGGGGGAGCCCCACGCGCAAGGAGTGCGCCCGTGAGGAGAGCAGCCCAGCGTGAAAATAAAGAGCAGCCTGCCCAGGAATGGCGCCGCCCACACTTCCCGTGCCGCTGAGGACAACAGAAGCGGACAAAGAAACAAGACGCAGCAAATAGACACCAAGAACAGACAACCAGGGGAGGGGGGGAAATTAAATAAATAAATAAATCTTTAAAAAAAAAAAAAAACTAGTGGAGGGGAAGTGGATTTGGCTCAACTGATGGAGCATCAGCCTACCATATGGGAGGCCCAGGCTTCAAACCCAGGGCCTTCTGGCCCTTGTGGTGAGCTGGCCCACATGCAGTGCTGATGCATGCAAGGAGTGCTGTACCACACAGGGGTGCCCCCGCATAGGGAATCCCCATTCACAATGAGTGCACCCTGCAAGGAGAGATGCCTGGCTCGAAAAAAGTGCAGCCCACCCAGGAGGGGCACCACACACATGGAGAGCTGAAGCAGCAAGATGACACAACAAAAAAGAGACACAGGTTCCCGGTGCTGCTGAGAATGCAAGCAGACACAGAAAAACACACAGCGAATGGACACAGAGAGCAGACAATGTTGGGGGGGGGGGGGGAAGGGGAGAGAAATAAATTTTAAAAAATCTTTTAAAAAATTTAAAAATAAAACTAGTGGAGTATACAAATTAGTCTCCTTTACTGCTTCAGATAGTAGTTAATTTAAACTATTTCTATGTTAAAAATTACAATTCACTTTAAAATACTGGACTATTTACTCTTTTCCACACAGTGATGTCTGTTTGGTGGCAAATGTGTTGTCTCCTGAGTGGGTCTTCTTTCAAATTAACTGCTTTGACCCTGTACATTTTGTGTTTAGGTGATGTTTAATGTATGAAAGACAAGAAGAAAATTTATAGAGCAGATGTAGAAAGCTAATTTCTACTGTCTGCAAGGGAATCCAACATTTAAAAGATGAGTTGAAATGTGTACAGGGTTCAGCTGATTAAAAAGTTGCCTGTTTCTATCAGATTATCAAAGTGATCCATTTTAAAAAGGCTCATCTCCTGCTTTTGCAGTAGATAGCAGTAACCCTATCACCTAACCACAATAGGAGCTCTTGAAAATTTCAAGAAAAACAAATGTATTGAATAGGATTGAAGTAAAGTATACATGGAAGAATAAATTTGGAAATAAAATTAGATGCTATAGATCTTAGAGGACTGGTTTTCACTTGCAAAACTTGCTACTAATGTAGAATATAATTTTAGAACATGAAAGCTGTAAATACTTTGAGAGATCATACAGCCAAAACTCCTCTGTATTGAGGAAGAAACAGACCTAGAATGCTTAGTTTATGAGCTAGATAACACATCAGAAAGGAGAAATGGCTTGCGAGCCTGTGCGTTCCAAGAGGCAGTTTACAGTTTATTTTGTATTAAAAGAATTGTATGAAGATCCCAAGTTTTATGTCATATATATGTGTGTATATGTTACAAATATATATATACACACACATATATATTTGTAAGCATAAGCATGCTGAGGTGCTGAACATTAGATATCAAATATCTAGGAAAGACGGAAGCAGACTTGGCCCAGTGAATAGGGCGTCTGCCTACCACATGCCCCGTGTGGAGTTGGCCCACGCCCAGTGCTGATGCGCCCAAGGAGTGCGTGCCACACAGGGGTGTCCCCCGTGTAGGGGAGCCCCACGCGCAAGGAGTGCAAGGAGAGCTGTCCAAGGTGAAAGAAAGTGCAGCCTGTCCAAGAATGGCGCTGCACACATGGAGAGCTGACACAACAAGATGATGCAACAAAAAGAAACACAGATTCCCAGTGCCGCTGATAAGGATAGAAGCGGTGACAGAAGAACACACAGCGAATGGACACAGAGAGCAGACAACTGGGTGGGGGGAAATAAATAAATTTTTAAAAATCTTAAAAAAAATATCTAGGAAAGAAAAGACTTGAGAACCTAGAATATAGGAAAAATATATTTACTTTGGATGACCATATAGATTAGTGGTTTAGACTGCGGTGTCTGGAGTCAGATTCCTGGTCTGAATCTCGGCTTCATTACTCTTTATCTTGGTTTCCTCATCTGGAAATTGTAGGTAATGAGACTGTCTGCCAAAAAAAAGTGCAAAGAGTGGAGGAAATAATGTGGATAAAGGATTAGTATAGTGCTGGACATATAGTAAACTCTCAATGAATGTAAGTTGCTGTTACTGTTTTGTTGATACGTTAAGGAAAAGAGGATGAACCAAAACAGCTTTTTCAGAATGAAGTCAAAATACGTCACCAGCACTTTCAGGTCAACTAGGACTGAATTGGACCCCCTGCGAAAAGGTGGTGGGGATCAAATGACGTCGACCGCCTTAGCAACAGGCCCCCAAAGAAGGTGAATTTCTGTAGCCAATAAGACACTGCACTGTGGAAGAGGTAGCCAATGGATGACGGAAAGAGGAAGAGGGAGGACGCGCCAGTTCTCCTGCCTGAGCCTCGGCCCAACAAAATGGCGGCGGCGGCGGCGTCGCTTTGTTTCCGCGGCTCCTGCGGCGGTTGCAGTGGCAGCGGCCTTTAAGCTGTGGGGAGGATTCAGCACAAGCTACAGTGACGATTAAGACTTCTGTGCATTTCTATTGTATCCGGGCTCGGGGGAGCGCAGAGAGGCGCCCTACGGTCGCAGAAGCCGACCAGGCGTTAACGCGAAAACATGACCACTGAGCCCATGAGGTAAAACGCAACCCCGTCTCATCAGCCCCAGCGGCCTGGGCCTACACACCTTATGAGTCGGGTGTTTGGGAAGACTTTGGCCTGGTGGGTTAGGGCTGTGTGTTGCTTATCGTAAAGAGACATCATTTTCTCTTTAGGTGAGAATGGGTTCACGGTGTCCGCGGAAGGCTCCAGTCCGGGGTGGAGATGGGCGGGGGGGCGCGGCCTGGGGTGTTAGGCGCTTCCTCCAATCTCCCCGAACCCGTGAAGCTTGGTTGGTCTCCCCCCGTTTTTTCTTTGGTTCCTGTGGGATTGAGACCCCATGTCGGAGGCAGTCCTTGCTATTCTCGTCATTCTTCCTAATCTTTGGGCCTAGAGAATGCGTGGAAGAGGAAGGGGGGAGGGGAGGGCGGGCGGGTGGATGTGAGATCCTGGGACCTATTAGTGGCGTTTATGGTTCTGCAGACGGGAAGTACCGGATCCCTGCGGGTTTTTTTTTTTTCCCCTCTTGCAGTCCCGGGTGTCAAGCCTTTTTTTCGGGGGGCGGAGGGGGGGGTGTCTTGCCAGGTATTTACCTCTTTTCTTACTCTAGATCCTGAAGGGTATCATTGGATATACCACTAGGCAAGGGGGTACTAACGCAGGGTTTTGCTTTCTCCAGAGGATCCCACTATTCTACTTTTTGGAAAGTCCAGATTTATGCGTGGTAAGGCATTTTCAAATGTTTTCCCACTTTTCTGGGTAAATTTCTAGGAAGTAACTGTACCTTATTTTTGTTTATTCCATAGAGGATGGAGAGCAGGTTAACATGGATTGATAAGAAGCAAGATTTATTTATTGCTAGGGAAGGTGTTCAGGCAGGCCGCCTTTTTCCATTCAAGCACATTATTAGGTCGAGGCTGTTTTACTCGTGTGCTTCTGTTTTGCCTCTTGACAGTGTCTAAAAATATGGGTAGTTAATATGAAATATATACCACTTTTAAACAGATGCTGGCTTCCTTTTTAGGGAGTTTTACGTTTAACTTTTCATCCCATGAGATGAATTAAGTAATTTTTCTACTCTGAGATGCATCCTTGGTGCCTAATGGCCTGGGGCAAAATAAAGAAAATTGCAGGGAGCATAAAATTGTATTCATAGTTGGCAAAATATGCTTTTGAGTAACTTTTACATTGGCATACGTTTTTAGGGCATTTTAGCTATAATGTAGAATTTGGGGGTGAGTGTATGATACCTGTATTATGTGTGTTTTTCTACATTAACAAGTGGTAAATAGTTGTTTTCATTCCCTTGAGAAAAAATATGCTGTAGTTCTTAACTTGTATCCCTAGATGAATAAAGACTGTGGCCTGGATTTCAGAATTTGTGTTACTTGGGCTTAGTACAGCAAGTATTTATGGGGTATTGGGCACTTAAGTGGTACCCAGTAAACATGTTGATTGGTGATTATAGGGCACTAACATTCATACGGATGAAGGATGTGCCTTACAGGTAAATATGACCTCTAGATTTTACAAAGCCTTACTAAGTCTCCTGAAACCTACTTTTAAAACTGTAGTTTGAACTTGGATTTACTTTTTCTTTAAGGTTAACAAATTAATAAATTCTGTATAGAATTTCAGAATAGAATTATTCATTTTAGCCCAGGGCCAATTTTTCTTACTGGTCTTGCGGTTTTTGTAGGTCTTGGTGGTGATAACAATCATTAACATAATAAAATTAAGTACTCATTGTTGTCCTTTACTTGTAGAATATTGATTCTCAAAACAATCTTATGGGATACCTGGTACTTAGTTTTCCACACTTTACAGGTTGAGGTGGAAACCGAGGCACAGAGAGATCAAAGAATTTACCAAAGTTACAGAGCTTAAATTGGTGGAGCTGGAGTTGAACCTGGGCAGTCTTGACTGCAGAGTTTATGTTCTTAACTACAAGGCAGTAATGCCTCCTTGTGCTGCCAGGTCTAACCTATCACCATTAAAAAAAAAAAAATTAAAGGTACTTAGATTACATAAATGATACATAAAAAATGTAGGGGATTTCTGTATGCTCCACTCCTCACCCCTCCCACACTTTCCCACGTTAACAACATCCTTCATTAGTATGGTATATTTGTTACAATTGATGAACGTGTATTGGAGCATTTCCACTGAGTGTGGATTATAGTTTACATTAATTAGAGTTTAAACTCTTTCTCGTACAGTTCTGTAAGTTATGACAAGATATATAATGGCCTGTATCTGTCGTTGCACTGTCAGGACAATTCCAATGTCCTGGAAATGCCCCCATATTAAACACCTATTTTTTCCCTCTCCTTCCCCTCAGAATCTCTGGTGGCCACTGCTTCCACATCAATAGTAAAAGTTCTTCCATTGCTAGAATAACTATAGTAGAAAAACAGTAAGTCTACTTCCATAGTAATATTTGGACTAAATTAAAATGGTGATAGCCACCACTATGGAAAAAGTTCGTGTTAACTACTATTACGGTCATTTGTTGTAAATCTGCAATTACATAACTGTTATAGTGTTATGCCTTCCAGATGTACTTTTTAATGAGGTAACAGATTATTCTAGGCAAGTCTTAAATTTGATGAAAAACCCTTTGTAAAAGAACCACATATATAAATGTAGGGAATTAATTGAAAAATGTGGCACTCCTTCATTATTTACTGATTATTAAATTATGACACTGATTTTTATCAACTTTCAAAGAGCTCCAAGTTGGTGTTCAGAACAGGCTGATGGGTCATTCATTTCAAGCCATAATCGTAACATGAAAGGAGAATCCAGTAGTGAATTGAATCCATAACACCAAATCACTTTTTTTAAACAAATTTTTAAAGCATAAATCGATCCAAAGTGTATTTGGTATAATCACATAGTTGTGCAGTATGTGTAGAATTTGGGAACGAGCCTATGATACTTATATTATGCATGTTTTTCTACGTTAACAAGTGGTAAATAGATGTTTTCATTCCCTTGAGAAAAAAGTATGCTTTAGTTCTTAAATTATATCCCTAGATATATAAGGATTATGGACTTCAATCACTTCACTTAAGTGATTTTTAGAGCATTTTCATTATTCTGATAATAATAAATGAACTTCATTTCATTTTTAGAGCATTTTCATTATTCTGATAATAATAAAAAACAAATAAAACTCATCACTTCTCAATCTTTCTCTGCTTCCCCTGCAGTACATAGCTGCTATTCTGTTTCTGTCTCTCTAGTTTATTGTATTTATGTTTTGTAAAAACAGTTTTAAATATTAAATATCACCCATATTAGTATTTACATGAGGTTTCACTATATTATACAGTCTCTTGTTACATGTTTTAACTTTCCTTCTAGTAATATACATGACCTTAGACCTTCCCTTTCAACCACTGTCATACCCATGTAATAGCTCTGCTAGTTACAAACACTAATGTGCTTTCACCATTTCTATTTATTTCCAAAGATTTACAGACAACCTTTTTACCAATTCTGCACAGAATAACCCTCAGCTTTCCATTCTCTACCCTCATTCTATTTTCTGAGGACCTATATTCTAATTATTAATTCCATGAATTTACACAATGCTTTTAGTTCATAATAGTGTGATCATAATGGTATTGGTGCTTTTGTGTCTGGCTTGCTTCACTCAGCATAATGTCCTCCAGGTTAATCCATGTTGTCATATGCTTTACGACTTCATTTCTTCTGCATAATATTCTATCGTGTGTATACACCACAATTTGTTTATCCATACCTCAGTTGATGAACAACTGGGTTATTTCCAACTTTTGGCAATTGTCAATAACATCTCTATGAGTATCGGTATGCAAATGTCTGTGTGCCTCCTCACAGTTCTTCTGGATATATACCTAGTAATGTCTATAGTCAACTTTTTTAGAAACTGTCATCAGTCCTCCACAGTGGCTGTACCATTCTACATTCCCACCAACAGTGAATAAGTGTTTCTCTCTCTTTACATCCTCTCCAACATTTACAGTTTTCTGACTTTTTAATAATGGCCATTCTAACAGGTGTGAAGTGCTATTTCATTGTAGTTTTGATTTGTATTTCTCTAATTGCTAGTGATATTGAACATTTTTTCATGTGTTTTTCTACCATTTCTATTTCTTCTTTTCAATTGTCTTTTCAGGTCTTTTGCCCATTCTTTAATTGGGTAGTTTGTCTTTTTATTGTTGAATTGTATTATCTCTTTATATATCATGGATATTAAACCTTTATAGAATATGAGATTGGCAGATATTGTCTCCCATTGGGTTGCCTCCCTTTTCACCCTTTTGACAAAGTCCTTTGAGGTGCAAAAGTACTTAATTTTGAGGAGGTCCCATTTTTTTCTTTTGTTGCTCATGCTTTGGGTGTAAGGTTTAAGAAATAACTGCCTACCACAAGATCTTGAAGATGTTTTCCTACATTTTCTTCTAGGAATTTTATGGTTCGTTTTATATTTAGGTCCTTGATTCATTTTGAGTTAATTTTTGTATAATGTGTGAGATAGGAGTCCTCTTTCTTTTTTTTGGATATGGCTATCCAGTTCTCCCAGCACTATTTGTTGAATAGACTGTTCTGGCCCAGCTGGGAGGGCTTGACAGCCTTGTCAAAAATCATTTGACTGTAGATGTGAGGGTCTATTTTTGAGTTTTTGATTCATATACCAAATCACTTTTCTTTCTATATATGTATTTTTTTAACTTGGCTAAATCATGACTGAATAATCAAGAGTTGTTTATACAGTAGCTGTCTTAAAAGTGTTTTTGTTGCTGTTGTTTGTATTGTTTTTTTTAAACAAGATCGGCTTATTCAGGTTTATGGCATTATAAAAAATGAACCTCTGGTTGGCAATCTTAACTGTATTTTTTTAAAAAGATATTTGTATTGGGAGATTTGATGAAACCTGCCATTCTAATCCTTATGGTAACTTGATTATACAGCGGTATAACTTGTTATTGGTCTTAAATTTTAGAAGGAAGTTGTTCTCTAAATTGAGAGAGAGTGCCTTAGAAAGTGTTCCCTAAGGTGATAGTTAAAAAGCAATTGCTGGGCAGTGGGTGTGGCTCAAGTGATTGGGCTTCTACCTACCACATGGGAGGTCCCGAGTTCAGTTTCTGGTGCCTCCTGGTGAGGGTGAGCTGGTGTGATGGGCAGACTTAGCGAGCTGATGCAACAAGATGATGCAACAGAAGAGACACAAAGAGGAAAGACACAACAAACCAGGGAGCTGAGGTGGCTGAAGTGATTGGGCACCTGTCTTCCACATGTGAGGTTCCAGGTTTGGTTCCCAGTGCCTCCTAAAGAGAAGACGAGCAGACAGAGAGCACACAGCAAATAGATACAGAGAGCAGACAGCAACTGCAAACAAGGGTGGGGGGATAAATAAATAAATCTTAAAAAAAAAAAAGCGATTGCTTGGGGAGTGGGTTTAGCTTAGTGGTTGAGTGCCTGTTTCCCATGTACAAGGTTCCATTTTCACTCCCCAGTACTTCCTAAAACAAAAACAAAAACAAAAAACCAATTATGTAGTAATCTAATTGTTGAAAAATGTTACCTGTGAAATATTTGCATGCCCACTCTTCAGTCATCAGTAAGCCAGGCCTATGAAGATGGGAAGAGATGCGAGTTTTAGAAGGGTTTTGAAAGCACTTCAGTACCATTTGTTTGATTATGTTATAGGTTGGAGTAAAAAGTCACATTTATGACTATGGTTTGATAAAGATCAGTTCTTACTATTGGCAACCCTTGATGAGGTTGGTCACAAACTTTCAGTTATATATTGTATTTTTAGAGATGAGATAGTGTATTTCTATAAGGTATTTCTATAAAGATATAAGTATGTGAAATTATTATTTTTTCCTTAAGAATATTTACATGCCTATTTCATTTTTGGAGTCTGAATAAACTTATGGATTAGGTGACAGGTTACAGGCAGTCCTTGGGTTTATATGAAATGCTTTTGCCCAGACGTTGAATATTTTCTTGGACATTGGCAGAACCTGTTCAATTCGTGTAAACTAGTGAAAAGTGATGTATAGGTCTTCTTTTAAGGAATGTTGGATATGACAGGGTAGTCTCTATATATGTATCCTTTTGCCTGTCTTTGATAGGTGGTGACATTTTGTAAGATGTTTAAGCTCCATTTCTCCATCTATAAAATATAAGTTTGACATAATGCTAATGTTTCCTAGAGGTGTTCTGAAGGAGGTATGGTGGTTTGAACAGTGATTTATTTTTTAAATTTATTTCTGTCTCCCTCATTTTTTACACTCGCTGTCTGCTCTGTTCGTCTTCTTTTTTAGGAGGCACTGGGAAACTGAACCTGGGACCTCCCATGTGGTAGGCGGGCACCCAACTGCTTGAGCCGCATCCACTTCCCTGAACAGTGATTCTTTTTTTTTTCCAAGATTTATTTTTATTTATTTCTCTCCCCTTCCCCCCCACCCCCACCCCAGTTGTTTGTTCTCTGTGTCCATTTACTGCATGTTGTTCTTTTTGTCAGCTTTTTTTTCCCAGTGGCATGGGAATCTGTGTTTCTTTTCGTTGTGTCTTCTTGCTGTGTCAGCTCTGCTTGTGTGTGGTGCCATTCTTGGGCAGGCTGCACTTTCTTTCACGCTGGGCGGCTCTCCTTACGGGGAGCGATCCTTGTGCGTGGGGCTCCCTTACGTGGGGGGCACCCCTGCATGGCACAGCACTCCTTGCGTACATCAGCACTGCGCATGGGCCAGCTCCACATGGGTCAAGGAGGCCCGGGGTTTGAACTGTGGCCCTCCCATGTGGTAGACGGACACCCTATCCACTGGGCCAAGTCCCCTTCCCTGAACAGAGATTCTTAAAGGTTACTAAACAAAACCTCTTGGGGGTCCTCATTACATTTTTTTTTAATAAAAAAAAAATAAAAGAAGATTTAGATGACATAAATGTTACATAAAAAACATAGGGGATTCCCATATGCCCCACCCCTACTTTCCCACATTAATGTGGTATATTTCTTATAATTACTGAACACATTGAAGCTTTGCTACTAACCATGGGGATATAGTTTACATTATAGTTTATACTCTGCTCCACATAATTTTGTAGGTTATGACAAAATGTATAATGGCCTGTATCCTTCATTGCAATGTCATGCATGACAATTCCAATGTCCTGAAAAGTTCCCCTATGTTACACCTATTCTTTTCCCTCTGCTCAAAACCTCTGATGGCTGTTACCTTTATATCAATGATAAAAATTCTTCCATTGCTAGAATAATAATAAGCCTATAATAGAATAATCATAAGTCTACTTTAGTCCAATTTTCCATTCCCCAATCTTGAGAATTTTGGGATGGTGATGCCCACTCTGTTTCTAATTGAGATAGGGCTTAGATTCCCTTGGGGCAGATGGGTAGAGCTGTCTTGCTTGCAATTGCAGACACTCTGTTCCTTGGGATGGGTGTTGTCAGTCATCATCTTCTTGTTAGTTGTTCTGTGGATGTCTAGGAAAGTTTTGCAGAGGAGGTGGTATCTGTATTGAGTACTGAAGATGAGATAGCAGTTAAGGGATGGCTGTGAGAGAGGGGGGGCAGTCTAGGCAGAGAGATTAGTTATAGCTAAAGATCAGTCTTAGCTTCTACATGGCAGAAGAAAAAAGACACACACGCAAATCGTTTTGAAGCCATGTATAAAATGATAAATGCTGCACGAATTAAAAACTAAATTGCTGTGGAATTTGAGTGGAAGGCATTTTTCATGGGGATGGGGGAAGGTTTTATAGATATAACATTTGAACCTGGCCCTTAGGGAATGAGTACAATTTTGACAAGATTGAAGGAGAATTCCAGATGTGAGGAACAGCAGCTTGAGCTAAAGAATGTTGTATATTTTCGTGTGTTTTATTTGGAAGAAGGTCAACCTAGAATTTTTAACACCTGGACAAATATAATGTAACTATTAATGCAGTTTATATGTTAACTTTTGTGACTTGATCTTCTAAAAGCTACATGTGCCCTTATGAATGAGCCTTGATGATTTTAGTTATGAAGAATTGTCAAAAATATTGTTCACATTTCTTAAAAGATTGTGTAGAATTTTAAGATATAGATTTTAAATGACTATGATTTTTCAAAATTCCTTTTCTTTTTTTTAAAAAAGATTTATTTATTTCTCTCCCCTCCCCACCCCACCCGTTGTCTGTTCTCTGTGTGTATTTGCTGTGTCGTCTTCTTTGTCTGCTTCTGTTGTTGTCAGCGGCACAGGAATCTGTGTTTCTTTTTGTTGTGTCATCTTGTTGTTTCAGTTTTCTGTGTGTGTGGCACCATTTTTGGGCAGGCTGCACTCTCTTTCATGCTGGGCGGCTCTCCTTACAGGGCATACTCCTTGCACGTGGGGCTCCCCTACGCGGGGAACACCTCTGCGTGGCACGGCACTCCTTGCGCGCATCAGCACTGTGCATGGGCTAGCTCCCCACGGGTCAAGGAGGCCCGGGGTTTGAACCACGGACCTCCCATGTGGTAGATGGACGCCCTAACCACTGGGCCAAGTCTGCTTCCCAAAATTTATTCTTAGTTGTTTTTATTTTGGTACTTTTGATGTGTTCAGTTGACTTTTGGGTGATATTTGGCTTATAAAATCCAAAATAAAAAATAATTTATCTTCACGTAATACAGGATTTCCTATTTCGTTTATTTGCATTACAGTAATCTTTTTTTTTTTTTTGGTTTACTTGATAGCATTTCAAACTTAGTTCTGCTTTAAACTTTGCTTTGAAAACATGCATTTTTTCCAGTGTGATTAATATATTAGAGAACAATTTGAGCATAAGACAACATTTTCTTTTGCTTTTTCAGGGTTTTGTCTGCAGGGTCAGGGGTTAGCAGTCTTATGTCCCACCAGCCAGTGGTTTGTTTTTTTAAATAAAGTTCCGTTGTAACACACCCAGGTCCAATAGTTTACATTGTCTATGACTGCTTTTTGCAGTGCAATGGCAGAGTCGAATAGCTAACACCTGAGAACTTACAGCCCTCAAGCCTAAAATATTTATGCTCAGACCCTTTATAGAAAGTTAGCTGATCCTTGTACAAGGTGAATATAGGAAACTGCAGGTAGCTGAACTGAGCTGCATAAGAATACACACACACACACACACACACACACGTGCTGTGCCCAAGTGTGCCTCAAACACCTACCAGCTGTTTCAGTTTACTGCTTGTATTATGAGCCACACTCATCCACACTTGTTGCAGTTTTCCATCCGATTTCAGATAATCCTCCTCCTCCCACTTCACAATAATTCACAAATTCCAGCCTTTCTGATACCCACTTTCGCAGATGAACTTAAGGTCTTTTTTGAGCTAAAGTGCTATATTTATTGTATTTTTGTATTTTTAGCCACCGAATGTGTAAAATGGTGCTAATTTTTTTTATTATGTTTCTCTTTAAAAAATGTGTCACCAATGAAGTTTTAAAAAAAATTGTTTTTATTAGAGAGTTTTTGAACTTAATCATGTATATGTGTGGGATTCCCGTATAACCCACCTCCACCAACACACTACATTGTTGGGGAACATATATTACAGATTATCAGATAATATCATCAGACTATTACCACTAACTGTGGTCTATAACATACAGTACATCTTTGGCATTGATGCAGGAATATTAGTTTTGCTGCCAACTGTAGTCCATAGGTTACAGTAATTGTACCATTCCCATGCCTCTTCACATTCTCACCACCTTGCAGTAGTGACGTATATCCATTCTAGTTCATAGAAGACATTCTTGTATTTGTACCACCTGATGAAGTTTTTGAATCTTGTGCCTGTAACCCCATTTTCCCATGAGCTCAGTGATATTGATTACACAGTTTTGTATAGCATGGTAATATTTAGGAATGCATTTGTTGCACTGTTACGGAACTGATTGTAATCGTCATCCTTCAAAACATAAAATTCACTCACCAAATATTTCTTGGGCCGTGTGAGGCTTAAATGAGTTAAGGTCTGGCATATAATTACTCAGATATTAGTTATTAATAATTACCAATACCATGTGGCCTGGAACTCTTTTAGGTACTGCATTGGTGAAAAAGACAGATAAGGACCTTATCCCCATAGAACTTACATTGTACTTTTAAAACTATATATTAATATCCATTTTGGCTAGTAATTGCCCCCTCCATCCACAAATCAAATGCATTTATTTAAAACAACTCTCTAGTTAATGTCTCATTGATTTAATGTACTGTTTTACTGAGTGATTTTTTTTTGGTAATTTTAGTGCAGATGAATATGAATTTGAACTACCTTCAAGGTAATAAGCAAACCATCCCTTTTACTGTGTTTCAAATTAAAAAGATATATAATTTCCGACTTACAGAAAATTTGCAAAAATTACACAAAGTTCCCATATACCCTTCCCAGATTCAGCATAGGGAACATTTTACCACATTCACCTCATCATTCCATTTATTTATTATTTATTTAAAATTTCTTTTATCTGAATTATTTGAGAGTAAATTGCAGATGTGATGCCCTTTTACCATTAAATATGTCACTGTGTATTTTCAAAAAAACAGGAATATTCTCTTACGTAATCTTAGTACAGTTAGCAAAACTTGAAATTAAACATTGATACTATTTTCTAACCTACAGATTTTCCTTACATTTTGTCAAATGCTTCGTAATGTCCTTTATTTTTTGTCTTTATTTTTTTAATGTTACATTAAAAAAATATGAGGTCCCCATATACCCCCCACCTCCCTCACCTTACTCCTCCCCCCATAACAACAACCTCCTCCATCATCATGAGACATTCATTGCACTTGGTGAATACATCTCTGAGCACTGCTGCACCTCATGGTCAGTGGTCCACACCATAGCCCACACTCTCCCAGAGTCCACCCAGTGGGCCATGGGAGGACATACAATATCTGATAACTGTCCCTGCAGCACCACCCAGGACAAATCCAAACCCTGAAAATGCCTCCACATCACATCTCTTCCTCCCACTCTCTACCCCCAGCAGCCACCATGGCCACTTTCTCCACGTCAATGCCACATTTTCTTTGATTACTAATCACAATAGTTCATGAATAGAATATCAGTAAGTCCACTCTAATCCATACTCTATTCCTCCATCCTGTGGACCTTAGAATGGTTGTGTCCACTTCACATCTATATCAAGAGGGGGCTTAGATTCCACATGGATGCTGGATGCAATTCTCTTGCTTTCAGTTGTAGGCACTCTTGGCTCCCTGGTATGCTGGTTGACCTTCTTCACCTCCATGTTAGCTGAGTGGGGTAAGTCCAATAAACCAGTGTGTAGGGGTTGCAAGTCTTTTGAGGCTCAGGGCCTGGCTATCACATGGTCAGTCCAGAGATTCAGGTCTCCTGGGTGTACACTAAACCCCAGCACCAACTGCAGATCCGGTAAAAGTAACAGGGGAGACTTGTGGACAAAGATCACATCTGAGTCCAGCTCCATCACACAGAAACACAAAAACTCCAAAGTAGGGCCAACTGGCATGGCACTGAACTCCATCTGCCATGACCATAGAAACTGTGGGTCTCTGTAGCCCTCAGAAGAACCAGTACCTGGGGTTGTATCTACTTTATCTGTCTCTGGGACTCTGCTGAGGTGTGCATAAGGGCAACCCCTCTGATAACCTCCTGGCTCTTTTTGGAGACTCACAGCCATATAAACTCATTTGTCCTTTCCATTTCCCCCTTTTATTCAGATCAAAACGCATTTTTAACTCCTTGTATTATATGTAGACTGAGATATTCTGCTGGTCCAAGTTGACCCTTTTATTCAAGGACATTTTCTAGTTACATCATCAGCTGGTACTTGGTATTAATCCCTCCGTGCCAGGGAAGCTCATCCCCAGGAGTCATGTCCCATGCTGGGGGGAAGGCAGCACATTTACATGCTGAGTTTGGCTTCGAGACTGGCCACATCTGAGCAACATGGAGGCTCTCAGGAGGTAACTCTTAGGCACCCTGCAGCCCTAGGCCTTGTTCTTATTTTCAGGTTCACAGGCTTACAAGCATAGTCATTAGTATCAAGGGCTCATTGTTGGACTGACCTTTTTTGGTCTTTGCCGTTGCACTTGGGGGATTGTTGCTGTTCCTTTAGGGACTGTGATAGAGCTCCCCTGGCTAGGAACTCAGCACTCCCTCAGTTGTTTTTTTTAATTGTAACCACTATGAAAATATCCAAACATTTTTATGTACCCTGGTTATATGCCCTGGAGAACTCCCTGCCAACCATGTGTCCCCTGTCAATAACATCCCACACCAGTAGTCCTCCCCTGCCATTGTTGAACGTTTCTATGATCCAAAACTTCTTAAAAAATGAAGCCCAGTATATTGCCAGGTTCCATTAATAGTAAAATGGAATATAGTGATGGGTTTAAGGGTTAGATATAGAATACATGTTAATTTAAAAAATTAAAGTAAAAATAAATTGGGGTATCAAAAAATTAAAAAATGCAAAAACTTTATTTTTGATGTTTTGTCTTCCATCACTGCAATACATAATGTCCTTTAGAGTGAAATACAAAAATTGTGTTTTTCTGGTCCACTGGAACACACATTGCATTTCATTATCATGTCTCTTTAGTCTTCTTTAATTTGGAGCACTTCCAATAAAAGATTTTTTAAGAATGCAGGCAAATTAATTTGGTATTCTCTGATGTTCCTTTAATGATGTGTTTTGCCAGGAATACTATGAAGCAATGTGTCGTTGGGTGTAATATCAGGAGGCACATGATATGTTTGCTTTTACTATAATTTAAAATGTTTCTGCCTTTAATGTAATGATAATTAATCAGCCAGTTCTCTGCCTATTAATCTAGAGATCTGAAACTAGGCTTGATTAATTTCCATAGAATTGGGGATAGTTTGTCCTTCTCTTACTTTTCTTGCCTTTCCCCTTTCCATCCACCTCAACTAGCCCCAACTTGAAAATCAGAACACCCTAATTTTCATTCTGTATTCTGAGTAGCCAAAAGCTGAGAGAGAATGAAGTGTGGGTGTTTCATATTAAAGTGATCGGACTTAAGCGTATGAAAACATTTCTTTCAAAGGTTGACTATGGTACATACAACACAGCTCATTGACTATTTCACAATTTAAAAATAGAGGCAGTAACTTTGGGGGGAACTAAATACCTTAGGGTTTTTATTTTTTAAACTTTTCAACAAATCACCATTCTTTTCTTTTAAGAAATCCCTGAGCAGGCGTTATCTTCATTTTAATAAGTATGTATTATTTCTCTGTGCAAGGTAATTTGTTATTTTCCACATGGGAAAAGAGTTGAACCAGACCATTTTCCTCTTTTGAGGGGCTTCCACTCCAGTAAAGAGTACTGTGATGTTTAAACAAAGAGCTACATCATTTAGCGCAATGTGTTGCTTATAAGAGAAATAAACCTACTCTCCAGTTTGTTGGACTTATCCAGGTCAGCTGATAGGGAGATGGTGATGGAAAACCACCACACCAAGGAACTGAGAAAGACTACAGCTGCAGATATGAGAGTTCCATCCACCAGCTGTGTGGGATCGACTGCTGTTGAGAGGTGGAGTAGACATCACCACCCCAGGGTCCTCAGGATGGAGAAATAAAATTTGGATTAGAGTAGAATTACTGGTATTATACTACAGAATTATTGTGACTCTTGCAGTGGGAAATAATATCATTGATGTGGAGACAGTGACCATGGGAGTTGCTGAAGGCAGGTAGAGGGAAAAGGAGGTGTGATGTGGGAACATTTTTGGGACTTGGAGTTGTCCTGAATGATATTGCAGGGACAGATGCAGGACATTATATATCCTGCCATAACCCACTGAATGGACTGGGAGAGAGTGTAAACTACAATGTAAACTATAATCCATGTTGTGTAGCAGTGCTCCAAAATGTATTCATCAATTGCAATGAATGTACCAAACTAATGAAAGAAGTTGTTGATGTGGGAAAAGTAGAGGATGTGGGGAGCGGGGCATGTGGGAACCTCCTATATTTTTTCTTTCTGATATGTCAGTTAAAAAAAATTTATTGGAGTACATCACTCTTACATAAACATACATAATAAGTGTATGTTAATAGTTGTGAACTTACAAAGCAAACATATATAACATCATACAGGACTTTTGTACCTCACCCTACAACCAATACCTCGCATTGTTGTTAAACATTTTAAACTAATGATTTAAAAGCATTGTCAAGATATTACTACTAACCAAAGTATTTTTACCCCAACCCACCCTATTATTGTCATCTTTATATCATTTATATATGAACATACATAAACAATGTATAGTAAAAGTTGTGAACTTACAAAGCAAACATGCATAACATCATACAGGGGTCCTGTACATCAACCCTCCACCAACACCTTACATTGTTGTGAGATGTTTATTATAAATTATGAAAAATATTGTCAAAATCTTACTATTAATTATAGTCCTCATCTTAAATCTGGTGTATTTTTCCCCCAACCCACCCTATTATTTTTTTTAAATGTATTTTTTATGACAGAAGTTGTGAACTTATAAAACAATCATGCACATGTGCAGAATTCCCAAACAACACCCCTCCATCAATATACAACACTGTGGTGGAATATTTGTTACAGATAAGATAATATCATCTGATTGTTACCATGTCCATAGTGTACATTTGGCTCACATTTTCCATACTGCTCCATTATCAACACGGTATATCTTTGGCATAGATGCAAGAATTTTATATTATTACTGCTAACACAGTCCATAGGTCACTCCAGTTGTATTTTTCCCATGCTTCTCCACATTCCCATCATCCTGCATTTGTGATGTACGCTTGCTCTGGCTAACAAAGGACACACTTGCATCTGTACCTTCAACCACAAATCTCATCCACCACTTGTTTTAACTGTGCTGTTCAGTTCCTAGATTATTCTCTAGCATTCTGTCAGTTGGCATTTACATACCTAGACTACCATTTTCAGCCACAGCCCCATTTATAATCTGTTACTCACTATGTGTTACTATCCACTCTATACATTTCCACACTTTTACAGTAAAGCTAATTAAAACTTCTGCATATATTAAACATCAGTATTCCATCTCAGTCCTCCTCTTATCTCCTTTAAGAATCCACCACTTTCCTTTAGGTCTTGAAGGTATTTTACTACACTTTCTCCTAAGAGCTTTATGGTTCTTTTATTTTTAGGTTTTTGATCCATTTTGAGTTAATTTTTAGATAAGGTGTGAGATAGGGATCTTCTTTCTTTTGGCTATGGATATCCTGTTCCTTCAGTACCATTCGTTGAATGGACTGTTCTGCCCGAGCTGTGTGGGCTTGACAGTCTAGTCAAAAATCACTTGACCATACATATGAGGGTCTGTTTCTGAACCATCACTTTGGTTCCATTGGTCTATGTGTCTGTCTTTTTGTCAGTACCATGCTGTTGTTACCACTATGGCTATGCAATATGATTTAAAGTCTAGAGATGAGAGTTTTCTTTTCCTTTTTAAGATGTTTTTGGCTATTCAGGACCCCTTACCCTCCCAAATAAATTTGATAATTGTGTTTTCAATTTTTTTTTTAAAAGACACTCATTGAATTTTTATTGGGATTGTATTGAATCTGTATATTGATTTGAGTAGAATTGACGTCTTAATGATATTTAGTCTTCTAATCTGTGAGCATGGAATGCTCTTCCAGTTATTTAGGCCTTTTTTAATTTGGTTTAACATTGAGTTTCAGTTTCTGAATACAAGTGCTTTATATCATTGGTTAAGTTTGTTCCTGACTATTTGAGTTTTATCTATCGTATTTTATTTTCACCATGTTTTTGACAATTTTAGTTGCTTTTATTGATATAATCTTCATTTCTGGACTCTCTTCCAGGCCTCTCTCTCCTGTCTTTTCTTTTCAGTTTCTAGCACATCCTTTAGCATTTCCTGAAAATCTGGTCTCTTGGTTAGAAATTCTCTCAGTTTCTGTTTACCTGTGAAAATACTAATCTTTCCCTCATTTTCAAAAAACAATCTTGCCAGATATAAGATTCTTGGCTGGAAGTTTTTCTCTTGTAGTATCTTAAATATATCATACCACTTTCTTCTTGCCTCTCTGGTTTCTGGTGAAAAATCAGCACTTAAATTTATTGGTTATCATATGTCATGCATTGCTTTTCTCTTGCTGTTCTCAGAATTCTGTCTTTGTCTTTGGCATTTGACATTCTGATTAGTATGTGTCTCAGAGTTGGTCTGTTGGGTTTTTTCGGATGGGAATATATTGTGCTTCTTGGACATGTCTGTCTATATCCTTCAGTAAGGTTGGGAAATTTTCTATCATTATTTCTTCAAATATTCCTTCTGCCCCTTTTCCCTTCTCTTCTCCTTCTGGGACACCCATGACATGTAGTTTGCACTCCTTTTGCTGTCATTTAGTCCCTGAGACCCTGTTCAATTTTTTGCATTCTTTCCTTCATCTGTTCTTTGTATGTTCACTTTCGAGGCCATTTCTTTAAGCTCACCAATCCTTTCTTCTGCTTTCTGAAATCTGCTATTATATGATTCCAGTGTTTTAAAAATTTCATTTATTGTACCTTTCATTCCCATAAGATCTGTTATATTTCTATGTATGCTTTCATATTCTCCTTTGTGTTCATCCAGCTTCTTTTTAATATCCTTAATCTCTTTAGCCATCTCATTGAATTTATTAAGAAGATTTGTTTGAACATCTATGATTAGTTATTTTAACTCATTTATGTCATCTGGAGGCTTATCTTGTTCCTTTAACTGGGCCATATCTTTCTGTTCCTTTGTGCGGATTGTCATTTTTTGTTGGTATCTTGGTGTCTGGCTTACTAGAGTATTTATTCTGGGTGCAGTTTTTCTCTTTAGTTTAGGGCTTCCTGCCCTTTCTTCCTTGCTGGTTGTTCAGTAGGAGCCAAAGATATTGTTGGTGCTATAAGCTGTGGAGGATCAAGCTGTTCTCATTGCCACAGGGACTGTTGAAGCTTCTCCCAACTTTCTCCTTTGCCAGGGGTAGGGATAGAGCCACAGTTGTATGGAAAATCTAAGTCATGCAGGCCTAAACTGTCATTGCCCAGAGAAACTGATGAAGCTTCCTGCTTCTTTCTCCCCTGCCTGGGTCGGGGATGGCGCTGCAGGTGTGGGCAGCAGTCTTTGCAGTACAGGTCCAAGATGACTGCAGTTGCCCTGGTATACTTCTGATTATTCAATTTGTGCCAGTGAAATGTACCTGCAGTTACCTAGATAGGCTGGTACATAGCCTGCTAGCCTCCTCCCTGCCAGAGGTTGGGCTGAAGCCCAGGCTAGGGCTGCAGGCTGATCTGGGTGAAAGAAACTGGTCCTTACTGTCACTGTGATTTTCGGGCAGCCTGGCTTCCTGTCATGCAGGGGGTAGAATGAAAGTGGTGGCCACCAGCCTCTCTCCAACCTGGATATGTTCATATTCTAGCTGTTCCTAGGGCTCTCTCCAGCCAGCCGAATTCACCAATCAGGAGCAAACTCTAGGAGCTCTTTACTCTGCCGCCATGTTGCTGGTTGTTCCCTCATATTTTTTAATGTAACATTTTGTGTGATCTATGTATCTTAAAAATAAAGTATGTATTTATAAAAAGAAAAATAAAAGAAAATTCAGGGAAGCGGATGTGGCTCAATTGATTGAGCTCCCATCTACTGTACGGGAGGCCCTCGGTTCGCTTCCTGGGGCTTCCTGGTGAAGGCAAGCTGGCCTGCACCTGTGGATTGCTGACGGCCTGTGCCTGCAGAGAGCTGATGGCCTGTACCACCTGAGAGCTGGCATAGCAAGATGATGCAACAAAGGGAGACAAGCAGACACAGAAGAACGTGCAGCTAGTGGAAACTAAAGAGCAGACAGCAAGCAAGCAGCAAGAGGGGGGGATAAATAGATAAAATCATTAAAAAAAAAGAAAATTCAGTAGAACAAGAGGGGAAAGAACCTTCTTTGAGCTAAGAGTTGGGGTTAAATAAGGTTGGAAAGTTATGTGTGAGTTATTTTGCAGTCAACTTTGAGTGTTATGCTTAGGAAGTTGTACTTTATCCTTATTTATAAACTTTGAATGTTTTGAGTATGTGGGTGACAGATACTTGAATTGTCAACTGGTGGAGGGGCATTATACCAATTATTGGGAATACCAAGAGAGAGAATAGTCCTTTAGACAGGTAGTGTGCTTAGAAGAATATAGACATATTCCTCCAACTCCTTTCCTACCCTCAAAATTGTAGCACATGCTAAGTACCTTCTGAGTGCTATATAACCTGTATTCCTGCATATGGCCAACCTCCTATTACTCATTTATGTGATTGGTCTCTGACATCTAAATTCTAAACATTTTCCTGATTGTTGTGGTCTGGTGCTAGTGTTAGCTGCCTTTGTCGAATATTGAATTATGGAAGCAGGTGCCAGTTTTCCCTGTAAGCTCTATGCCCTCTAAAACCCATTAACATTGTAGATTACTTTCTGTAGAAAAAGTGAACCCCAATTCTCCCCTGAAGACCCTTATCATGTAATCCCATCACAACACGAATTAAACTCTTTGCTCTGCTTTCTTGCACTTTCCACAGTCTCTGCCTCCTGTATCCATTTGCAGACTCTGCCTTTGTTGAGGGAAGGATTTAGTTAATATGCGTTTGTTAAAGCAAAAAGCAGTGTAGCGAAATGAAATGTTTATATTGAAATTCCCTGTAATTTGACCCCTGTTGACATTTATTGTAATTTAATCCTTTTGTTTTGCATATCACTTAGAAAACACTATTTAAAAGTAATAACATAAAATGCACATTTTATTTATTTATATTCAAAAAATTTTGAAGATTTATTTCTTTCTTTCCCCTTCCCCCCCCACCCCGGTTGTCTGTTCTCTGTGTCTTTTTGCTGCGTCGTCTTTGTCCGCTTCTGTTGTTGTCAGCGACACGGGAATCTGTGTCTCTTTTTGCTGAGTCATCTTGTTGTGTCAGCTCTCCATGTGTGCGGCACCATTCCTGGGCAGGCTGCACTTTCTTTCACACTGGCCCACGCACAGTGCTGATGTGCTCAAGGAGTGCCCTGCCACGCAGGGGTGTCCCCCACGTGGGGGAGCCCCACGCGAGGAGTGTGCCCCATAAGGAGAGGTGCCCAGTGTGAAAGAAAGTGCAGCCTGCCCAGGAATGGTGCTGCACACATGGAGAACTGGCACAGCAAGATCATGCAACAAAAAGAGACACAGATTCGGGTGCCGCTGACAAGAACAGAAGTGGACAAAGAACACGCAGCAAATGGACACAGAGAACAGACAACTGGGGGAGGGCGGGTAAGGGGAGAAAAATAAATAAAATAAATCCTTAAAAAAATGTTTTGGAAAGCTGGGCATTTTTAGACAGAATCTGAAGAGTGTTGATTTGTCCGTGTAGGAACTATTGCTACTGTGCCTAATAAAACTAGAAATACCTGGTTCTACCCTTTAGTGCTTTTAGATAAAAGGTGAATTACAGTGAAAGATACTTATTGAATCGTATAAATATATTTGCCTTGCAGGACATATGGAGGTAGTTTATGCATGTAAAAGTATACGCTTTCAAAAGAGTTTTTATGGGTTACTTTTATGCTGGGTGGGAGAGCATTAATGGCAAAAGAATTAGACTTACTAACCTTGTGTTTGTGTTCTTTGTTTTTTGTGGAGTGTAAAATACATGTGACATAAAATTTACTGTTTTGACCACTCTCAATGTATAATTCAGTAGCATTAAGTATTCATGATGTGTAAAATAATCACCAGTATCTAGATCTAGAACTTTTACTTCACCTCATGTAGAAACTCCACATGCATGAAACAGTCACTTCTGATTCCCCCTACACCCTAGCCTCTGACAGATACCAATTTGTTTTCTGTCTCTAGGGATTTTCTTATTCTGAAAATTTCATATAAGTGAAATTGTACAAAATGTGGACTTTTGTGTATGTGGCTTCTTTCTCTTGGTGTATTTTTCCAAGTTTCATCCATGTCATAGCATGTATCTGTACTTCATTACTTTTTAAATTTATTAAGCAGTTTTATTGAGATACATTCACATACCATATGATCTATCTAAAGTGTATAATCAGTGGGTTTTAGTATAATCTCAATGTTGTGCATTCATCACCTCAAAAATTTTAGAACATTTTCATTACTCCCAAAAGAAAAACTCCACACCCATTAGCATGCCTTCCCTAGCCTTACATAACCACTGATCTAATTTCATCTTTATAAGTTGGTTTATATTTACATTTTATATAAATGGAATTCTGCAAGATGTTACACAATACATTTAGTTCATGTAGTGCATTCCTACAGTATTCATTCTTTTGTATCTGACCTGCTTCACTCAATATGTCCTTCATTTTCATCCATGTTGTATGCTTTTTTTTAATTAAAAAATTTTTTATGCCATATTTTTTTACACTTTTTATGAAAGTTAATAGATCACAAAAAACATTACATTAAACATAAAAAAATAAAAAACATAAGAGGTTCCCATATACCACATTCCCCACCCTCCCACCCCATCATTTTTGTAAATTGTATTTTTTTGAAGATATATACATCACACACAAAAAATGTTACATTAAAAAATATAAGAGGTTCCTGTATAACCCCTACCCTCCCACCCCACTCCTCCCACACCAGCAATCTCCTCCATCATTGTGGCATACTCATCACACTCATTGAACACATTCTGGCGCACTGCTGCACCACATAGATAATAGTTTACTCTGTAGTTCACACTGTCCCCCAGTGTATTCAGTCGGTTAAGGCAGGATATGTAAAGTCCATAATCTGACTCTGCATTATCATTTAGGACAACTCAAAGTCCCAAAAATGCCCCCACATCACATCTCTTCTTCCTTCTTGCTGCCCTCAGCAACTACAGTGGTCACTTTCTTCTCCTCAATGCTATAATTTCTTCTATTACTAGTTGCAATAGTTTTATAGTAGAATGTCAGTAAGGCCACTCTAATCCATATTTTATTCCTCCATTCTGTGGACTCTGGATGGCGAAGTCCACTCTACCTCTAGATCAAGATGGGGCTTAGATTACACATGGATGATGGATGCAATTCCTCTACTTGCAGTTGTTGGCACTCTTGATTCCCTGGTGTGGTGTTTGACCATCTTCACCTTCCTGTTAGCTGACCTGGGTAAATCCAATGAACGAGAGAGTAGGAGTCACAACTCTGCTGAGCCTCAGGGCCCAGCTGGTACACAGGCAGTCGAGACATTCAAGTCCCTGGAGTATGCACCATCCCTAGCACCAACCACAGGTTCAGTAAAAGTGATAAGAGGCGTGTGTAGGAAGGTCACATCTGAGTCCAGCTCCATCACACTCAGGAGCACAAATTCCAAAGTAGGGCCCTCTGACATGGCCCAGAACTCCAAATCCATCTGCCATGACCATATACTCTGTCGTTCTCCGTAGCCTTTAGGAGAACCAGCACCTAGGGTTGTATCTGTCCTATGCTTTTTGACTTCATTTCTTCTTACAGCTGCATAATATTCCATTGTGTGAATCCATCACAGTTTGTTTATCCATTTATTGGTTGATGGACACCTGGGTTGTTCCCAACTTTTGGCAGTCATGAATAATGCTGCTATGAACATTGGTGTGCAGATGGCTGTTTACTGCTCTCAGTTCTTCTGGGTTTATACCCAGTAGTGATATTGCAGGGTCATGTGGCAAATATATATTCAGCTTCCTTAGAAACTGCCAGATAGTCCTCCACCATGGCTGTACAATTCTCCATTCCCACTAATAGTGAATAAGTGTTCCTATCTCTCCACAGCCTCTCTAACACTTGAAGTTCTCTTTTTAATAGTCACCATTCTGATAGGTGTGAAATGATCCCTCATTGTAGTTTTGATTTACATTTCCCTCATCATTAGTGATGTTGAACATTTTTTCATGTGTTTTTTTGCCATTTGTTTTGCTTCTTTGGACAACTTCTTTTCAAGTCATTTGCCCATTTTTAAATTGTGTCATTTGTCTTTTTATTGTTTAATCGTAACATCTCTATATATCTTGGATATTAAGCCCTTATTAGACATGTGATTTCCAAATATTTTCTCCCATTGAGTTGGATCCCTTTTCACTCTTTTGACAAGTGCTCGAGGAACAAAAGTTTTATTTTGAGGAGGCCTCATTTATCTATTCTTTTGTTGCACATGCTTAGGATGTAAGGTCCAAGAAACCACTGCCTACCACATGGTCTTTAAGATTGTACTTCATTACTTTTTATGACTGAATAATATTGTGTTGTCTGGATATACTACAATTTGTTTATCCATTCATCTGTTGAAGGACATTTGGGTTGTTTCCACCTTTTGGACATTGTGAATAATGCTGCTGTGAACATTCTATTACATGTTTTTGTGTAGGCATGTTTCAGTTTTACTTGATATTATATGGAGGAGTAGACTTGCTAGGTTATATGTTAATACTATGTATAACTTATTGAGGATCTGCCAAACTGTTTTCCGTAGCAGCTGCACAGTTTTACATTCCCATCAGCAGTGTTTGAGGGTTTCAATTTCTCCCCACATTCCCAGCACCTGTTATTTTCCTTTTTTTTAATGGCCAACTCAGTGGGTGTAAAGTGTTATGTCGTTGTTTTGAGTTTCATTTCTATAGTAAACAATGATACTGAATATCTTTTCATGTTCTTATTTGCTTGTTTTGGCCATTTATCTATCTTTGGAGAAATATCTATTCAAGCTTTTGCCCATTTTATATATATTTTTTCTTGTGCTGTAAGAGTTCTTTATATGCATACGTGTGTGTGTGTGTGTGTGTATAATGTTGTAAGGGTTCTGGATACTGGGCGCTTTTCAGATGTGTGATTTGGAAACATTTTTTCCCAGTTGATGGGTTGTCTCTTTCCAGTCTTTTTTTTTTTTAAGATTTATTTATTTCTCCTTCCCTCTCATTTTCTGCTCTGTGTCCATTCGCTGTATGTTCTTCTCAGTCCGCTTGTATTCTCGTTTGACGGCTCCGATCCTGAGACCTTTCAGAGTGGGAGAGAGGTGATTCTCTTGTGCCACCTCAACTCCCTGTTCTGCTACATCTTCTTATTTTCTCCCCTCTGTGTCTATTACTGTGTTATCTTGCTGTGCCAGCTCTCAGTGTTGGCTGACACTCCTCCAGGGCAACTTTCCGGTGCTGGACATATTCCCACGCAGGGGGCCCTCCTGCGCAGGGCATCATTCTAGCATGGGCCGGCACTCTGTGTGGGCCAGCTTGCCACGTGGGCCAGCTTGCCCTCACCAGAGGTCCTGGGCATTGAACCCTGGACCTCCTGTATGGTAGATGGGAGCCCAATTGGTTGGGCCACATTTGTTTTCCCTCTTTCCTCTCTTGATGCACAAAAGTTTTTAATCTTGATGAAGATCAGTTTATCTTTTTTTGTTTTGCCTAATCCAAGGTTATGCAGACTTGTCCCTATGCTTTCATTTAAGAGTTTTATAGTTTTAACTCTTGAATTTAGGTGTTTGATCCAGTTTGAAATATTTTTGTATATGGTTTGAGGTAAAGGTCCTGCTTCTTTCTTTTGCGTTTGAATGTCCCAGTTGTCCCAGCGACATCTGTTAAAGAGACTATCGTTTCCCTATTAAATAGTCTTGGTACTCTTTTTGAAAATCAGTTGACCATAGATGTGAAGGTTGATTTCCAGGCTTTCAGTTCTATTCCATTGAATTGTATGTTTGTACTTATGCCAATATCATACTGTTTTGATTAATATTGCTTTATTCTAAGCTTTGAAATCAGGAAGTATTAGACCTCCAACTTTGTTCATTTTTAAGATTGCTTTAACTATTCATCATCTCTTGTAATTCCTTATTAATTTAGGATGTCCTTTTCTATTAAAAAATGGTGGGATTTTGATAGAGATTGTATTGAATCTGTATATTACTTTTGGGACTATTGTCATCTTAACAATATTAAGTCTAACATCCATGAACATGGGATGATTTTTCATTTATTTATGCATTCTTTAATATCTTTTTGCAGTGTTTTGTAGTTTTCAGTTTACAAGTGTTGCACCTCTTTATGTTTATTCTTAAATATTTTTTTCTTTTTGATGCTATTGTTAATGGAGTATTGTTGAACATAGAAATTGTTCAATGTAGAAATACAGCTGACTTACTTGTGTTGATCTTGTGTCCTGCAACTTTGCTTAATTCATTTATTAGCTCTTCCAAATTTTTGGTGGATTCCTTAGGATTTTCTATGTATGAGATCCTATCATATATGAATAGAGATAGTTTTACTTTATCCTTTACAATTTGGATGCCTTTAATTTCTTTTTCTCCCTTAATTGCTTTGGCTAGAACTTTCATTAGTATGTCACATACTTGTGATAGTGAGCATCCTTGTTCGGTTCCTGATCTAGAGAAAAGCTTTCAGTTTTTAAATATTGAGTTGTATGTTACCTGTAGGGTTTTCATTAATGTCCTTTGTCATATTGAGGAAGTTCCTTTATATTCCTGGCTTGTTGAGTGTTTTTATCATGAAAGGTTGTTGGGATATTGTCATGCTTTTTCCGACCGGTTGAGATGACCATGTTGTTTTTTTTTTTCATTTATTTTATAATGTACGTTAAATTTATTGTTTTTCATATGTAGTACAACCGTTGAATTTCTGGGATTGATACCACTTAGTCATGGTGAATAATCCTTTTAATATGCTACTGAACTTAGTTTGCTAATATTTGAGGATTGTTTTCATCTATATTCATAAAGGATATTGACTTGTGTGATTGTCTGTGTTTGGAATCTGGTTAATGCTGTTCTCATTGGATAAATTAGCAAGTGTTGCTTTCCTTTCAGTTTTTGGAAGAGTTTTAGAAGGGTTGGTGCTGAATTTAAAAATGTTTGGTGAATTCACCATTGGAAAAGTGCTGGTCTTGGGCTTTTCTTTATTGGGAGGTTTTTAAAAAAAAAAAACAGTTTTATTGAGATATATTCAAATACCATACATTCCATCCTGAGTGTACAATCAGTGGCTTTTAGTGTAATCACAGAGTTGTGTATTTATCACCACAGTCAATTATAGAACGTTTCATTACTCCAAAAAAAAAAAACCCCTTACCCTTAGCAGTGATGTCTCAATCACTCTATCCTTCCCCAGCCTTATATAACCACTAATATAATTCCATCTCTATATGTTTATTTATATTTACATTTTATATAAACGGAATCATACAATATATGTCTGGTTTATTTCACTTAGCATAGTTTTTAAAAATTATTATAATTTTAAAAGAGAAGTTGTACATATACAGAGATGTTATGTAAAAAATACAATGTTCACATATACCCCCCTATTGTTGACACTTTGCATTAGTGTGGTACCTTTGTTACAATTGATGAAAAAATATCAAAATAGTACTGTAACTGTAGGCCATAGTTTACATTAGGTGTATTTTTTCCCCTATGCCATCCTATTATTAAGATGCTGTAATAGTGTTGTACATTTGTTACAATTTATGAAAGAACTTTTTTATATTTGTACTATTAACCACAGTCCATCATCCACAACAGGGTTCATTGTGTTATACATCCCCATGTTTTGTCTTCTAACTTTCCTTCTAGTAACAAAACTTGCCCTTTCACCCACATTCCCAAACATAATTTGACAGTTAATTACTCACAATAAAGTGCTACCATCACCCCTATACATTTCCAAACATTTGCAGTCATCCTAAATAGAAATTCTGCCACAGATTATGTATCAGCAGCCCATTCTCTATACTCATTCTATCTACTGGTAAGCTGTTTTCTAGATTGTATCTCTATTATGAGTTTGCTTATTATATTTATTTCATATTAGTGAGATCATACAATATTTTTCCTTTTGTGTCTGGCTCATTTTACTCAACATAAGGTTCTCGAGGTTTATCCATCTTGTCACATGTCAGTACTTCATTCCTTCTTACAGCTGAATAATATGCCATCGTATGTATATACCACATTTTGTTTATATATTTATCTATTGATGGACACATGGGTTGATTCCATCTTTTAGCAATTGTGAGTAATTCCACTGTGAGCATTTGTGTGCAAGTATCTGTTTGAGTCCCTGCTTTCAGTTCTTCTGGGTATGTATATCTAATAATGGGATTGCAGGATCATATGACACTATACTGTACTTAGTTTCCTGAGGAACTGCTAAATTGCCTTCCACAGTAACTGAACCATTTTATATTCCCACCAGCAGTGAATGAGTGTTCCTGTTTCTCTCCATCCTCTCCAACACTTGTAGTTTTCTGTTTTTTTTTTTTAATAATGGCAATTCTAGTGGGTGTGAAATTATATCTCATTGTGGCTTTGATTTGCATTTCCTTAAGAGCTATTGATGTTGAGCGTCCTTCCATATGCTTTTTAGACATCTGTATACCCTCTTTGGAGAAATAAAAAGGACTATAACAATACTACAAACACTTTTACACCAACAAATTGGATAAACTATTTGAAATGGACAAATTACTAGAAACACAGAGGCTACATAAGATTGACTCTGGAAGAAATAGAAAATCAGTGTCATTCTATAAGAAGTAGGAGACTGAATCAGTAATTAAAAACATTTCAACAAATAGTGAAAGTTTTGTGTCTTCCTTTCCAGTTTGGATGCTTTTTATTTCCTTTTCTTTCCTAACTGCTCTAGCTAGAACTCCAGCACAATGTTGAATAATATTGGGCATCCTTATTTCAGATCTTAAAGGGAAAGCTTTCAGTCTTTCATGATTCAGTATGATACTAATTTGTGGATATTTCATGTATGCCTTTTATCAAGTTGAGGAAGTTTCCTTCTATTCCTATTTTTAAAATTTTATTTATTTATTCATTTTATCTGGTTGTATTGTCTTTTTTGGTGCGACTCTTCGCTGAGCAGGGGCCTGTGCCTCACGTTGCAGGTCTGGGATGCCTTTTTTTCCTTTTTTACCAGGAGGTCCTGGGGATTTAACCGGGTTCTCCATATGGTAAATGGGAGCTCAATTCTTTGAGCCACAGCTGCTTTCCTATTCCTTTTTTTAAGTGTTTTTTATCAAGAAAGGATACTAGATTTTGTCAAATGCCTTTTCTGTTCAATTTGCGATGATCATGTGTTTTTTTCCTTTTGTTAATGTGTAATTTTAATACATTTATTGATTTACTTAATGTTGAATCACCCTTGCATACCTGGGCTAAAACCCACTTAATCATGATATATAATTCTTTTAATATGCTGTTTGATTCGATTTGCCAGTATTTTGTTGAGTATTTTTGCATCTGTATTCGTAAGAGAAAATGGTTTGTAAATTTCTTTTCTTGTAGTATCTTTAGATGATTTTCATATTAGAGTGATGTTAGCCTCATAGGATGAATTTGGGAGTATCTTTCCTGTTCAGTTTCTGGGAGGAGTTTGAGCAGAATTGGTATTAATTCTCCTTGTAATGTTTGGTAGAACTCACTTGGAAAGCCTTCTGGTCCTGAGCTTTTCTTTGTTTTTAGGTTTTTGAAGACTGATTCAATCTCTTATAATTGGTCTGTAGAGACATATTTCTTTTAGACTTGGTATAGGTTGTTCGTGTGTTTCTAGGAATTTGTCCATTTCATCTAGGTTGTGTAATTTTGTTGGCATACAGTTAGTCATATTAACTTCATCACCTGTGTGGTCAGTAGTAATATCCTTCCCTCTTTACTGATATTATTTATTTGCATCTTCTCTCTTTTTTCTTTGTCATTCTAGTTAAGGATTTGTCAATTTTATTGATTTTTTGGAAGAACCAGCTTTTGTTTTTTTAATGCATTGTATTGATGATTTATTTTTAAGGAGGTACTTGAGATTGAACCCAGGACCTTGTACATGTAAAGCAGGCACTCAACCACTCAGCTTCACCTCCACTGCTCTATTGCTTTTTTATTCTCAGTTTAATTTATTTCTGTTCTAATCTTTATTTCTTCCCTTTTGCTTGCTTTGCATTTAGTTTACTGTTCTTTTACTAGTTCCTCCTGGTATGCAGTTAGGTCTTTGATTTTAGCACTTTCTTCTTTTTAAAAAAGATCAATTTTATTGATACATATTCATAAAGCATACATTCCACCCAAAGTGTATAATCAGTAGTATTTTGTGTAATCACAGAGTTGTGCATTCATCTTCAGTTGATATTAGAGCATTTTCATTACTCCAACAACAATAATAAAAAAACAAAACACAAATAACAAAAGTTTACCCCTTAATAATCACCTCTTAGTGGCTCTGACCTTTACCTGCTGTACATAGCTGCTATTCTGTTTCTGTCTAATTTATTTGTATTTATATATTGTATAGATGGGGTCAAACCATATGTATTACCTTTTGTCTAGTTTCTTTCACTTAGTATATTTTTTAAAAAAAAGATTTATTCATTTATCCCCTTCCCCTCCACCTACCCTATTTTTGCTGTGTCCATTCACTGTTTGATCTTTTCTATCCATTTCTCTTTTTGTCTTCTCATTTTTTCTCCTCTAGGATTCCCTGGATTTGATCCTGGGGACCTCTGATGTGGAGAGAGGTTCCCTGTCGATTGCACCACCTCAGGTCCTGGTTTCTGCTGTGCTTCACCTTGACTCTCCCCTTCGTCTCTTTTGTTGCATCATCATCTGGTTGTGTGAATCACTTGCGCGGGCCCTGGCTCACCACGTGGGTACTGACTTGCTCTGTGGGCACTGGCTCAGCACGCAGGCACACTTGCTCTTCTTTTTCGCCAGGGTGTCCCAGATATTGAACCCCGGTCCTCCCATATGGTAGGCAGAAGCGCTATCACTTGAGCCACATCTGCTTCCCAGTATATTTCCTTTTTACTGAAGGCTTTCTTGTTGAGATTGGAACAAGAGAAGGATGTCTGCTGTCACCACTTTTGTTCAATATAGTGTTAGAGTTTCTAGCTTAGCAGTGTGGCAGGATACAAGATTAATATGCAAAAATCAGTAGTGTTTATATTCACTAGTAATTAAAAATCTGAGGAGGAAGTCAGGAAAAAAATTGTTTACAGTAGAGGCTAAAATAGTAAAATATTTAGGAATAAGCTTAACCAAGGACATAATGGATCTATATTCAGAAAACTACAATTCACTGTTAAAATAAATCTTAGAAACTGAAATTAAATGGAAGAACATTCTGTGTTCATGGGTTGGAAGACTAAATATCATTAAGATGTCAATTCTACTCAAATTGCTGTACAAATTCAATGCAATCCTGGTATAGTTTCCACAACTTTTTTTTTAGAGAAATCAAAAAGCCAATGATCAAATTTATTAAGAGCAAGGGGCCCCAAATAGCCAGAAACATCTTAAAAAGGAAGAATGAAGTTAAGAGGACTCACACTTCTGGACTTGAAATCATATTACCTAGCTACAGTGGTAAAAACACCATGTTACTGGCATAAAGATATACATCTAGACCAATGGAACCAAATTGATTGTTCAGAAACAGACCCTTTCATCTATGGTCATGTAATTTTTTTTTCCCCGTGTACATTTTATTCTTGATTTTTAAAGAAGTTTAAGATTACATTAAAGTTACATAAAAAATATGGGGGATTCCCATATGCCCCAGCCTCTTACCCTTCCACACTTTCTCCCATTAACAACATCTTTCATAGTGTGATCCATTTATTAAAATTGATGAAAACATTGAAGCACTGCTACTAACCATTGTCTGTAGTTTATATTTTTTAAAATATATTTTTATTACAGAAGTTATGAACTTATAATCATGCACATGAGTGTAATTCCCATACAACACCCCTTCACCAATACATCGAACTGTTGTGGAACATTTGTTACAAATTATGAGATAATACCCTCAGACTATTACCATTAACTATTGTCCATATTGTACATTTGGCATATTTTTTTCCATACCCCCCAATTATCAACACTGTACATCTTTGGCTTTGATATTACAGTATTGCTGTATACTGTAGTTCATAGATTACATTAATTGTATTTTTCCTATGCTTCTCCACATACCCACTGCTCGGCAGTAGTAATGTCCATCATGATCAAAGTAAGTGCTTTATATACTTTTGATCTTGTTAAATTATTGAGATCTGCTTTGTGACCCAACATATGGTCTATCCTGGAGAAAATTCCATGAGCACTTGAAAAGATTGTATACCCTGCTGTTTTTGGGTGCAGTGTGAGATAGGGGTCTTCTTTCTTTCCTTTGGATATGGATATCCAGTTCTCCCACTACCATTTGTTGAAGAGACTGTTCTTCCACAGCTGGGTGGGTTTGACAGGCATGTTAAAAATCACTTGGCCATAGATGTGAGGGTCTGTTTCTGAACCATCTGTTCAGTTCTACTGGTCTGTGTGTCTGTTTTTATGCCAATACCATGCTGGTTTTACCACTGTAGCTAGGTACAGTGCTTTACATCCTTGGTTAAGTTTATTCCTAAATATTTGATTCTTTTAGTTGATATTATAAATGGAATTTTTTTCCCTGACTTCTTCCTCAGATTGCATATTACTAGTGTCTAGAAACATCACTGCTTTTTGTGTATTGATCTTGCATCCTGACATACTACTGAAATTGTTTATTAGTTCTGGCAGCTTTGTGTTAGTTTCTTTGGGACTTTCTAGGTATAGGATCTGTGAATAGCGAAAGTTTTACTTCTGCCTTTCCAATTTGGATGCTTTTTATTTCTTTTTCTTGCTTGATTACTCTAGGTAGAGCCTCTAGCACTATATTGAAAAACCGTGTTGATAGTGGGCATCCTTTTTCTCTTTCTGATCTCAATGGGAAAACTTTTAGTCTTTCACCATTGTACTGTGGGTTTTTCTTATATGGCCTTTATTATGTTGAGAAAGTTTCCTTCAATTCCTATCTTTTTTGTAATATATATTTTTAAAGATTTCTTTATTTATTTCCTCTCTTGCTGCTTGCTTGCTCGCTCTCTGCTCTCTGTGTCCATCCATTGCATATTCCTCTGTGTCTGCTTGTCTTCCTTTGTTGTGTCATCTTGCTGCACCACCTCTCCGCACGCATGGGCCGTCAGCTCTCCGCAGGTGCAGGCCAGCTTGCCTTCACAGGGAGGCCCCAGGAAGCGACCAAGGCCTCCCATATGGTAGATGGGAGCCCAATCAGTTGAGCCACATCCGTTTCCCTTTTTTGTTGTATTTTTATGAAGAAAGGATGCTGTATTTTGTCAGATGCCTTTTCTGCATCAATTGATATGATCATTGGTTTACCTTCTTTGACTTACTAATGTGGTATATTAAGCTGATTGATTTTCTTGTCTTGAACCAGCCCTCCATGCTTGGTATAACACCCACTTGATCATGATGTATATCCTGCTGTTTTGTCTATTAGGTTTAATCCAGTTATCTTTTATTCAAGCTCTGTTTCTTTATTGATCATCTGCCCAGATGTTCTATCCAATGCCGAGGGAGGTGTATTGAAGTCTCCAATTATTACTGTAGAGATAGATATCTATTTCTCTCTTCAGTTTTGCCAGTGTTTGCCTCATATCTTTCTGCATCCTGGTTAGATGCATATGCATTTATGATTGTTATTTCTTCCTGGTGAATTACCCCTTTTATTAATATATATTGTCCTTTCTTGTCTCTAATGACAGTTTTGCTTTTATTTATCTATTTTTATTTTTAAATTTTTTAAAAGATTTATTTATTTATTTAATTCCCCCCCTCCCCCTGTTGTCTGTTTTTGGTGTCTGTTTGCTGCGTCTTGTTTCTTTGTCCGCTTCTGTTGTCGTCAGCGGCACGGGAAGTGTGGGCGGCGCCATTCCTGGGCAGGCTGCTCTTTCTTTTCATGCTGGGCGGCTCTCCTCACGGGCGCACTCCTTGTGCGTGGGGCTCCCCCACGCGGGGGACACCCTTGCGCGCATCAGCGCTGTGCATGGCCAGCTCCACACGGATCAAGGAGGCCCGGGGTTTGAACCGTGGACCTCCCATATGGTAGACAGACGCCCTAACCACTGGGCCAAAGTCCGTTTCCCCAGTTTTGCTTTTAAAATCCATTTCTTCCAATATAAGTACAGCTACTCCATTCTTTTTTTTTGGTTATTAAATGGATAGAATATCTTTTTCTACCCTTTCACTTTCAGTCTATTGGTATCCTTGGGACTAAGGTGAGTCTCTTTTAGATAGCATATAGATGGCTTATGTTTTCTTATCTATTATGCCAATTTATGTCTTTTGATTGGGGAGTTTAATCCATTAATATTTGATGTTATTATTGTAAAGGCAGTTTTTAAAAAAGAGGTTTTTAGTTTTTTAAAAAATTTTTAATTTATTTTTCTCCCCTTCCCCTCCTCCCCCAGTTGTCTGCTCTCTGTATCCATTCACTGTATGTTCTTCTGTGTCCTCTTATATTCCTGTCAGCGGCACCAGAATCTTTGTCTCTTTTTGTTGTGTCATCTTGCTGTGTCAGCTCTCCATGTGTGCAGAGGGCAGGCTGCACTTTTTTCGCGCTGTATGGCTTTCCTTACGGGGTACACTCCTTGCACGTGGCGCTCCCTTATGCGGAGGACACCCCAGCGTGGCATGGCACTCCTTGCACACATCAGCACTGTGCATGGGCCAGCTCATCACACGAGTCAGGAGGCCCGGGGTTTGAACCTTGGACCTCCCATGTGGTAGGTGGACGCCCTATCCGTTGGACCAAATTCACTTCCTAGGCAGTTCTTATTTTACCCATTTTGACCTTTGGGTTTTATCTGTTATGTTTTATTTTCACCACTCTTTTGTACTTTTAGTTACTTTTCCTGACATAATCTTAATTTCCAGACTCTCTTCCTAGCCTCTCTCTCCTGTTCTTTCTTTTGAGACTGTAGCACTCCCTTTAGTATTTCCTGCAAAGATGGCCTCTTTGTTATAAACTCTGTTTCTGTTTATCTGTGATTATCCTTAACTCGCCCTCATTTTGAAAGCCAGTCTTACCAGATATAAGATTCCTGGCTGGCAATTTTCTTTTGCAGTATCTTAAATATATCATGCCTTCTTGCCTCCCTGGCTTCTGATGAGAAATTGGCACTTAATCTTATTGTGTATCCTTTATATGTTATGCATAGCTTTTCTCTTGCTGCTTCTTACTATTCTTTTTTTTTTCTTTGTCATTTGACATTCTGATGATATGTGTCTCAGAGTTGGTCTTTTTGGATTTATTTGGATGGGAGTATGTTGGGCTTCTTGGACATGGATATCTATATCCTTCAGTAGGGTTGGGAAATTTTCTACCATTATTTCTTCAAATATTTCTTCTGCCTCTTTTCCCTTCTCTTCTTCTGGGACTTCCATGACATGTATGTTTGCTTGGCTCTTGCTGTTATTTAGTGCCCTGAGACCCTGTTCAATTTTATCCATTCTTTTCTTCATCTTTTCTTTTGTATGTTTGCTTTCAGAGGACATGTCTTCAAGCTCACCTATCCTTCCTTCTGCCTCCTCAAATCGGCTGTTATACGCCTTCAGTATATTTTTACTTTCATTTATTGTGCCTTTCATTCCCATAAGATCTGCTGTTTTTCTATGTATGCTTTCTTTTTTTAAAAAAAAGATGTATTTATTTCTCTCCCCTTCCCCCTATTGTCTGCTCTCTCTGTCCATTTGCTGTGTTTTCTTCTGTGTCTGCTTGCATGCTTGTCATGTGGCACTGGGAAACTGTTGCTTTTTTTGTTGCGTCATCTTGCTGCATCAGCTCTCCGTCTGTGTGGTGCCACTCCTGGGCGTGGCAGCACTGTGTGTGGGCCAGCTCACCACATGGATCAGGAGTTCCTGGGTATCGAACCTGGACCCTCCATATGGTAGGTGGACGCTCTATCCGTTGAGCCACAATCACTTCCCTCTATGTATGCTTTCAAATTCTTTGTGTTCACCCAGTGTTGTGTTTTTTTTTTTTAAACAAATCAAATTTATTTATACATATATCCCCCCTTACCCTGAGATGGCTCCTTTGTCTGCTTGCTCATTGTTTGTGGTCATTGTCTGTCTGCTCATTTTTTCTCCCTCATTGTCTGTTATTTTTTCTTTAGGAGGAACCAGGAACTGAACCCGGGACCTCCCATGTGGGAGGCAGGTACTCAACTGCATGAGCCACATCAACTGCTCTGATATATATTAATAAAGCATACAGTTTATTCAAAGTGTACAGTTAATGGTATTTGATATAATCACATGGTTGTTCATTCATAACTTCAGTTATTATTATGGGAAGTGGCTGTGTCTCAAATAGTTGAGCTCCCATTTACCATATGGAAGATCCAGGTTCAGACCTCGGGACCTCCTGGTAAAAAAAGAAAAAAGGCGTACCAGATCTGCATGGTGAGGTGCAGGCCCCCCTGTGGTGTGGAGAGGTGCAGGCCCCCATGCTACAAAGCAACACACCGTAAAGATCATGATGCAACCAGATAAAATCATTTTTAAAGCATTTTCATTATTTTAATAATAAAGAAAAAGCAGACTAGCAAGAAATTTCCTCACCTCTAAATCTCGTTTCCCCTGATGTATATAGTTGCTATTTCTGGCTATTCTTGCACAATTATTTATTGTTTTATTGAAATATATTCACATACCATATGATCTATCCAAAGGGAAGAATCAATGGCTTTTAGTACAATAAAAATGTTGTACATTCATCACCTCAAAAATTTTAGAACATTTTCATTACTCCCAAAAGAAAGACTCCACACCCCTTAGCATTCCTTCCTCAGCCTTACATAACCATTAATCTGATTTCATCTTTATAAATTAATTTATATTTACACTTTATATAAATGGAATCAAACAATGTGTAGTAGTCTGTGTCTGGTTTCCTTCAGTTAGTACAATGTTTTTAGTGGTTTTTTTTTTTTGCCTGATATTTTCATTTTGTTGTATTAACTTATATTTGTTCAGGGTCAATGAAAAATGGTCTTATATATGCAGTTATAGCCATATTCATATTTCCCAGTGTCTTCTTAATGTCCTTAATCTCTTTAGCCATCTCATTGAATTTATTAAAGAGATTTGTTTGAACATCTGTGATTAGTTGTCTCAGCTCCTTTATGTCATTTGTAGGATTATCTTATTCCTTTGACCGGTCTATATTTTCCTGTTTCTTAGTATGGATTATAATTTTTTGTTGGCATCTTAGCATTTGGCTTACTAGATGTATATATTTTGGGTACAATTTCTCTCTCTACTTTAGGGCTTTCTTGCCCTTTCTTCCTTGCTGGTTGTATAGTAGGAGCCGAGGATATAGTTGGTGCTGTGAGCAGTGGAAGCTCAAGGTGCCTGTGTTGCCCCACGAACCAATTAAACTTCTCTTACCTTTCTTCTCTGCCAGGAGTAGGCATGGAGCCACTGCCATGTTAATAATCCAAGTTGTGCAGGCCAAAACTGTTTGTAGTTGCCTGGAGATACTGATGAAGTTTCTCATCCTTTCCTCCCCTTTCTGGGGTGTGGATGGAGCTGCAGGTGTGGACAGCAGTCTATACTGTGTGGGGCCAAAATGAGTGCAGTTTCCCAGGTAGAGTGATGTAGCACCAACCCTCCCTCTCCCTTCCAGGGGTGGGGATGGACCCTCTGGAGTGCCCAACATCTAATCCATGTGAGTTAAATGCACCTGCAGTTACCCTGAGAGGCTGAGGGAGTACTGCCCTTTCTACCCTTTACGGAGTGGGCATGGACCTGCCAGGGCTCAACAGTTCAGTCTGTGTAGACCAAAAGTCCCTGCTGTTGCTCAGACAGGAGCCCCATTTTGTCTTACTGAGTGGTGGGGTTAGATCCACAGGCACCTAACCATTCAGTCCCTGTTAGACATTAGTGTGATGGGTTATTACTGAGCTCTCAATTAGATTACATTTGTGTATATGTCTGTCCTTTTGTCAATACCATGATTTTTAAAAAAGATTTATTTATTTATTTATTTATTTCTCTCCCTTTCCCCCTCCCCAGTTGTCTGTTCTTTGTGTCTGTTTGCTGCGTCGTCTTCTTTGTCTGCTTCTGTTGTTGTCAGCAGCACGGGAATCTGTGTTTCTTTTTTGTTGCGTCATCTTGTTGTGTCAGCTCTCTGTGTGGGCGGCACCATTCTTAGGCAGGCTGCACTTTCTTTTTGCGCCGGGCAGCCCTCCTTACGGGGTGCACTCCTTGCACATGGGGCTCTCCTACGCGGGGGACACCCCTGCATGGCATGGCATTCCTTGCGTGCATCAGCACTGCGCATGGGCCAGCTCCACACAGGTCAAGGAGGTCTAGCATTTGAACCGCGGACCTCCCATGTGGTAGGTGGACGCCCTAACCACTGGGTCAAGTCCGCTTCCCGATTTTTTTTTTTTGAGGTACTGGGAGCTGGGAATTGAATCTGTGACCTCATATGTATGAAGTCGGCACTCAACCACTGAGCCTCATTGGCTCCCCTGAGTTGGTTTTTTCATTTGTTTTGCTTGTTGTTTTTATATTTTCTAAGAGGTTCAGGAAACCAAACTCAGGACCTTCTGTGTGGGAAGTAACTGCTCAACTACTTGAGCCACATTTGCTCCCCAAGTATCATTTTGTTTTGACCACTGTAGCTTTGTAATAAGCTTTAATGTCAAGAAGTCCTCTAACTTTGTTCTTTTTCAAATAGTCTTGGCTATTCAGATCCCCTGACTCTTCAAAATAAGTTTGATGATTTATTTTTCCATTTTTTACAAAGTTGGCTGTTGGGACTTTGTTTGGGATTGGGTTGATCTGAATATCATTTTGGGTATAATGGACATCTTTATAATTTTTAGTTGTCTAATCCATGAGCATGGAATGTCCTTATATTTATTTAGATCTTTGATTTAGCAAAATTCTTTAGTTTTCCATTTATAAGTCCTTTTTATCCTTGTTTAAATTTATTCCTAGGTAATTGCTATTATAAATGGAAAATTTTCCTGATTTCCTTCTGATATTGCTCATTACTAGTATATCGAAACATTACTGATTTTTGTGTGTTGATCTTGCAGTCTGCTCCCCCTTTGCTAAGCCTTGTAGATTTTTCACAACTTTCTATGTATGGGATCATGTCATCTGCAAGTAGTGAAAGTTTTACTTCTTCCTTTCCAATTTGGATGCCTTTTCTTTCTTTTTCTTGCCTGCATGCTCTGGCTATCACTTCCAGTACAATGTTGAGTAATAGTGGTGACACTCAGCATCTGTGTCTTGTTCCAGATCACAGAGGGAAAGCTTTCAGTCTTTCACCACTGAGTATATATTAGCTGTGGGTTTTTCATGTATGCCCTTTATCATGTTGACAAAGATTCCTTCTATTCCTATTTTTAAAAAGTTTTTTAGCAGAAAGGATGCTGGATTTTGTCAAATGGCCTTTCTGTGTCAAATGAGGTGATCCTGTGTTTTTTCCTTTCTTTTTGTTAATGTGGTGTATTACATTAATTGATTTTCTTAATGTCAAACACCCTTGAATATGTGGGATAAAATGTATTTGATCATGGTGTACAATTCTTTTAGTGTGTTGTTGGATTCTATTTGCAAATATTTGCTGAGGATTTTTGCGTTTATATTCATTTGAGAAATTGGTGTACAGTTCCCCATTTTTAACTAGCTGTATTAAAAAGTAACCCTTTGTTTTTTTTTGTTTAAAGATGACTGGCATTTTTATTGGTATTGTATTTTATGTGTGCATGTTTACTGTGAACTGTATTTAAGGACATATACATGAAACCTAGATCTGTCCTTTTATACAGTTGAACAAATTGGCTTTAACCTAGCTATCACTAAGCAGGCATACACAGAGGAAATTGTTCTTTCTTGATCCAGGTAACTTGTATTTTCAAGTGGTGTACATGGATCGATGGCACTTGGCATCCACTCAGTCTCTTTGAGGTGGTGTTCTTTTTTAACATATCAATTTTATTGATACATATTAATAAAGCATAAATCTATCCAAAGTGTACAATCAGTGGTAATCAGTGTAATCACATATGTGTACATTCATCACTTAAATCATTCTTTGAGCACTTTCATTATTCCAATAATAATACTAATAATAAAGAATAAAAAACAAGCAAAACTCATGTCTCAATCTCTCTATGCTTCCTTTGCTGTACATAGTTGCCATTCTTCTTCCTTCTCTCTAGTATATTTGTATTTATATTTTGTAGAAACACTCATATATGCAATGTCACCCATATTTGTGTTTTATGTAAGGTTTTACTGTCTTATACTGTCCCATGTTACAGTTTGTAGCTTTCCTTCTAGTAATATACATGACCTTAGGCTTACTCTTTCAACCACTGTCACACCCATATAATAGCTCTCTTAGTTATAAACACAATGATATACTTTCACCATTTCTATTCATTTCCAAAGATTTAAAAACTAGACAACATAGAGGAAATGACCAAATTCCTAAAGCACATGAATCACCTACACTGACCCTCGAAGAAATAGAAGACCTCAGCAAAGCAAAAACAAATAGAGATTGAAACAGTTATCACAAACCTTCCAAAGAATTCTACACATTTGCATGGTTGTTTTGAAAGTTCAGAACCTCTGTATTAAAAATATATTTTAAAAAGATGGATATGTTGGGGGGGGATTGCACTGGGTGTAGGATAGGATGTGGACTATAGTTAGTGGTGCTATTTTGACAGTGCTCTTGCATAGTTTGTAACAAATGTATCACAACAATGCAAGGTATTGGTGGAAGGGTGATGTATGAGACCCCTGTAAGATTTTATGCATGCTAATTTTGTAAGTTCATAACTTTTATTATACATTTTTTTAAACTTTATTTTGTACATTTAGTAATTGAAAGTATAAACAATTTAAAAATAAAAATAAAATATAGTTGGATAAAAACATATATTTCTTAGTTAAATGTACTGGATACATATAAATATTTTAAAAAATCATACATTATACAATGTATTTGTTTCATAGTAATGCAGTTGTACAGTCTTTATCCTTTTGTGCCTGGTTTGCTTACTCAGCATAATATCCTCCAGGTTCATCCATGTTGTCATATGCTTTATGACTTCATATATTCTTAAAGCTGCATAATATTCCATCATGTGAATACACCACAATTTGTTTATCCATTAATCGATTGATGGGCACCTGGGTTGTTTCCAACTTTTGGCAATCGTGAATAAAACCCCTATGAACATAGATGTGTAGATGTCTTTTTGCGTCATGGCTGTCAGTTCTTCTGGGTATATAATAGTGGTATTGCAGGGTCACATGGCAAGTCTATATTCAGCTTCTTTGGGAACTGCCAGACAGTCCTCCACAGTGACTGTACCATTCTGCATTCCCACCAACGTAAATAAGTGTTCCTATCTCTCCTCAGCCTCTCCACCAATTGTACTTCTCTGTCTTCTTAATAGTTACCATTCTGATAGGTATGAAATGATATCTCATTGTAGTTTTGATTTGCATTCCCCTAGTAATTAGTGCTGGTGAGCATTTCTTCATGTGTTTTTTTTTTTGCCATTTGTATTTCTTGTTTGGAATAATGTCTATTCAAGTCTTTTGCACTTTTTTAAAAATTATTGAAGTATGTAATTCATACATGAATACACATAAACAATAACTATATAGTAAAAGTAAAGATTGAGAACTTACAAAATAAACATATATAACATCACACAGGGTCGCATACATCACCCCACCACCAACTCTTTGCATTGGTGTGAAACATTTGTTACAAACTATTTTTGCACATTTTTTAATTGGGTCGTTTCTCTTTTTATTGTTAAGTTTAACATCTCTTTATAGTTCCTGGATATTAAATCCTTATTGGACCATGTGATTTCCAAATATTTTTTCCCATTGAGTTGGCTGCCTTTTCACCCTTTTGACAAAGTCCTTTGAGGTGCAAAAGTGTTGAATTTTGAGGAGGTCCCATTTATCTATTCTTCTGTTGCACATGCTTAGGATGTAAGGTCCAAGACCTACTCCATGGTCCTGAAGATATTTCCCTACATTTTTTCTACTAGTTTTATAATCCTGGCTTTTGTATTTAAGTCTTTGATCCATATTGAGTTGATTCTTGTTTAGGGAGTGAGATAGGGACCCTCTTTCATTCTTTTTGTTATAGATACCCTGTTTTCCCAGTACCATGTGTTGAAGAGACTGTTTGGTACCATTAACATGGACTTGGTAGGTTTGTCAAAAACCAGTTGAGGGAAGCGGACTTAGCCCAGTGGTTAGGGCCTCCATCTACCACATGGGAGGTCCGCGGTTCAAACCCCGGGCCTCCTTGACCTGTGTGGAGCTGTCCCATGCGCAGTGCTGATGCGTGCAAGGAGTGCCGTGCCACGCAGGGGTGTCCCATGCATAGGGGAGCCCCACATGCAAGGAGTGCGCCCCATAAGGAGAGCTGCCCAGCGCAAAAGAAAGTTCAGCCTGCCCAGTAATGGCGCCGCACACACAGAGAGCTGGCACAGCAAGATGATGTAACAAAAGAGACACAGATTCCTGTGCCGCTGACAACAACAAAAGTGGACAAAGAAAAACATGCAGCAAATAGACACAGAGAACAGATAGCTAAGGGGGGGGGAAGGGTAGAGAGAGAAATAAATAATAGAAATAATTTAAAAAACCTACAAAAAACCAGTTGGCTGCATAGGTGAGGGTTTACTTTTGAATTCTCAATTCTATTCCACTGATCAATGTGTCTATCTTTATGCTAGTATCATGCTGTTTTGACCACTGTAGCTTTGTAATATGTTTCAAGGACTGGCAGTAAAATTCCTCTGATGTTGCTTTCCCTCTTTAGAATGCTTTTGGCTATTTGGGTGCACTTTCCCTTCAAAATGTATTTGGTAATTGCCTTTTCAGTTTCTGTAAAGTATGCTGTTGGAATTTTATCAGGTTTCCCTTATATGTGATGCTTTGCTTTTCTCTTGCTGCTTTCAAAATCTCCTCTTTATCTCTTATATTTGACATTCTGAATAGTATGTGTCTCGGAGTAGGTCTGTTCATGTTTATTTTGTTTGGGGTGCCTTGTCCTTCTTAGATATTTATGTTTATGTCTTTCATAAGAGTAGGGAAATTTTCAGTCATTATTTCCTCAAATATTCTTTCTGCCCCTTTTTCATTTTCTTCTCCAGGGATGCTGATAATGCATGTTTTTGCATTTCATATTGTCATTCAACTCCCTGAGACCCTGTTCCATTTTTTCTGTCCTCTCTCTCTCTTTTTTTTTTAAGATTTATTTATTTCTCTCCCCTCTCCCCCAACCCCGGTTGTCTGTTCTCTGTGTCTATTTGCTACGTCTTCTTTGACTGCTTCTGTTGTCAGCGGCACGGGAATCTGTGTTTCTTTTTGTTGCATCATCTTGTTATGTCAGCTCTGTGTGTGTGGCACCATTCCTGGGCAGGTTGCACTTTCTTTCGCGCTAGGCGGCTCTCCTTACGAGCACACTCCTTGCGCGTGGGGCTCCCTTACGTGGGGTACACCCCTGTGTGGCAGGGCACTCCTTGTGCGCATCAGCACTGCACATGGGCCAGCTTCACACGGGTCAAGGAAGTCCGGGTTTGAACCGTGGACCTCCCATGTGGTAGATGGATGCCCTAACCACTGGGCCAAGTCTGCCGCCTCTCTTCTCTTTTTGTTCTGCCTTTTCCAGTTCAGGTGTTCTGTCTTCAAAATCACTAATTCTGTCTTAAGCAGTTAAGATCTGCTCTTTTGTGCCTCTAATGTATTTTTAATCTTATCCATTGTGTCTTTCCTTCCCATAAATCCTGTTACTCTTTTTGCAGACTTTCAAATTATGCCCACCCAGTGTCTTCTTAATATCCTTGTTCTCTTTAGTCATATTTTCAATGTGTTGGGTAATTTCCCCTTCTTTTCAATTTTTTTTTTGGAAGAGCTTGGACAGGATTAGTGTTAATTCTTTTCGAAATGCTTGGTAGAATTCACCCATGAAGCCATCTTGTCCTGAATTTCTCTTTGCTGGGAGATTTTTTTATGACATATTCAATCTCTTTAAATGTGATTTGTTTTATAAGTTCTTGTATTTCTTGTAGTGTCAGTGTAGGTTGTGCATTTCTAGGAATTTGTCTGTTTCATCTATGTTGTCTAGTTTGTTGATATACAGTTTCTCAATTTCTTTTTATAATCCCTTTTTTTTTCTGTGGGGTCAGTCATAATTTCCCTCCTTTCTTTTTTTATTGTATTTATTTGCCTTTCTCTCTTTTTTTCTTTGTTAGACTAGCTAGGGATTTGCCAATTTTATTGATCTTCTAAAAGAACCAGCTCTTGTTTTTGTTGATTTTCTTTATTTTTTTTTTGTCCTCAATTTCGTTTATTTCTCCTCTAATCTTTATTATTTCTTTCCTTCTTACTGTGGGCTTGGTTTGTTGTTCTTTTTCTAGTTTCTCTAGTTCAGTTAAATCTTCGAGTTTAGTTCTTCTTTTTCAATATAGGCGTTTAGGACTATAAATTTCCCTGTAAAGACTGCCTTCGCTCTATCCCATATTTTTTGATATAAGTTTTGTTCTTGTTTTCATTTGTCTCTATTTACTGATTTCACTTGCAATTTCTTCTTTGACCCACGAATTATTTAGGAGTGTGTTGTTTAGCTTCCACACATTTGTGAATTTACTTTTTTCCTGTCGTCTTGATTTCCTGTTTCATTTGATTATGATCTAAGAAGGTGCTTTGTATAATTTCAGTCTTTTTATATTTATTGAGAGCTGCATTGTGCCCTAACATGTGGTCTATCCTAGAGAAAGATCCATGGGCACTTCAGAAGAATGTATAACCCACTGAGTTTGGATGCAGTGTTTTGTATATGTCTGTTAGGTCTAACTCATTTATCATTTTGTTCCAGTTCTCTGTTTCCTTGTTCATGTTCTGTCTAGTTCTAGCTAATGATGTGAGTGGGGTATTGAAGTCTCCAGAGAGCATTGTAGAGATGTCCATTTCTCCCTGGATTTTGCCAGAATTTGTGTCATGTATTTTGGGGTACCCTGGTTAGGTACATAGATATTTATGGCTGTTATTTATTCCTGGCGGATTGTCCCTTTTTTAAGATTTATTTATTTATTCCCTGCCCCCCCCATCTGCTCTCTGTTTCCATTCACTGTGTGTTCTTCTGTGTCCGGAGGCACTGGGGATGTGTATTTCTTTCTCTTGCGTCATCTTGCTACATCAGCTCTCCGTGTGTTTGGTACCATTCCTGGGCAGGCTACAGTTTCATGTGGGGCAGCTCTCCTTGCACAGGGGCCACTTCTAGTGTGAAGGGCATCCTTACAAGGGGGAATCCCTGTGTGGGCTGGCACTCCTTGTGCTCAGCAGCACTGCATGTGGGCCAGGTCACCATACGAGCCAGGAGGCCCTGGGTATCGAAACTTTGGACCTCCTATGTGGTAGGCAGATGCTCTATCTGTTGAGCCACATTTGCTTCCTGGATTGTCCCTTTTATTAATACATAATGACCTTCCATATCTCTTATAACGTTTTTTGCATTTAAAGTCTGTTTGTTCCAATATTAGCATATCTACCCCTGTTCTTTTTTGGCTACTATTTGCGTTAGTATCTTTTTTCGAACCTTTCACTTTCATTTGATTTGTATCCCTGGGTCTAAGTTTAGATTCTTTTTTTTTTTTTTTTTTTAAAGATTTATTTATTTATTTAATTTCCCCTCCTCCCCTGGTTGTCTGTTCTTGGTGTCTATTTGCTGCGTCTTGTTTCTTTGTCCGCTTCTGTTGTCGTCAGCGGCACGGGAAGTGTGGGCGGCGCCATTACT